>NC_136978.1:34509509-34637009 GCF_032717465.1 Coenobita brevimanus
CAACATTCGGGAAGTATATATCACGGGATCGGTTCCGACAGCTGCTAGGATACCTGCACTTCGCTGACAATGGAAACCCGTCCCAAACTGACCCTTTGTGGAAAGTGAGGGATTTTCTCAACAGGATTAGGGATCGATTTATGCGATTTTTCCGTCCTATGCAGAAAGTCGTCATAGACGAATCCCTGGTATTGTTCAGAGGACGTCTCAAATTCATGCAGTACATCCCCAGCAAACGCCACCGCTTTGGGATAAAGTTCTTTGTGCTGTGTGACTGTGAGACGGGGTATATCCTTGATTTCGTCATCTACTCTGCAAGCACAATGGACGTGAACAGGAAAGACCCCCTTGGCTTCTCTGGCTCCGTTGTAAAAGTGCTGATGGAGAGGTATTTTGGTGGGAATCATGTGCTGTACACAGACAATTATTACACAGCACCGACTCTCTCCAAATACCTGGCTGAACACAGCATTGACACTGTACGGAGCTATAGGAAAGAGTGGCCAAGTTTCCCAGAAGCATCATCCTCATCCAAGGGAGATGTGCACCTGAAGAAGTCAGACAAGCTTCTGGCGATCAGGTGGCATGACAAGAAGGTCGTGAATATGATCAGCACCATCCACAAGGGGGTTTGCAGAGAACTGGGAAGGTCAGCTACAGGACGGGAGAGCCAATCATGAAGCCTGATGCCGTCATTGATTACAATGTGAACATGAGACTTGTTGATAAGTCTGATATGATGATTGGCGAAATAGACTGTCTCAGGAGAAACACCTGATGGTACAGGAAGGCTTGCCTGCACATGCTCGATATGTGCATGCTCAACGCCATCATCTTCTACAAGACACAAGTCGGGGGCATAAGGCAACCATCCCTGAGACAGTTCTCCAAGACTGTCGTGCAGCAGCTGCTTGCACGATTTGGTCAGGTGACGGCATTGATCCCGAGGCGACACTCTGACACACAAACTGACCGTCTTGAGTGCCGCAATTACATGAACCGGCACCAGCTTGTGAAATTGCCTCTTAGCGCAGGCGGCAGGTTGTCACAGAGCCGCTGCAGAGTATGTCATAACACCACACGGAGGCCTCGGACGAGAAAAATGAGCACACACCAGTGCCAGGAATGCCAAGTGGCTCTCTGTGTGACTCCGTGCTTTGCCGAGTACCACTCTCTGAGTAAATACTGAAAGTGACAGTGATATACAGTGATGCAACAGTGACGTGCTTTACCAATAATTGTATAATGGATAATGTAGTAATATGGGATATTTTGCCAAGAAAAAAATGTAAATATTGGCCAGTATAATAAGTGATATTGTAATAAGAGAATCTGCGGCACTTGTGTAATTCTGCGGCACTTGTGTAATTCTGTGATGCGACAGTGATGCAGTATAGTAATAAGTGCAGTGTAAATATAATGTATATTACCCAGATTATATGTAAAATAATATTAGAAGTTAGAAATAATGAAAAGATCGCCGCTACCCAAACGTCAGTGAGCGGGTGAAGCTGCAGTGAAGTGGGACGCAGCCGCAGTGAAGTGCCTTTTACCTACCTCAGTGAACACAGAGTGGGTGTTTATCGTATGTGCAGTGTTCATATATGTTTATATTACTATTATCAGAGAGTGGTTGGCATTTGGTACTGGTGTGTGGGGCGTAAAATAGTGATTTTACACCCCTCACTTCTAACGGCACTGCCCGTCCTATGAAAGTCAACAAAGTCATGAAACCTACATCAATGGAAAGCTGAAGGTTAGTACTTTCCAATGGTACCTTATTTTTTTTCTCTAGCTTTATTCTGTGCAGAGTTATTAAGGTTTAAAGGTTTGTTTACATTTGGCTGAAACCCCCGCGGGAGAGGACAGTCAGGCCAAAACAATGCCCGCGGTTAAAGGGTTGAATAACTCATTTCCACTGCTCTCACTCTTGACTTGTGTCCTTCCAGCAACGTCCAAGCTTCACTTCCATACGTTAGAGTTGGTATCACAATACTGTCATGTAATAACTTGTTCACTTCCATGCTCACTTCCCTGTTTCTTATCATTGCTTTCAAGGAACCAGCAACTTTTCTTCCCTGCTGTACCCTTTCAAGCACTTCACCCTCCAAACCTCCATCCTTACTTATCACACTATCCAAGTACGTAAACGTACTCACATTATCCAATTCCTCACCATCCAACCTCGCTGTACATTTACCGACTTCAACTCTCTCAAAGACCATCACTTTACTCTTCCCTACATTCACCTTTAGATTCCGTTTCTTCACTCAACAACATAGTATCATCTGCAAACAACAATACAGGGAGTTTCCAAACACTACCCTCTATCACCAGGGCCACTCCAACATCCACTACCCCACCTTGTACCTCTTTTATTACCCCATCCATGTACAAATTGAACAACCATGGAGACATGACACATCCCCGTTTCAACCCAACCTTTAAAGAGAAAAATTCACTCAGTTCACCATCCACACGCACTGCAGCCTTAGCACCATCATACATACTCTTCACAGCATTCGACAACTTTCCATCTACTCCATATATTCGTAATACTTTCCACAATCCTTGTCTATCCACCCTGTCATATGCTTTCTCCAAACCTATGAAACCCGCATACAACTTCTTTCCCTTCTCTAGAAACTTTTCCACTAAAGATCTAAGAATGAATATCTGATCTACACAACGTCTTCCCTTCCTAAAGCCTCCATGTTCTTCTCCAATTAATTCCTCTGTTCTTTCTCTAACTCTGTCAATAAGTATCCTACCATACACTTTTCCTATTATACTAAGAAGACAGATGCCCCTATGATTACCACACACTTCTTTTTCCCCTTTTCCTTAGTACAAGGGAATAATTATACCTGACTTCCAATCCTCCGGGACTCTACCTTCCTCCCAGGCCAATCTGCACATTTTCCACATCCATTCTACTACTATCGCTCCCCCATACTTCAGCATTTCACCACACATTCCATCTATTCCTGGGGCTTTCCCCAATTTAACTTTCTTCATTGCTTCCACAACTTCTATCCTACTGATTTCTTCCTGTCTTCTCATCTCCCTCCTTCTCCCAGCCATTCCCCAGCCACTTATACTCGCATTACTTCCATCCTCTATGTTCAACAATTCCTTAAAGTCTTCTCTCCATCTGCTCACTTTTCTCCCTTCTCCACTATTAATCTACCATTTTTATTATTCACTCCCCTGCTAACTTCACTTCCACCCTGTCTTACTCTTTTCACCTCTTTCCAGAACATTTTCTTACAGTCCCTCCTCTTTACACTCAAGTTCCTTCCAAATTCCTCATCTGCTTTCTTCTTACTGTCTCTTACGAATCTTTTCACCTTTCTCTTTCTTTCTACATATAACTCTCTCTTCCGCCTCTCAGCTTCTTCCACGCCCCCATTTCTCATCCATTCATTGTATGCTTTCTTCTTTTGTGCCACAGCTTGTCTCACCTCTTCATTCCACCACGCTGTTCCTTGCACACCCCTCCATCTTCTCTTCATCCCACACAGCACATCATATGCTGAACATATTTCTTTTGTAAATATCCTGCACACACCTTCCACGTCCCCCATCTTCTCCAATTCATATTTGCCCAATAATTCCTCCACTTCTCTCTCATACTCTGCCTTTTACTCATTCTCTTGTAATCTTTCCACTCTCCTTACAAATACTTCTTCTTCCCGTCCTTCCCTTCTTCTATTTCTCCATCCAAATTAGACCTTGATTCTGGCCACCACCAAGTAGTGGTCAGAAAGTCCACTCCCTCAACCTCTATAAGCTCTTGCATCCTTTACACATTTTTGCATCCTTTCATCCACACACACATAATCAATCATTGCCTTCCTTTCATTCAGTTCACCACCCGGCACACCCCACTCACCAACTATTCCATCCACCTTCACATTCCCTACTTTACCATTCGTATCACCGATCAAAATCACTCTCAATCCTTCCAAACTTTTCCTTGCACACTTCCACATTTGTCCAGAACTCTTCTCTCACTCTGCTTGCACGATCTTGCATTGGCGCATACACACACACAATCGCCCACATTTGTATTCCAACTTTCAATCTTACCCACACAATCCTTGACCCAACTGATCCATACTCTCTTATGCTCTTTTTCCATCTTTTACTCACAACTATACATACTCCTTCTTTTGCCCTATCATTCTCATCTACTCCTGCACATATACCCCAACCATACCCCCATTCTCTCACACTCTCACCTCTCCATTGCGTTTCAGTTATTCCGCATACATCAACTTTCGCACCCTCAAGCACCTGGACAATCTCTCTCTCTCTTTCACCTCCTCATTCGCTCTCCTTACATTCCACGTTCCGATTACCATGTCCTTTGTCCAGTCCTTGGTCGTCATCTTTTGGTCAGTTTTTGTCCAAGGCTTATTGTTTGTCTTTTTAGTTAGCTGTTTTCCGGGGAGGGGTACTAACCCTCCGCCAACCCTTTTAGTCGCCTTTTACGAAAAGCAGGGATATATATATATATATATATATATATATATATATATATATATATATATATATATATATATATATATATTATATATATACATATACATATACATACACACACACACACACATATATATATATATATATATATATATATATATATATATATATATATATATATATATATATATATATATATATATATTTATCTATCTATCTATATCTATATCTATCTATCTATCTATCTATATATATATATATACCGACTTCGGTCGGGATAAGCCGGTCCTGCAGTGGATACTATATATATATATATATATATATATATATATATATATATATATATATATAAGTCTACACACGAAATGGGGGAAAAAAGCAACACATTTCAGAACTAAAAATTATCGCCTTTGAACACAGTTCAAAGTACTCTCACGACTATGAGCACGAGCCTCGCTTCCTAAAGATAAAGTACCCTTATATACAGTAAGATACAGCTGGCGAGTATATACATTTACAGGGTTTCTTTTGCTTCAGGTTGGCGTTACACCGCATGATATAAAAAAATATACCGTAAGTGTCCCCTTAACATTATTGAATACAATTTTTGGTCGTGCAATAGACTTCATAATAGAGATGATATTTGCGGGAAATTTAAGCCATTAAATTAATCGGCAGTATTTAGATATTGTTACAGTTGTGATTTGGCACTAGGATGAGAGGATAAAGGCGGAGAGAAAAGATAATGATGAGTATATGACCCAGTTAAATCCGTACCTAATTAATTTCTTATTCATTCAGCCCATATTTATAAGTATACACCATTTCACCAAGTTTGGCACCACCAGTGATATCCTCAAAGTCTATAGTATTGGTGTAAATCCTGAGTACTTCGTAAACCTCTATGTTCTACCTTTAGAACCAATGTATGAAGGCAGTGCCAAAAGGTATATCCAATTCTTAAGACCTTTATCAATTTTACAGTTTTTAAGGATATCACTGATGGTGACAGACTCGGTGAAATGGAGTACAGGTGTGTGTAAATAACCATCAGTTGAGGGACGACTAGGCCAGTCGTGACGGATATTTGTCACAGCTTGGTCCTTCGAACCATAGAACTGTGTCATATTACTTTCAATGTGTACTGATAAATTAGTAGCCATCGTTGGCCATAAATTTGTTTCGCAGGATACTGAATCTGTAGAGGGAGCGAACATAGTTATTTATTAATCCCCTGGAGCTAAAGTCGCAAGTTTCGAATAAAACTGTAAACTTGCTAAGGTGCTGAAGTTGCCACATGAATTTACTATTCTTTGATTGGGAGGAACTTATATTTTTAATTACTGCACTCCATCTCTTATTCCAAATAACATTCAGAATTTGATAGAACAAATACATGAATACAGTCAATCTCACATTGCATTTGTATTGACTGAACATCGAGATCCACACCAGGTAATAGATTTAACGTAGATGCACACCAGTACAACAGGATTGCTAATAACATCAATAATAGACTCAAAAGGAATTTTAAAAACAAATCATATGTACAGTTTGTGTTGGTACCAAACCCTTTCAGGATGGCATAGTCGAAGTCATTCATTTTGGTGAAGAATCAAAGTTACATCTCAAGAGTAATTTTTAAAAACACATTAAGCACTTTGTAGAGTACCATTAGTATATTGCAACCATTGATGTCGAGAAAGCAAACCGTTCACTAAAGGCTTACAAAGGACACTTGACTCGCACAATGATTAATTGTGATAAGCTAATAAACCAGGCAGCTGTTGACAGTATAAGTAGAGACCGCAATTAAAACTTGAAAACCAAATGGTTAAATTAGATGAAGCTTACAACAACGTGCAGTCATTTTTGCTAGAGCTTGAAATTTTGATAAGGAAATAGATGACTTGCAAACTGAATATTATGAGCTGCATTCAAATTATCAACAGCTCATCAGCAAGTTAATGTTATGGTCAACCTGAGGCATCCCGTCGATGTATGGGTACGTCGCAATGTTTTGTCACAGTTAGACCCGTCGATGTACTGGTACGTCGCACAATTGCAAGGTTCATAATTTGCACAATTTTCAATTTTCGTGCATGATTTTTGGTACATATACACGGGACACCTTCCTCTATTCCTCTACAACATGTCAGGCAGGGACAATGCCTTACCTCGCATGACCTCCTCCCCTGCATGCCACTGTCTCGGCAATTCACCTGTTACCAGTGACCTGGCCAATAAAGGCATTCAGGCCCAGAGTGATTCCCCAACCGATGATATTGTGGAGGACAAAGTTCACGTAGCATTAGAGGAAGAAACAGTCAGAAATGATGATCAGGTAATGTCACCAAAAAAGGTCAGGTATGTTGATGGGTTAGTGAGTGAAACAATGCTTATATTGCCTATATTACTGTTTGAAAACCAATATACTCAGGTACTATATATAAATTCGTACCAAATAAATAAATAAATACCATTTATGGGTGGTGTGGAATAGTTACCCTCCCATAGAACTCGTTTTCTTTGGAGCCAGCCTGATAGAAAACCCAGTAAGGTAAGGAGTAGTGCTATCTGTATCGAGTATTTAAAACCTCAGGTGTGCGATTTTGATGTTTCTCATCAAAAGCGGAGGTTTGAGCCAAAAAAAAGTGTTTTCCAAAATTGGTTGGGACTGGGGGGAGTCAATGGTGGAAAATCGGTCGGGACGTGACGGGTTAAACCAGATAACTCCCAAAGTGATACCATCAGATATTGGACAAACAAATGTTAATTCAGTGAGACCAAAGCTACCTAGTACAGTATTCAATTGCCAACATTTTTAGGAAATCTTGTAGGGTATGAAGCATTCATTGTTCAATTTCAGGTGCAAATTGTTAACCGACCAGACCTTGAATCAGTCAGGAAGTACCTAAAATCATAACTGAAAAGAAGAGCCCCAGATCTCATAAAAGCATATGCTTCTATTTCTGCTAACTATCAGAGTTCCTTAGATACGCTAAAGTAGACATACGGTGATGAGAAAAAAAAAAATAGACTGTTTGTTGCAGAACATTAGTAATTTTGATCAACCCACGCATACTAGAAGTGACCTTGAAACATTTGAGTAATCATGTTGAATTTAACTAGAAGCCATAAGAACAAACATGATTATTCTAGTTCAGGGTGGATGGTTGCATCTGTTTTTCAACCTATACTATCATCTACAACAAAAAGGCAACTATACCAAATATATGAAAAGAATTACTTTGATCGTGCTTAATTAAACAAAGGTGTGAGAGATCTCGTATCCCATATGGAGGTCGAATCCAAACAAAAATATTGCTCCACAATGAAGAACGAGACCTATGATTGTTCAAATAAGCAAACAATAGGGACATATTTCAGCACAAATACACATAAACAGGCTAAACTCCATAAATCTGTAACACACAAATTTTGTGGATCACCACACAAGAATTCACACTGCACAAAATACACAACAGACAGCGATAGAATCCAATGCCTGAAGGAACTGAAACTGTGTTTGCTATGTATGGGAACTCATTACACAAAATCATGTACAGTCAAATTACAGAACTGTAGAAAATGCCAGAGGGGACCACACCATCCAACATTGTGCAGAACATACAGTATGATAGTATACTTCAAACAACTGAAACCTCTAAAAGGTCTGCTATCACAAACATGAATGTTAAATAGCAGTCCATTGATAGTAGCTCAAACCCTTCTAATGTAGGTCATAGTAATGTCACTACAGAAGCAGCTATAACAAAACCTACCGGAGTAGATCTTGCGACATCGATTGCAAAGTTGGAACAGAGTGGTGAAAACGTAAGACTTTTCTTTGACTCTGAATCCCAGCAGACATTCATCACTAAGGATTAATCCAAAGAGTAGGACTGGCTGTGAAATCAAAGGGGACAAAGGCCCTAACAGGTTTCATGGGACCAATAAACACAAAAAACAGTAAGGTCTGTGATACCAGTGGGAAACAGGAAGAAAAGACTAACTGCACTGGTAGTCGATGAACTACCCAAGACCACAGTGACAGTGGGACTGACTGAAGTTACAGAACATCTCTAGCAATGCATAAGATAAGCCGATCTCGCTGTGAATGACGACAAGGTAGGACCTATCGATTCACTAATAGGGTGTGACCACTATTATGATTTCATTTCAAATAACATTGCAGTAGAAGGAATACACCTCCTAAAATCCCCTGCTCGATATATATAGTCACTTGTTGGTATAAGGATAGGCACAGAGTTCACTTCCTCACAGAATACTTAGTCCAGGCAAATTAGCATTTTTAGTGGAAAAAAAAATAAAGTTTTTATATTTGGCAGAAAGACTCCTCAAGGGTCGCAAAACAAAGATTTAAAGAGTTCCCCTCCGTCAGATGGCTGCAACCCCCTTTTTTGGGGGACCCCCCCCCTTCGGAGGGTACATTTTCCGATATTTACCGTTTTTTCTCCAAAATGATGCATCGTACGGAAAAAAGGAATAGGGACTAAAGAAATAAAGAATTAAATTCTGCACAAGTTCATCTCTATGTCTTTTTGCTCCAAATATTATAGCTTTTGCGCAAATGAGCCTGAAAGTAGAAGACGCATTTTCGCCGATATGTAAAAAAATGCATTTCACGCTTACATTTTGTTCAGTAACTCTTAAACTACTAATTTCTCGTCAAAATGCAATATAGATGACATTGTAGAGTGAAGATTCCACTTTCATTTGGTATCCTTGTTTTGCTCTAAATATTAAAAGAATGACGCAAAAGAAACTAACAAAGAAGAAACTGTAAATCCACAGAAATCCATATCTCGATTTCTTTAACATCATAAGCTTTACTAGTAAATTCATATTAAAAGAACTTGCAAATAAAATAATACCGTGCACATTTCTCTCTTAATAGGTGATTAACATGTTTGTGAATTTTTTTTCTTTTTTTTCAGAGAAGAATGAAATTATTTTCAGAAGTGTATGAAATTAAATATTTACCATGGCTTCAAGAAACGAGATGTGTTTTTGCTGCCATAAAACATTAAATGAAGGTGAAACTGTGAAAGTGAAAGATGGTATCCATAATTTGAGACGTGTTAGTAAAATCCGAAATGACGGTAATTTTTAAATGCTACAGAAAGTTGACACTGTTGAAGTGCATAAAATATGTAGGCGTGAGTACATAAAATAGAAGAATATAGCCAGAGATGTAAAAAAGAAAAGAGAAAATTCACAAGAAACGCAGCAGACCATGAGATCGGAAGAAAAATTTGACTTCAAAAGCAAGTGCTTGTTCTGTGGTGATATATGTGATATTCCATCAGAAAAGAAGAGGAATGTGCACAAACGCAGAACAATTTGGGAAGTTAGAGTTCTGCATTTGAAAAAGAAAATTTCAGACTTTGCTAAACAAAGAAAAGATGAATGGGGAAGAAAGTATTCAAACGAGTTAACAGCGTCCTATGTCTTGTTGCTGAAGAAGCACGTTATCATGAAGTGTGCTACACAAAGTTTTTTTTGCATGACATCATCATATTTAAAAAGAGGAAGTCCAAAGGATGAACACATTGACAGTGCTTTTGAAAAATTGTGTAGGTACATTGATGATTCAGAGGAGTGTCAATTCACTTTACATGATTTAATGAGAACTCTTGAAGAAAATATGCCAGAAAGTTCATCTGTAACAGAGAAAACATTGAAAATAGGTTAATGGACACATATGGAGATAGAGTAATGTTCTTTCAAATGAAGAAAAGACCAATAGTAGTTTGTTTCCGTGGCTCTGGACTACGATTGATCAATACCTGGTACACACAGAGAGAGAAAAGTGAGAAAGATGAAAGATTAAGAATTGTAAACACTGCAGCTACAGTAATTCGTGAGGATGTTAGAACAAGTCCTTACAATACCACAGATTATCTAGATGTTACGGACTTTATGAAGAATGCAGATGATGTAGTGCTTGAGACATTGCGTGCCTTTTTAGAACTAGTTATTCAAAAAGACAAAAAGAGTGACAAGGAAAAACTGGAAAAGAAGTGTACAGCAATTGCAATAATTGCTGCAACTCGTCCACGATCATTTTTGTCCTGCTTATTGCTTGGTTTGGCTGTGTATTTATTTCGGAAAACTGGCTCTAGAACCATTGTCAATACAGTATCAAACTTTGGATTTTGTTCTGCTTATAATGATGTCACATTGTTTGAGTCATCTGCTACAGCTTCTTGGAAACCAGATGTGGAAGGAGATTCATTTTGTCAGTATGTTTTTGATAATGCAGACTTTAACATTCAAACCTTGACTGGCAAAGGAACATTTCATTCAATGGGTGGAATAAAGTGCATAACTCTATCAAGAACTGTAAGAGCTCAGGAAATTAATAAATTGCAAAGTATTCCATCCTCTAATTAGATAGCTGCAGTTGGACAAATTCAAATAAAAAAGTATGGGGGCAGACAGAAAGAAGGTTGGAATGCCTTAGAACTTGAAAATGTGTCTAACAGTGAAGCTGTCCAACGTGTTTCAACCCCAGCACCAAAGGATGTTTTGTGGATGTATGGAAAATTTCTCCAAACCCCTTCCTTCCCATCATGGCAAGGTTTCATGGAGGGTATAACACATACTCATTCTTATGATCAGTCAAAAATTCTTGCACTGCCTTTCATTAGCCTACCACCAATCGAGTACAATACAGTGCTAAGCGCTTTAAACTATGCTGCCGAGGAAACAAAAAAATCGATGCAAGTGACATGCTTTGTAACTTTTGACCAGCCACTCTACATCAAAACCAAGGATATAGTGTCCTCAAGTCCAGATGGTGAACTTAGCAATGTAATTGTAAGGCTGGGGGGATTTCATCTCCTTATGTCTTATCTCGGGTCCATTGGATATATAATGGAGGGCAGTGGGATTTCAGAACTATGGTCAACTGTTTATGGTTCTTCATCAGTGCCAGACATGCTGTCAGGGCATGCATATGCTCGAGCTATTAGAGCTCACATGCTGACATACTGTGCACTGGCAAAACTCATACTTCAAGAAGTTGCTATTGATGATAGTGACAGACAGCATGTAGAACAACTTCTCTCATCATTCAAGACCCATGCTCCATCATTCAGTGCAGTTGAAAGTGATGAAGTTCTAAAAAGAATCCAAGTAAACTTGACTGATCAAATATCTAATATTTTGGAAAAAGGAAAGGCAGCTCAGTTGTGACTATAGTATTTTGATCTTGTGACTGTTGCATTGCATTTCATTGAGGCAGAGCGCATGGGAAACTGGAAGCTTCATTTAGACTGCGTAAGAGCTATGTTGCCCATTTTCTATGCCACTGGCCATATACAGTATGCCAAATCTCGCCAGCTCTATCTCCTAGATATGGATTCTCTTTGCCACACAATGAGTTTCAGAAATTTACAGCGGATGGGTACTTTACCATTCGACGTTCAGAAAAGTACTGGTGTGGTGTATGGTCAGATATGACAACAGAACAAACATTGATGAAAAATATGAAAAGTATTGGAGGCATTACTCATTGAAGAGGCTTCACTAAAAGTGTTCTGAATAAATGGGTCTTCGGCTTACCTGTAGCTCATCATCTATGCGAAAGTGTCGAGCGATTTAGTGGCATTCAGAGCTTTCAACATGTTGAATTAAGGGAGTCAAGGATTGGAAAGGATGAGGAGAATGTTCAAACATTTGTTGAATGGCTTCATCACCACTACCCATTCATCAGAACAGAAGGCCTCGTTTGATTATCAACTGGTATGGTATCATCTGAGCACATAAACGGCTACAAAGCTAAAGATAATGGCAAAGAGATAATGGATGAATCTATGAAAAATAAAGAAACATTTGGTGAATTAAAAGTACGACGCAACAAGAGAGTGAAACCAATGTCTTCTACTACTGCTAGCGTTAAAGTCGGATATGACACCGTTCGTGTTGATTCCACTCAGTTGTTTCAGAGAATAATCTGCACTGTAAAGGTACCTCAGGAATTGGAGGAATGCATCATTTATGAGTTAGCCACTGTCCCATTATCAATATTTGATGAGGCGGGATTAATGAGAAAGACAAAAAAACCTGCTTTGTATAAAATGTTCAACGATGTCAAAGAAGGAAACATTCATGATTTGGGAACAAAGTATGTCATAGATGGTGGTCACTTGATTCATCGTGTTGTTTGGCCAAAGCAAGGCTCATTTGCAGATGTTAGTGCTACATATATTAATTTGATTCAGAAGCACTACGGTAAAGAAGTCACAGTCATTTTTTATGGTTACATCACAAATGAAATAAGTACAAAAGGCATCTTGCGACAACAACGACTAATGAAACAAATTTCACCTGAAATAATATTTGATGACAAGTTCCTCAGGCAAAGTTCTTGAGCAATCTAAAAAATAAGCAACGCCTAATCATGCACCTAAGAGAGGCATTTCATAATGAAGGTATTGAAACACACACTGCAGTAGATGATGCTGACATATTAATCGTCCAGACTGCAATCTTAGAAGCAAATCAACATGAGTCAGTTGTTGTAGTCGGACAAGATGTGGACCTCATGACTCTTATTACTGCACTAATTCCTGAAGAAAAAAATGTTTTACTGTTGAAGGAAGCACAGGGAAATGTCACCAGAAAAGTTTACAGTTCTCGAGAAATTCAGCAGTCTAACATCTTACGCAACATCAAGGAATCAGTGATGTTTGCACATGCTTTTAGTGGCTGTGATACAACATCATTTTATGGGCAAGGAAAAATAAAAACTGTTAGTCTTCTTAACAAGTATGATCACCTTCAAGACGTTGTGGCAGTATTTAACAATCCCCTATCAACACATGATGAAGTAGCAGCCGCTGGAGAGAAATTTATTCTTGCCCTCTATAATGCTCCAACAACTGAAAGATACCTCAACCATCACAGGTTTATTTCATTTTCCAAAAATGTCCGTCATTCAAGTCATGCTGTATTGCTATTAGGTCTTTCGCCCACTTCTACAGCAGCTCGACAACACAGCTATCGAGTCTACTATCAAATTCAAACATGGCGAGGAGAATTAAAACAGCCAGATGTCTGGGGATAGAAAAAAAAAAAAAAATGGAGATGGTCTGTCACCTGTTTACACAGGTGCACCTCCAGCGCCAGCATAGATTCTAAAAGTAATTGTATGCAGTTGTAAATCCGGTTGTGGGAAGCGGTGTGCCTGTGTTAGAGTCGGGTTGAGCTGTTCTGCAATATGCTCCATATGCAATGGCCAGGCATGCATGAATTCTTCACCAGTCATGCATGCCACTGATGACCTGGCATCAGATGACGCAGACATTTTCCTGTAGTAAGAAAATATACTATGAAGGAGTGATTGTGCCAACTGTAGAAGAAAATACAGGAGTGGATTAGGCCTACAGGGGATACCACTCTGGGAAAAAACAAAAAAAAAACGCGCCAGAGACTCTTACCTCATGAGTGGTGTGGAAATGAGTCTACAATACATGCTATGTTCCTATACATCAATACTAAAATGTATCCTTCAAAAAATATACCCCAATTACATTTACATGCAATTTTCGCAAGAAATTATTCGTTTGACTGTGACATGGATTTTTTTTTCTTTTATTTTCGGTAAAACGGTCTTCTTTCCGGTTGGTTTCCGAAAAAAAAAATAATATATAAGAAAACAAGGATACGAAATGAAAGAAATCTTCACTCAACAATGTCATCTATATTGTATTTTGACGAGAAATTAGTAGTTAAAGAGTTATTGAACGAAATGTAAGGGCGAAATGCATTTTTTTACATATCGGCGAAAATGTGTTTCCTACTTTCGGGCTTATTTGCGCAAAAACCATAATATTTAGAGCAAAAATACATAGAGATGAACTTGTGCAGAATTTAGTTTTTTATTTCTTTGGTCCCTATACCTTTTATCCGTACGATGCACCGCTTTGGAGAAAAAACAGAAAATATGGGGAATAGTACCCTCCAAAGTGGAGGTTCCCCCCAAAAAGGGGAGTTGCACCCATCTGACGGAGGGGAACTCTTTAGATCTTTGTTTTGTGACCCTTGAAGAGTCTTTCTGCCAAATATAAAAAAATTATTATTTTTTTCCCCTATTCGGCCTTTTTTCGTCTAATTTGCCTGTAGGCCTACTAACTGTACAAGAATCTGTGATAGTTATGAAAGGTGCCACGTCCTTTGACCTCTTGGTTGACAGTGAATCAAAACCAGATCCCCCTCCTCTTCATTAATTATGGAATCTAGATGTTATAGGGATAGATCCCACACAACCTTCACCGGACGATCAGACATCTTACAAAGAGTACCTGGAAACAGTAAAATATGAGGATGGTTAATATTGGGTAAGGCTACCTTGGAAGGTAAACAAACCCAAGTTACCAAATAATTACGATAAATCTTGTGGTCAAATATACTTCCTAATAACGGATGTGAATAGGAACGGACGCATTGTGAACTATCAAAATATAATTAGAGAACAGTTGGAGTCAAAATTCATTGAAGAGATACCAGCAGTTAAACCCAATGATAAATCACATTACTTACCTCATCATGGTATAATAAAGGAGTCGGCCACCACACCTCTTAGGATAGTTTTCAACTGTAGTTCTAAGGCAAATCCACATGAGCCATTGTTAAATGTCTGTCTGATGACAGGTCCAACATTACGAAGCTAGGTGATGTCCTGTTAAATTTCAGGACCAATAGGTATGCCTACACTGCTGCATATCCAAGGCATTCTTAAGAATTGGCATAAAAGAAGAATATAGAAACTATACGAGATTCGTTTGGTTATCAGATCCACAACATCTGGACAGTCCAATTAAGACTTATAGATTTAGGTCAGTGTTATTTGGAGCGACAAATTCTCCCTGTTTCTTACAATCTAGCATTGATTATCGTCTGAAGTCATTGTCCTATTAAAGATGTGCTATCCTTAAATTTCTATGTGGATAACTTTCAAGGAACCACATCAAATGGAGGTTTACTGTTCCACATATGTACTGAAGCAAGTAAGGAATTAAAGCTAGGCAATATGCCGCACCGACAGTGGACAAAAGCCACTCAACACTCAAGAAATTAATAAAGAGAGAATTTTCAGGCTATGAAAGCCCTGTAGACACATCAGTCCTAGGACTGCAGTGGAATACGGTTACAGACTCTTTAAGATTAAAAAGCAGTCAAATGTTCACCAACACAGCAAAAGCCACTAACAATGCGAAAACTATTACCTAAGTTAGCAAGCTATTTGCAGGGCCGGTCCTTCCTATTCGCTCACTACGCTCAGTGCGTAGGGCCTCCGATCACAGGTGAGGCCTCCCATCCTCAGGTTGTGTATTAAAAAAAATAAATAAATAAATAAATAAAAGTACGTCTGGAATGGTGCTTATATTGATTAATTGGTTCCATGCGCATGAACGTTGTATAAACAATAATAATTGAAAAATTGCAAGCAAAAATTATGTTAGTCTTATAGAGTAACAAAAAATAGTGGTAATTAGAAATTTGTTTAGTGGGATTTAACATTAAATTCTGATGGCAATACTGATTGCTGTAGAACAGATCAACCGAGTCGCTGACAGTGTTGCCAGACGTACGATAATTATCGTATGTTTACGATTTTCTATTGTCGTACGGTTTGTACGATAATTTTGTGTAGAAAGCTAGCATGGCAGTAAATTTTGTGGCAACACATTCTAATGCTGAATGTGAAAGAGTATTCAGCAAAGTTAATCTCAAAACCAAGCTAAGAAATAGCCTAAAAACCAGAACTGTAAATGGAGGTCTTCTTTCATCAGAATGTCTAAAAAAATCATGAGGGTCATGTGTCAAATTTACTCACTGTAAAGTTATGCTTGCACACATAGCTAATTATGCACAGTTGTTCCACAGTTTGACAGATGAGGATCATAAGGGCTAATGCAGTGGTGGTCACTGAAAATACTTGTTTTTAATGGTTTTACTTAATTATTATCTGCAACAGTAAGCGCATTTCTATGAATTATCTATTTAAGTTCTGTGGACTGCATTCTGCTGCTATACTCCATTTCACCGAGGCTGGCACCATCAGTGATGTCCTCAACACCTAGAGCATTGATAAAGCTCCTTAGCACTGGATATACCTTTTTTTTAGTGCCTTTATATAGGTTCTCACGATAATATAATAGAGGCTCACCTAGTTCAGAGGATTTACATCAACTGTATGGGCGTTGAGGACATCACTGATGGTGCCAGACTCGGTGAAAATGAGAACAGTTTACCAGACGGCCACAGATACTTTTGAGTGACGGCGTGATGACTTGGATTACTTACACTGCATGTCTTGGTGTGACAATCCAAGTATTATATTTTCTTCTTACCACATTTTACTTATACTTACCCTGGCTATGGTTTCTAAGAAAGATGCAAGTGTCAGTGGTGATGTCAAGCGAAAACACCAGTCTTTTCCAAGAAAATCAAACCTCCTTGATCTTGGTTGATTGGTCTGCCTTACTACTCGTACTACAGAGATTAAACCCCCTAATAACCAGATACAGTGGCTAACTAAGGGGGCCAGGGGGCGGCCTGCCCCGGGTGACAGCCATAGGGGGTGCCATTTATCTGAATGGTAACTTTTTCATTTCACTGTTTCAAGGTTTTCAGTATTTCTATCAGAAATTATATCGAAAGTAAATGGTTCTATGCTGCTTAATTTTCATTGAACCTGATTTCTTAAACTACCGTAAAACTATTACGGCGAATTTTCGTTTATATATATATATATATATATATATATATATATATATATATATAGACATATATATATATATATTATTCATCTCTGCGAGGTAGAGGGTGCCAGTGGATAGGTCTGCCCTGGTTGCCAAATACTCGCCCCTGACCAGATAAAGCAAACGTAATATAGAAAGATTGATTTTCTAGTGTGGCACATAGGCTATTTCTTTTCCTTGTAATATATATATATATATATATTTTTTAAGTAGAAGACTGAAAAGGGAAAGTTACAATAATATAGAAAAAAAAAAGACGACAGCTAGATATATAGAAACTGAATGAACAGCTGTTCCAGTACACACATCTGATAACCTATATTTTCCGATATGGTCTGCTGGTCATGGCTGGATGACACGTGTGAAAAGAAACTGCTGAAAAAAAGAAAATGGAGGAGTGTTACTGCATCCCTCTTGTGTTGGTGCTGCAGTGAATATAACCATTGAACTAGCTTCGTAAAGAAGTAAATTAGTCTCCATGCTAAAAACATTTCTCCAATAACGCTGTATTTACATCCTGAAATATTAATTTAGGAATACATGATATGCTGCTGCATGAATAGAGGTGCACATAACCTGGATAAACTGCTGCATAATTCATGACTGGTAAGCTGGCCGGAAACAACATGGAAATGTATGAGGTATGCAATAATACATTCACTTTGCTCGTATGAACTCATATCTGGATAATTTCAGTAATTATTTCATGCAAATAACTGCAAAAGGAGGATAAATCATAATTTATCCCAAGTCTACATCATTTGTTACCAATTCTAGCGCAAATATACTTATTTCTTACATAAAAATAACAATTTAGAATGTGTTAGGGAAGTGTCTGGTTTATTAAACAGAAGAAACATTAAAAATGTGCGCACTTTTAGTGCTCATGCACTGCAATTCCACCTAATCTAGCGACTGTCGTGGCATTCAAGCGCCAGACCTGTGTTTCTTCAAGACTGACGGTCCAGATTTTTTTTTACAGTAAGGATGACTGACACTCAAGAACGTCTGAAAACTGAACGTCGCCGTTGGGCCGCCTGAACTCTGGGTTTTTATACTACGGCCCTTAGTGGCATCTCCCAGGGATCGGCAATTAGAGATAAATCACTCTGTCGGGGGTAATTTAAAGTTTTCTGGGGGTAACGATACTCATCCATTTACAATAGTATGATTAATTAATTGCTAAAATTCCTTGTGTAATAATAATAATATTCATTATCACTATTTATAGTATGACTTTAGAATCTTCAAAGTTTCTGTGGATTATGATTACTTATATATATGATAATGAAAACCTACAGCGTTTTGGTGTAAATTTCAGAATTATTACCGATTATAATGGTATTTTTTCTGATGATACATGTTTTTGTTTCAATATTCTTGTTGCAACTTATATGCCACTAATAAACATTTTAGATATAAATCTTTCCTTTTCTAATATTACTAATTCATAATCTTACAAAATATATAAGCTGTAGCCTTTTTGCCACTTTGGAGTTATATGGCAATGACCATTTTCTGTGTGTATGTATCTGAGTAATAATTATTTGTAAATTATAGTTTCACACAAGGTATTGTTATTTTGCAGTGCAAGTTTTTTACTTTACATTGCTCGGGGTAGGGATATAACTTGAGGGGTGAATATATAGGGTAGGGGGGAGAAATGTAAATACTGTAAAGAGTGGGGGAGGGGGGGGGCCTCCAAAAGATAAGCAGCGTAGGGCCTCAGAAAAGATAGGACCGGCACTGGCTGTTTGATCCATTAGGGCTGTTTTCACTGATTTTCATCAAGGGAAAACTTTTACTACAAGAGGCTTGGAAACAAAATCAGTTGGGGCGAACGTTTGCCCGAGTCTAATGAAGAACAATGGAAACAACTACAATATGAATATGATCAAATACAACAATTTCAGATACCAAGAACCGTAGTTAATGGAGATTCCTGTTCTCAACACACATTTTGTGACGCTCAACAAGGGCGTATGGAGCTGTTGCCTACATAGTGACGGAAGATCGGTCATTGTTGTTAACAACTAAAGATGAATGGCCGAAGCAGTTCACTACTGTTACATCTATTACCTGCACGCACACACACACACACACACACACACACACACACACACACACACACACATATATATATATATATATATATATATATATATATATATATATATATATATATATATATATATATATATATATATATATATATATATATATAATGTGCGTGTGTGTCTTACAGAGGAACAGAGGAAGAAGAAAAAAAAGTCCATACACTATATTACAGGTGAAACTCAATTCGTTAAAAATCTATAACAGTTGGCCATGAACTGTGTATGTTGAAGTTTGGGCGGAAACTAACTTGGGGAAACGAGTTCCAAAGAGAAGCAGTTCGGGGAATAAATGAATCCTGATTAACTTAGTGTGGCGATAGTGGTGCCGTCAACCCCATACAGTACTCACCCAGACCAGTGTGAAGCAGATGGCCAGCGTGGAGGTAAACACTCCTGCCCACACCTGGTTGCCCAAAGGATAGTAAAAACTGAGCCAGGTGGGTTTCAAAACGGGTTTGGCCATAGCGAAACCCAAAGCGCCCTGCACAATTGAATATGTGAAGTCCCACCTGTAACATATCAGTTGGAAGATTAGGTCATGTACAGCTGACCAAAAATGAACCTAAGACAGTGTCAGTGAGACGTGGATGTATAGCTACAATGTTTGACGTTCATGCATCACAGCTACTTGGTCATCTCAACTAATCTTTGACACCTCCGATCATTTAAGTCATGTGATTACGTCAAGGTTGTCAAGTGTACCAAATGCAAGACCTCTGCTACATATTGATGCTGTCCCAGTTTCATATATTGTCAAATGTACGTGTAGTCCCACCTGTAATAAATCACTGGGGGAAGTTGTTATGGCTCGTATTCTTACTGAATAAGGAGGCTTCCTAACATTTACTACTAATCGATTTATTTTGCTTATTACACCTTATTACACTCGCCTGTGATACATATAAATCCTTCTAATTCTGCCATAGTCTGCATGAATTACGTTGAAAAGGATGTTAACCAGCCATATCCAAAAACAAATTCGCTAAGAAGGTGTTAGCGAGCTTCTGTACCCAACGAGATTGGGAACTTTGGTGTGGACGTGGCCTGACAATGTCATCGTTATCTGTTGCTGGTGCAGGTAGTGTCAGACTTCTATCATTCTGGCATTGTCTAACAGGCTGTCCTGCACTGTGATACCCTGGACACACTTTCCTCCAATCTGCGGCAGGATTAGTGGGTCAGCAAAAACGCTGGCTCACGACTGTACTATCTGATGCTCATTAAGTGACTGAAAATACACAGGTGGCATTATAAAGCAAGCTTTAAATGGTTTAAGTAACTTCAGTGGCCTCAGTACAGAATGGTTACATCGACGTCCTGCTTATTCCCCAAGACAGGTAGATAACACCACGTAAAGGAAAGGTTAGTCCGCGTTAATGTCAGCGAATTATAGCATAAACCTCAAAAGCAGAAAACTTGGTGATTTAAATCGAAGGCTTTAATTTTCAGTCAAAACATATTGGTCCTGCCTCCTTTTTCAGGATGAATGGGGAAAGGTTACGTGAAGGAAGGAATATAATCTATATTATGATGCACCTAACTCTTGGCCAATCTATTATAGAAGAAAGTGCTGCTGAAGAATTGTTTATCTAACTTAGGTGACACAGTCCAGGATGGTTACACAGAAGTCTTGCTTACACCTCGTAATAAATGGGTAGGACATGGTAGCTGATGCTGGCAACGAAGGACAGCCTGGCCTCCACCTGATCAGTTACCTGTGGAAAGGTAAGTGAAACTGTTTGAACTTGGCATATGTCAAATTATTCCCCTACCGTTGAAGATGCGTCTTACTGCCTAAGAAAATAGTCCCTTGAGGTATTTCCTGTTTATCCTTGCTGCTGCCAGACGAATATATTTGGGTTAGGAGAGATTTTACGAAATTTTAAGACTGAATTATAAACCACTTTACTACATGAGGCTCTCCTTAAATAATTCAAAGTAGTCTGGAAATTAAAAAAAAAATGCATCATAAGAATAAAGGATTCAAGCAAAGAAGGGATTCACTTTAACTACTTCATACCACTTTTCCTTTAAGCTGTCCTGTAATTCTTTCCTTTAGGTTATTATGGTAATCCTGAGCTTAAGCCACTTTAGAATTTCCACTCCTGCGAATACTACTTGTCCCTTTACTCTTTAGCCCAGTCCAGGGAATCTAACCATACTGTCATATGTAACATTAGCCTTGTTCTCATCATTCAAGTTACCTCATCCATTTCAGTCTTGCCCTAAAGGTTAATATTACTCGCGTCCCCTTAGCAGCATAAAAAGTTTTGCTGCATAAAACGTTTTGATTTATAAAACATTGTGCAGCAACGAAAAATAAATAAAGATGGAGTCACTGTAAGAACCAGAATACGAGTTAACTAGAAAATGAAAATGCTATAAAGTCTCCTAATTCAAATAGATCTCTTTGTATTTAATTCCCGTTATTTTCATGAGTAATGTTCAGTTCATGAATGCTATTATGAACTGAGAGGCCTGGGAAAAGACTTCATCAACCACTCCCTTACTAAAAGTTCTATTTAACTTGAACGAAATCAGTTGGTCGTTGTAAGAGTCTAATGGGATGCCCTCGAGCAGAAAGACTTAAGACCAGAGTGTCGTCGGTTAAGGAAGCTCCCTAACATCTCTTCCTTAGCAATATTTTACTGCATATAACTCGTTGATAATAATTTTTGTGTGGTTTATGTAATCTGTTTTGGAAATGAAACGATATAAACAGTATACCAGAGAGTAGTACGGAGGAGTAGGCAAAATAAATCACTAAGGAAAAAGTGTTAGGGAGCCCCCTTAACCGAAGAGAATACGAGCCTTAATATTTCAAGTGCTTAATGGTATTATATGAATGATGAACCTGGATAAAATTGCCTGACTAGCAACAATATAATTAACAGAAGCAAAATACAGAAAATGTCCAGGAAAATTTAGCTTCCGTGGATAAGGAACATATTACAAACCTCTTTATGCCAGACTCTAAACTGTGGTTGATATTTCCTGAGTTTTGAAAAGCTTTAGAAAACGATTAAAAACAGGAAAATCAATGCCGAAAAGAAGCACAATTATTGCTGTTAGATACTCCACCTCGTCCCAATTTCTTGAAGGTAAAATATAGACTGTGAAATTGAGTGCCCTGGCCAGATACATCAGCTGGCTGTAGTCCATGCCGAAGTGTGTGGTGTTGTCGCCCTCCCCTTTTGTGATCCAGTAGGGTTCATAGGGAAGGGCTGTAGCGTTCATCCTCATTCCGTGAAAACTGAAACGATATACATTTTTTTTTCTTAGTCGCACATGGGCGTTTTTTTTTTTTTTTTTCCAACACTGATTCCTGTTCTCATCGGTTAACGAGGCTTCCTAACACCTCTTCTTTTGCGATTTATTTTTGGATATCGGTGGTTAATATCTTTTTGTACGTTATCAGTGCATAGGATGGTGATGTTGAAAGCATTTATATTACTCAGAAGAGAACAATAAGCTGTAATAAGGAAAATAAATTGTTTTTGAAAATGTGTTTGAGAGCTTCCTCAACCCAAGGGAATATGGCCCATTTTGTCAACGCTGGATAAATCTGGACATTTTTCACATTGTGGTGTCGGGAAACTATCACAGTAGAAAGGTTACCCGGCTTTGCTCTTGTAATCTTCGTTAGGGTCAATTGGTATACTCAAAGAACCATACCGCAATTTGCTCGGGAGGATTTCTTTTGGTTCTCAATTTCTTTCGTGTGGTTTATACGAATTCCCCAAACCACCCATCCCTGTTTCATATCCCTCACGTTTAACCTGGATTCTCAGATAGTGTTTGGGAAACCTGTTAATTATACTCATAGAAAAGTCTGTTATTACAAAAGTGGATAAACTCAATGCACTGAAGGCAACTACCGGGGCCAGACTTCTGGACAACAAAAAGGAACACACTTCTTACTCTACAAACAATGCACTAGATCAGTGATGTCTTCTACCTCCCCGGCGTGAGCTCCCATCCTATCTAATACTTACTAAACACTATGCAAGTAATACATAACGACTTGCAAATCATACAGAACGATGCCCTACGCATCACCACTGGCTGCACCAAAAGCACTCCCACAGCCCACTTACCCTGTGACACTAAAGTTCGCCCTGTAAGAGACTACCTTTATATGAGACAAAATTCAGTGCTGCAGCTTGTGTCAATATGCAACGCCCCTGTCATTATATGACCGAGAAACAGCACACCTAAGCACATAAAGCAATCACCGCACGAACCTTATCAAACCCAGTCTGGGAGTGCCATGTTCCTGTAGATGCTTTACAACATTATTCCACCTCCAGGCAATCCAACACTAGCAATAAAGAAACACCTATATACTCACTTTACACGCACGGCAATACAACATCTTGATCACAGTACCATAATTCAAGCCCCCCTCCTGACATTCATCTATTGAACGAGTCCTTATATGGAGATGAAAGAGTTCATTTAGCTAGACGCAGAGCTGGATATCACCCAACCCTTCTTTATTACCAGCTTAGATGTAAATTGAGTGGCATCATAAATGACACATGCTTGGCTTTTCCCACACAATATAACACTATAATGGAACACTACATAACACATACTACACGCAGACACATCAACAGTAAAGGAAATCTATGGGACAACACTGTAGGGGCAGTTGCATACCTGCTATCCACAGCTCTGCTCCATCAGGCGAACCGAGGTTGAGCAACAACAAAAACAACAACCGTACCTTGGCGAAGATTTTCCTTTTCTACAGCATCTTTTCCGAAGTTCAGTCGTAAAAAATGACACTACTATTGTTTCAATGCATTTTTTCTGAACATCATAGTGACTAGAGTCACATTCTGGTGTCTCTCCACCGTTACAGCTCAGCAGTAAAGAAGGGAGATGGCAAATTTTGAAAAAAAAAAAAAAAAAAAAAAAGTGAAGACCTTACAGTAATATCCTCAACTTGATTAGAAGCAATGGATGAGGTGGAGAGGTATATTAGTGAGAGGTGTGTGAATAGAATAGGAGACAGAATAGCCTGATGACAAAGGACACGGTGATATGGCGATTTGTTGGCGGCCACATCTTCCGGTATAATGGCGTTTGGTTAGAGACAGGCAGAATGACTGGTTACATTACGAACTTGCGGAATTTATCAGGAAACATGATTCGAGACTTGAGGTGGATGAAGCCTCGACTGGGGGTCCAAGAGGCCACCTGCACTACTCGAGCACCAGTGGGAGTGTACGGCAGGTGTACAAATATTCCACATCTGTAATACACAACAAAAGTCAAATAAAAGAACATAAGCGAAATATTCCACATCTGTAATACAGAATAAATGTAATAAATTCCCAATAAAGGGGACTAACGACAGTCCACATCTGTAATATAACATAAAATATATATATATATATATATATATATATATATATATATATATATATATATATATATATATATATATATATATATATATATATGCAAAATAACCACAGGAGAAATGAAAGGAGCGACAGTGAGTACTTTCGTATATTACATCTTCAGAGTGAGACAGAAACGTAAAGGGTAGAGGTCTTTCATGCACACCCACAGCGAGCAGTGGCACACAGAACAATGGATGACCTGAATTTTTACCTGCGGCTTAACTTATGGTCACCTGCAGCAGGGAGTGGAACACAACAAAGGATGACCTAAATCTAAAAATGGGTGATGGGTGATAGGTACCTTTCTTTTTCTTCCTTAGCGATGCACGTGACAAAGGAGGAGGGAGCAGGAGGGGAGGAAAGGGGAGGGGGAGGGAAGGGGAAGGGGGAGGGGAGGAGGGGAAGGGGGAAGGGGAGAGGGAGGAAGGAGGAGGAGGAGGGGATAAATACTGCTGCTTAACATAAGACCTAGAGGATTAATGCTAAGCATGTCCCACACAAGTGTGACTACTGTACACTACCAGATGACAGGGAACAATCAGTTGTTAGTCTGGGGGATACTGCTTTAAAATTAATTCAGTTAACAATTTATCACACTTAAAATGACCATAGCTCATGTTTACATTCTTTTCATATGTGCCAGAAATTAGACAAGATTCTATTACATTTCTTTCATCTAAGCTTTTTGATCTTGCTAGAATCTTGGAGCCTGTCCAGTCAATATGGTGATCACTGGATGCTTTGTGCTGAAATAAACCACTACTCTATATTTATGTTGTGAGATTCTAGTTTCCAAATCTTTTCCAGATTGTCCTATGTAAAATTTGTTACAGCTTTTACACGGGATTTTGTAAACAACGCCTGTCTCACTCTGTCTCACTCTGTCTGAAGATGTAATATACGAAAGTACTCACTGTCGCTCCTTTCATTTCTCCTGTGGTTATTTTGCATACATATCTTAACGGTGAAGTGAAGTCTCTGCACATATACTGTACAGTATATATGAAGTAAAACTAAAGTAATTTTTAATCCTCATACACCACAGAGCGTCATAAGAATAAGTTGAGAAATTCTTGAAGAAGTTGAGGAGTACAATTACCTGGGACAAATACTAAAATTAACGAATAATAATGATAGCGAAATAAAAAGATGCATTACAACTGGATGGAAAGCTTTCGGTAAACATAGAGACATTAAGAAAAGTAGCTTGCCAGTTTGTATGAAACGAAAAGTATATAATGAATGTATAATTCCAGCTATGACGTATGGTTGTGAGACTTGGAAACTGACAAAATCGATGGAAAATAAATTAATTCGTTCTCAGAGAGCAATGGAAAGGCCAGTGTTGGGAATATCTTTAAGAGATAGGAAAAAATCAACTTGGGTGAGAGAGCAGACTAAAGTCAAAGATATTATAGAAGTTATAAAAGAACAGAAATGGAGGTGGCCAGGCCATGTAGCAAGAACAAGGGATAATCGATGGAGCAAGAGGTTGACTGACTGGACACCAAGAGATGGTAAGCGTAGCAGAAAAAGGCCAGACAGGAGGTGGAGAGATGAGATAGAGAAATTTGCAGGGAAAGCGTAGCAAAGATTGGCTCAGCCAAGGAATTCGTGGAGAAGGTTGCGGGAGGCCTTTGTTCAGCAGTGGACTTAAAATGGCTGATGATGATGATGTTTTATATATATATATATATATATATATATATATATATATATATATATATATATATATATATATATATATATATATATATATATATATATATATATATATATATATATATATATATATATATATATATATATATATATATATATATATATATATATATATATATATATATATATATATATATATATATATATATATATACAGTATATATATATATATATATATATATATATATATATATATATATATATATATATATATATATATATATATATATATATATATATATATATATATATATATATATATATATATATATATATATATATATATATATATATATATATATATATATATATATATATATATATATATATATATATATATATATATATATATATATATATATATATATATATATATATATACAATATCTATCTATATCTATCTATCTATATATATATATATATATATATATATATATATATATATATATATATATATATATATATATATATATAAATGACTTTATTATTTTGTCACTAAAATGTAAGCAGTAATTCAACAAGTAACCATATCGTTTTTACTTTTTTTTCCCCAGATTTTCGTTCCTTGGCGGTTTATTTCACGTGAGTTGTGGAAGAAGACCATGATGCGGCTCAACAAAATGTCCATAGCACTTCCTCTTAACTAGTATCATATTCCAGTGCTCATCTATTGCTACACCTCAGCATTCATGGTGGAGAGATGGCATTTTTTTTTTTTTTGTACTAAGCTAGTGTAAAAAGAGTGATAACCATTCACGCAACTGTTTGCCTAAATGTGCCACACCTGCATATTCCAAGTGACTATGGTGATTTCGTAATATCTCATCTTTAGAGATTTAGTTTGGATGTTACACTAAAGCATTCTCCTCTGTGATTTTTGTAGTGCTGAAATATCAACTTTGTTTGATATGACAAAAAAGAGGACCACGAAATCTCCAAAGCAACTTAGATAATGTCGGTGTTAGAGCAAGGAATGTCAAAGAAATTGTTCCTTTAATGCAGTGTAATTCAGTAAATAGAATCATAACCAGTTGTGTAATACTTTGCTAAGGAATAATACTCATTTCAAATATTGCATGTCCAATTTAGAAGGATCAATAATACTATGCGAACAAGTTGTGTTTGTGTGTTAGTCCTTCCACGTTTGACACCCTCAGATTTCGACGTGCCATGCATCATAAAACGCGGAACCAAGATCTATAAATGATGGTTTATAGTTTAATTACGTGCGGTCAGTGTCGCACGAGTCATGCGCACTTTTGTGCCCGATTTTCGCAAGACATAGGGAACCCTCTAAAGGTCATACCGCTGGAAGAAGCGAGCTTAAATTTCGCATGGGCATGCCCGGTACAACAAAGCAGGTCCATGTCCAATTTGGTGTCAGTGCGTCTCTCGGGGCCAAATGCTTAGCTACCCTATCCACTAAGCGCTTGTTCAGCCTATTCAATACTCTACTCAGCTTCAAGTACACTTTTATTTAAACTGCGTTCACGTTACCAATATCCACACAGCATGTTAAAACAACCTCTTCTTCGAATTGTTTCTGGAGGAGAAAGAAAATATCTCTGATGACTGCCTCCTTTTGAGAGACAAATTTATGTTAATGTTTGTTAATCAATTATTGTTGGTGATGGCTAGAATCAATATGATCTTTAACATTAACTGCTCTGGTCAGGTTATATATGTTCTGTGTCTTACCATTGCAGTTATCAAACTGGGTTGAGTAACTTTCTGTATAAACTTACACGGGTGTTCGTGCAGACATATCGATGTTGATGGCCATGCTGTTCATCATGGAGAATGTCCAGTGAGAGGCGAGCAGAGCCCTGAGGTCGGCCCTGGGCAAGCGAGTGAGCACCAGGAGTCTGGTGGACCACGCCAGGAGGCGGCCCTTGAGGGACCAGTGGGCGAAGGCAGCGAGGAAGGCTATATCGTCACTCACCACCACCACCGTCACGCACCATGACACCTGCCGCAGCTGATGACGTCACAACGGTTCAAGGCTCCTGAGTGACCTACCTGTCTCAGCAGTAATGTAACAGTGACCTACCCGCCTCAGCAGTAATGTAACAGTGACTTACCCGCCTCAGCAGTAATGTAACAGTGACCTACCTGCCTCAGCAGTAATGTAACAATGACCTACCCACCTCAGCAGTAATGTAACAATGACCTACCCGCCTCAGCAATAATGTAACAATGACCTATCTGCATCATCAGTAATGTAACAGTGACCTACCCGACGAGCCTGGTCGACCACCAAGGAGAGCTGCTGCTGTGTCAAGTTAGCGTCCTGGCCGCCCACACCCACACCAAACACACCCACACCCAACCACTCTCCATCATCACCCATACACTGAAACACAACATAGAGCCATTACTCTCCACAAATGCTGGACCTGAATAAAGAGTCCACCAGTACACTCTCACCAAAAAGTTCTCGAAGCCTGTAAGCATTCTGAGAAATAGGAACGAAGAGTTTAGAAGCATCTTTCAGTGTGTGTGGCAGGTGGTAGCACCGACTGACCATTCTCTAGGTGAATGGAAGAGATGTCAGTGGTTCATATTCCATGCCTGTTGTACAATCATAACACTGTGTTATCTTTGTTGCTCAATAATCATGACTCATAGCCATTATAATGAAGTATTTCAGTGTCGCAGTGATAAATACTCAGATTATTCCACCGTTGCATAACTAGTTAGTTGTATTTTATGGGGATATATTACCTCATCACGTTCTCTTCCTTCAGCTGGATAAAATAGTTTGGCATCAACTGAAGCGATGTTCCTAAAATATTGTAACGATTTAGTTTTATTGGGACGTAGGTTTATGGGAATGGCTAATGATATAAATGTGACGGGTGGTCTTTTTAAGTAGCTCATCTACTCGGAAGCAACGCTCAGCATTGTCTCGAAACCTGTATCATACGGTGGTTGCATTATGGGGGCCTGATATCCACACGTGGCACCTCACCTCTTTGCAGTTGCTTATTCATTTCGAAAACCCTTTATTTTCATAGACTGATAGTATTACTAGGAGTATCAGTAGTTAACATTACCTCAGAAATACAGTCATGGCCATAAATAATCACCTATCCTCTTGTACCCCGTGCCTCAGGCTGGCTCCTTTATGCGCGCCAAGTCACACTTGTGTTAGAGGGGCTGAGAGGGAGGGGCCAGAGAGGGAAGGGAAGGTGGGTGGGGGACAAGCGATGGTGCTGCTTGGGTGGAGTGAACGAGGGGAGGGAGGGTAGGTAAGGGAGGGAGAATGAAATGCGAAGTTTGGGCCACATAATTTGTCTATTATCTATCATTCTGGGAATCATATTAAGGAGTTCTTATTCGGTAGATAAAGCTGCATTACACCTTGTATAACAGCATCAGATAGCAAATTATAGATAGGTGGTGATGACAAGGACTGGCTCGTTAGAGAAGTACTGTATACTGACGTGACAGGTCAAGTATTGGAGCAGACCCATCGAGATTGTGTGGGCCCAGAGTATCAACGCGTAGAAATCAGAGAACGAGAGGACATGGGCACGCCTCCTCCAGTACACCAAGGGCGAGTGGGAACTGTTCAGACGAAACCAGCAAACTGTTAACATCATTGTTTCCCAGGTGCCGCGAAGCCTGCATGAGGTTTTCAAGGAATACCGCTGGACTACTTACTAAGGCGTTCCTGGTTGCTTTGGCTTGACCAGTGTCGGTAAACACTGACATACTGTAGGTATATTTTGGGAGTTTGGGTAGGATTTTGTTTCATTTTCCCTCTAACAGATTATGAGAGATATCATTATTATATCCGCCCATGAGTACAGACATCAAATTTATTTACCTTTTATACACAATTATTGTAAATAGCCTTTTCATATATAGATGTCATTAAATAAAGGCTGAATTGACATGATGGTGACTGTACAGAGGGAGTGTATACCTCAAGGATGATCATATTTACTGTGAACACAGCCATGTCAAAGGTTGCATACAATATTTAGTTCCAAAAATTAATTTAAGGGTATAGGAAGTTTCTTACGCAAACATTACGGAAGTCAAAGCCGTTCAGATTCCATTCTGCGTCTGAGGTCAAATTACATGGATAAATACAAATAGCTGGCTTCCGCACTTTTTCATGTCACGTCAGTATATTTCTCTCACGAGCCAGTCCTTGATATCACCACCTATCTAAAGTTTGTTACCTGACGCCGCCATACAAGATGTAATGTAACTTTACCTGTCGAACAGTAACTCCTTTATATGATGCCCTGAATGAAAGAAAATAGACAAATTATGTGGCCAAAACTTGACATTTCATTTCCCCTCTTGTACCTCCCCTCCCTAACACCACCCCACCACCATCATTCTTCCCCCCACCCACATTCCCTTCTCGCTCTGGCCCCTCCCTCTCAGCCCCTCTTACTCCAGTGTGACTTGCCGCACATAAACGAGCCAGTCTGAGGCACGGGGTACAGGAGGATAGGTGATTATTTATGGCCACGACTGCACATATCCCGGCTTCAGGAGTATAATGCAACACAATTTACATCATCAGCCGTGATTAATTTGTTTACTTCAGCATTCCATTCCTTAGCAGCAATCCGGGACAGACGGAGATACTGAGCTGGCAACATAGTGTGCATTATAGATGTATGTAACTTGGGAAAGAGACTCCACACAAAAAAATCAGTTGTCAGGTGTTGTAGACTATGCGGTAGGTATTCAGGAGACAAAGATTCGAATCCCGATTTTTTTTTTTTTTTTTTTTTTTTTTTTTTTTTTTTAGGATAAAAGTTTACAATGTTATTTCCTCAAAGGAAGAAAAAGTGAATGTCGATTTTTTTTTTTTTAGAAGCATTTAAAGGATAAAAGTTTACAATGTTATTCCCTCAAAGGAAGAAAAAGTAAATTTCAAGATCTCTTAATTTCGATCTATCCAGACACACTTACTTGTAAATTGGTCCGATTACTTACACCCGATTCAGATTTGATTACTGGCTTCCGATACAGACATGATGTTGGGCCAGAACAGAACCGAATCTGGATCTATGTGCAAACGGTTGTCGGCACTTGCACTGGGACGATTCAGGTCATCTGGCTTGCCTGTACCATTTCAACACCAAGTGCCATCGCAAGCCAGCATCGGTACAGATCTGATCCAACACAGTCATGTTTGCTGGGTAAATGTAACCGTTTATGTTAGGTTTTTCTGTGTTTAACACTTTATTTATATACCTGGTAGTTGGTGTGTCTTAGTTGATTGCAGTTCCAACTGCAAACATTAATGGGTCATCCATAAAGTTATTCCTTGAATTTCGTATCTTGGTAAAAAACTTATGTTGTCTCTGCTGAACCAAATCGCGTAATGACAGCATGCCCAGTTCAACAAAGCAAACCAAACTGGTTGTTGTTCTTCTCACGCCTAACAGCTGTTTAGCTGCCCAGTTATAAAGTCTCACTATAGGCTTCAAATCACCGCATAGCCCTGACTCACCCCCATACAGTAATGACATCATCACTGCCTCAAATACTCATCGTTTCACCATAAATGGGAAATCATTATTTTTCTTTAAATATGAAACAAATTTAAGAAGATGACACATTTTGCTTCTTGCATGTGATCTAATCGATGATGTGACAGAGCCATCACTGCTAAAGGGTGAACCTAAATAAGTATACTCAGTGCAGTTTCCAATCACAATATCATTCACCAATAATGGCTCATTATCACCAACGCCGCCATGTTTTACATAGAACTTAGTCTTCCCTGGGTTTACTTTCATATCATAACCTATACAGTACGTTTGCATTACCTTTATTTTCTCAGTCATTCGCTGCCTACTCGTTGCAAACAGAACAGTGTCATCCATTAATACCAAGATATGTAACCACTGTAGAAAACCATCTGGGGTACATTTCTCCTTCATTATTCTTATCACATCATTAATATAAATAATAAAAAGAATATACGAGGTGGGCGATCCCTGTTTAACACCCAATGTTGTTGACATTACTGCCGTACCTACGATACCTTCTGTAACTCTGTACATGGCCATCGGGGCTGATAACATTACCATACCACAACCCAGTCGCTTTAATACATTAAACAATACTGACTTTGGTACAAAATCATAAGCTTTAGAGAAGTACACAAAAGTAACATATAAGGTAAGTCTCTTGTGTTTAGCCATATCAGTAAGGAGGCGGAGGGTAACTATATGTTCAGTACACCCACGTCCACTCTGTGCCCCCGCCTGCTCACGATACGGCTTAAACCATTGTGCCAGCCGATCACATAGCACCATGTCATACAGTTTGGCAATGCTGTTGATGATGCTAATGCCACAGTAATTATTAAAGGTTTTCCTATCGCCCTTTTTTAAATACCATTAAGAGCATCACCCTACTCCACTGTAATGGATAAATGCCAGATAGGAAAATACTGTTAAACAACATTATCAGAGTTAATATCCACTGGGGCGACAATATTGAGAACAGACCAGGCGGTATAACCCAACTGGTTCACAAGCCTTATCGGGTTTCATTTTACGAATCTGTGCCTCAACCAGGATGGGTGATAAGGGTTCGTCAAGGAAGGGAACACCAACGTTTTTCTCAGTATTTACTACATCCTCACTCGTTCAATCCTGTGGGGTCAGTACCTCCTCCAAACAGACCTTGAAATCATTGTCACTTGGAGCATCGTCACTTTTATTCAAGTCTATGTCCCCCTCACCCTTCCAGTTGAATGCTTTCCATACTCTAGCATCACCCCGATCCGCTAAAAATATCTCCCATCTACCCATCAGCGAATCACCGTAATCATCTCTGTCACTTACACTCTCTCAAGCACATTGGTACAGCACATTTGCCACACTGCTTGCCACTTTCAATGTCACTATTGTCACACGCCACTTCTAACTGCGCCACGCGATCATAAAATACCTGCTTATCAATAAAGCGAAAACTAGTCGGTTTTATAATACGGCTATGTGAGGTTATGTTTCCATACAATGCAGCATGATCACCCAGTGATGCAGCCCAAGACAAAATATTATTCATATCTGGACCAGTCTTGGCTAAGGATATAGTCAAGGGGGCGTGATCAGAGGGAAGATCATCGCGCTGTATAACATTAAACTCTCTCAGATAACTCAATAACTACGGTGATGCTACACATGTGTCCAGCTCTGACATCCACAAGCCACGATTCCTTTAATTTTTTTTTGCTCACTAAGTGGTTATTTCCTGTTTTAAGATTATTCACCACTGCCAACTTAGTATCATTACAAAGAGTCGACAGAATTTCTGCATTATCATTAGGGGATTTTACATCATCACATATATCAGGGTAGGAGTACTTATAACCGGTTAACTAGTCCCTGTTCATCATGTCTCGAACGGCAGAACCAAACCTGGCATTCATGTCACCCAGTAATATAAATTCAATCCAGTCGTGGGAAGACTTCAATTTCTCTTGGATCACAGCAAATGATTCGTGGGAATAATACTGTGAATCGCAAGGAGGGATATAGATGAAACCAATTATGACATCTGGCATGCAACGAAACTGCTTCCAGAGCTGGTCCCCGATACCGGCATCAACATTGTTTACATGACTATACAGATAATTTTTTACTAACACCACCGTTCCATCCCCGTCTGCTGATCCCTACACATTGCTCTTAAATGACACATAGCCGGGGAAATGCACTGGTAAAGGGGTTTTTACTTCATTTAGACTAATATTGTCATATTTAAGTAGCAAATGCTGCACACTTGGCTTTTCTAATTTGGTACAAACTCCGGTTATGTTCCACGACAACATCCTCAATTTCTTCACCTCCTGTGGTGCATTTAGAAAAATGGCATTCCAAGTATCAGTTACAACTCCATCTCTATACAACTTACGCTCCTTAGTGTCGAGTCGGATGATGGACCCAGCATTCTCCGGATGTTCCTTCTCAGCTTCTTCCATACTCTGCAATCTGCGCCACTCACTTTGAACACTAGGATGAACATCTGTCTTAATATAAATCTTACTGTACAGTTCTCCATATGTCTTGAGACAACTGGCATGTTCCAGGATTTGTCGCTGACCCTTCTTAAGTAGTGTGAACAGTATGGGTCGTCGTCGTCGTTTCCCTGGTTTGCCACCACTGCCAAGTCTTTGGTATATACCTTGCACATCATTCATCCCCACCTTTTCCCATATTCTTGATAGCTTGTCGTCGTCCGAAGTTGCTCCGTCCAGCGATTCATGTTGGTCCGGAACACCCTAAACAACTACATTGGCTTCCCTCTCTCTCCGATCAATCGTTTCCAAGAATTCCCGTTGTTTAGCTATTGTCTCTGCTTGCTTTTCTATCTTCGTCTCCAGATTAGCTAATTTCTTGTTAAAAACAACATCCGGGGATGTTACCAACCTTTTAACCTCACCTACCTCCTTTACTATAGTATGCAACTCCTCCCTGAACGTTCGCAAGACGTGGTCATCCTCCGTTGCTTCCAAGATACTGGTGATTAATTCATCTTTCATAATTTTATTTAACTGATGGCGTTCTAACTTCCATAATTCTATGAGCGACTTGGCCATGACTTGTACTTCCAAGAAGAAACAAGTAAACAAACACACCAAGGTTCAGGTGTTTCGAACCGTTTTGCTTATTCGTTTGCCTTCTGTTGTCCTCCCATCTTGATATAAATCCAGACTAATGTCAATTTTTGTATACCCGAACACCTCCCGTTCTCTTCCTGCCTCTAGAAACACGTGGTAACTTAAGTGGTAACATGTGTACCTTCTCTCAGAGTAGAGCTGTGATGATAATACCACCAAAAAACATTGAGAGCGGCAGGTAAACACGGAGCTCTTCTGACACACGTCCTCTCACTATCACGACTAACCACACACACACACACACACACACACACACACACACACACTCGGACAGACCGACACATACAGTACAGACATACAGACAGACATGCAGAAAATATATCTCCTGGTGGTGGTAACACTAGGGCATATTTACTGACCTTCAATAACAAGAGAGGACCATGGCTAAATTAGTTCACTAATTAAATTTGGTGCAAGATGAATGCAATGGTGTTCACCATATGACTACATACTCTGATTAGTCAGATCTCCAGAGTCTTGCCATCTTCTTATCCACTTTGCCACAGTCCTAGTTGATATGCCTGATTCGTTGGCGATGGCCCGGATTCTTAATCCGCCCCATCCCAACCACTTTTCCACCACAGACTCCCCACAATTCCGACCATTTTTTTAAATTTTTTTTTTTTTGCTCAAACCTCCGCTTTTGGTGAGAAACATCGAAAATTCATAGAGAAATCGCTCACCTGAGGTTTAAAATACTCGATACAGGTAGGAGTACCTCCTTACCTGACTTGGTTTTCTATCAGGCTGGCTGCAAAGAAAACAGGTTCTATGGGAGGGTAACTATTCCACACCACTCATAAACGGTATTTATTTACTTGATACGAATTTATATGTAGTACGAGAGTATATAGGTTTTCAAACAGTAATATAGGCATTAGAAGGATTGTTTCACTCATTAACTCATCACCATAACTGACCTTTTTTTGACTGTTTCTTCCTCTAATGCTATGTAAAGTTTGTCCTCCACATTGTCATTGATTGGGGAATCACTCTGGCCCTGAATTTCGTACCATGGCATGACATGGCTCTACTGGCCAGGTCACCGATAACAGGTGAATTGCTGAGACAATGGCATGCAGAGGAGGAAGGGGGTCATGCTGGGTAAGGCATTGTCCCTGCCTGGCATCTTGTAGAGGAAGGTGTCCCGTGTATATGTACCAAAAATCACTCACGAAAATTGAAAATTGTGCAAATTAGGGACCTTGCAATTGATTCACGTTTATGTACGTCGACGGGATTGGCAGTGACAAAACATGTGGATGTTGATTCACATCGACGGGACGCCGCGAGTTAAAACACTCTCGAAGACCAATGATCTGTCCTTGTAGTGTAACCTTGCTGTTTCTTCTGTCCGTGGCGAACACCTTCTTTGACTGGCATTGCATTATTTATGATGCCTAGACAAAAATTCGGTTTGTCTGTATCGGGCCATGGCAAGCACTAAATATCGTGTCACCGCTAGCACCAATTATATGTATCGTCGCACTGCTGGCCACCAATTTAATGTAGCCTTTATGGAGTAGGAGTTGACTACATATTATGTGTTCTGCTGTTATAGTATAACTAGACCACCGTGTTGGATCGACGACACTGTCTGTAGTACACGTCAGCTACACGCCGTCACTGCCCGACACTTCCCACCAAAGGTCCTCTGCCACTAGAAGGTGGAAGCTGGTCTGTTATTAAGTGGTGGCGTAAGGTGACAGAAATGAGCAGATTAAATCTCTCTTTATTGGGTACAGAATAATATAACTGCGACCCGAGAGATATGTAAGAGCGATACCACCTCCCTTAATAACCATAAAACGTCTTCTGATGCTGTACGCTCACCGAGCCGACTAGGGCGCGGTGCTGAGGTCAGCTAAAGTGAGGTGCCAAGCATTTACATATACTCTGGGCTTATGCAAAAAGTAGAGATAAATGACAACTCTACTAGCACATTATACACCTCAATAAAATGGCATTAAGTACATTCACATATACCAACATAATAAATGGTTCCCCAGGACTTTACACTTACGCACTATTCAGATATCTTTTCACTTCTCCTAACCTTCATTTTATAATTGAAACAGGGTGGCATTTATGGTCTGCCATCCACCTTCTTTCTATACCACAGCTAACAGCGAAATGATATTTGGTTGTTCATCATTCACACTTCATTACACACTGTTAATTATGACTAAACAGCTTTAAAAATTATTATGTAAAATGTGTGATACTACAACTTCATATTGAAAAAGATGTTGACACCAGAACATTGCTCGGCCACATCACTGACGTCCTCATCGAAATTGTTGTCCTAACTACCGTGTAGCCTAACCAGAGTGTAGGGTAGCTAACTATTCAGGAACATCCACTTGCAATCCGCGAGTACGGACACGTGGTCTCAGTGGGTTCCTTAACTGGTGCCTTAAATAGTAGCCTAAACCACAAACACAGGACAAGACCACAATAAGTAGAAGACCAACGCCAGGACCAAAATAGGAAGGAGAAAAGTATGAAGGAAGATAGGACAGTACATAAGGCTCTAAATCAGTCCTGTTCAGGTGGGAGAGGAAGGTAAGCTCCTTTAATACATGAGACAGCCTGTTCACATTCAAGGAAGTAACACTGAATGAAGGTAAAAAGAGTCGTAACTGGGATGAGAAGTTCACTGACAAAGCTAGATGATGCTTGCTAGGCAGAACTGCTATCTCTTTACTGCGTAACTCACAAAAATCAGGTGCAACATAATACCCTTTTACTGTAAGGAATTGATTCTGCGAGGCACAAGTCACAGTTACGTCCTCTATCTCAGGAAAGTAAAAGTACTGTTTCACATGAATATGAGCATGGAAAACTGACTTCAACTGAATGGGTTGGAAGGTGCAACGTTGCAGAGCAGAGGAAGTATTTGTGTCCAACAAGGCCCTCTTACACTCCTCTACCTTTAATAGTACGAAGGCAAAATGGAAAGCAGGACATACATGGAGATCAAGAAATGAGGCCTTACACTTCTCAAATTCATCCACAGTCGTTTCTGCTACATATTTCTTGTCATCTGAGACAACTAGCACCTCTGGACCCTCTTCAATAACAACAAGTGTATTATTAGCAGTAGCAAAAGGGAAGGAAATGAACCGCCATGCCTGGTATGTTACAGCATTCCTCATAGGTACCAATATCAGGATGCTTTCATGGGTCAACTGGGCCTCTAACAATGGGTAATAATATTCCAGTTGACTTAGATCAAAGAGTGGCATAAGTCCATGCTTCCACATAGCTATATCAAGTGCATTTGTTAGTATATTAGTAGGCAGCAATAAAGCATTAACCCTGTTCAAACTTGCATCGATTAAGCCGTCCACCATATTGGCTGCATGCTTCTCCAAAGCAGTGGTTGACTCGTCGAGAGCATGTAAGTACTCAGCGAATAACACCAAGTTAGCTAGGGTTGGTAGGTTAATTTGGATGTTGTTCACAAGCTCTACTAGATGGTTGGTAGTCCTAATTATCTCGTTAGCTTTGTTAGTGAACTCATCTAACAGTTTATACACATGCATGATTAATCTATTATTGGCTTTAGCAGCCAGTGTCAAGTCATGCATCTGTCTACCCAATTGCACTACATCCTTATCTAATGCCGTGCCAAAGAGTTGTTGAGACAGGATTCCTAGAAAATCCACAAGTCCTCTCTTAGTACATGCATGGACATGCTTGGAAAGATCAGAGTGTACGTTAGGTAAAGCAACATGCAAGTTAGTGAGCCTGTCGGTGAGCCTGTCTATATGCCTAGTCTGAAGCTCAACAGTTCCATGCAAGGTTCGTTCCAAAGCTTCAGTGTCAGAGTTCGTCGATCGTGGGTTTCGATTAAACATCTTTCCCACTTCCAACAGTTGCTGTCTGAGATTCGACAAGCCCTTAGAGACCTCCTTGACAATATCTGGCGTTTGGAGATAGCCTTCCATTGGATAGTAGATGCATACTGCATCTTTCACTACCACGACTTCTCCAAATGGGCTCTTCAGTGCTCCTGGCATTAATGCAGTCGTGTCCGTGTCCGACGTCTTTCCATAGGTCCACCCCAAGCAACGCACAAGGAGTATGAGCCACAGCCACATTTTTTTCTGCAAGAGAAGATACTCCCTTAATCACTCTTGTTGTGGGATCGTAGCTTGCTGCGACACTCTTGGTTAGGGACAGGTACGGACGACGACATAGACTGCGACGAAGACAGAGGGGACAACACAACAGACGCAGGGTTAGTTAGGCATAGCTCTTGACTTACTAGTTTGATCCTATCAGCATGTACTACCTCCTGAGTTCCATTAGCTTCATCCTTTATTCTATAAGTATTTCCATGTACTCGTTCCACAACGGTATATGATCCGCGGAACTTAGGTCTGAGCTTGGAAATTCTCTCAGGGTTGTGGATCATGACCTTCTGGCCTGCCTGTAACGTCTTTTCTTGACTACCTTTGTGTTGCTTCACCATCATCTCCGCTCTTGAGGCTTTTAATCTTTTCCGTACTTCACTGTGTATACATTGGAATTTCAACAAATGTACCTTTGCCTAGTCTTTTTCGTTGTATACTGGAGTAGGAGGTCCAGCCAACAAATCGTAGGGTAACACTTTCTCTTCTCCATAAAGGATATAATGAGGAGACTTCCCAGTCGATGAATTTTCTGAGGAGTTGATGGTCGCCGCTACATGTGGTAACCAGTCTTCCCAGTTATCCTCTTGATTTGAGGTTATTACTGGTCTCAAGACTTCCAGTATCTTCCTGTTTGTTCTCTCCACCAGGCCATTGCTCTTAGGACTGTAAGGCGTTACAAAAACTTGCTTTACTCCATACATACGACAGATTTCTTGTAACACCTGGTTACGAAATTCACTGCCATTATCGCTGAGCAATACCTTGGGTGTAGAGTATGGACAAATCACTGAAGTCACAAAAGCGTGCGCCACCTCCTCTGACGTTTTCGTCTGTAAATGTGCTAAAACAGTGAATCATGAGAAATGGTCCACTGCCACCAGTACATAACTTGAACCTTGACAACTTCTCGGCAACGCTAAGAGATCATTGGAGACTGTATCCCGGGGTTTTTCCGGTAGAGGATACTCTAAGATGGGAGTCGGAAGTCTCGTCGTTCCTCGTATTTCCGCGCACTTGACACATTGACTGACGTGGCCTTGTATGTCCTTCCTCATGGTCGGCCAATAGTATTTCTTTCTCGCCTCACATATGCATCTATCGCGACCGGGATGACCCGCTTGAGGTACGTCATGAACTAACTGTAGCATGGCTTGCTGTAAGGTAGCAGGAACAGCCAACTGATATGCAGTGTCCTTCCCTGGGGGAAGATGGAAGTGAGTCATTGGTACTGGGAGTTCAGGTAGACAAGTCTCGTCGCCAGACTCCAAGGCATAGATGACTTGAGACCACATTGCATCATTATGTTGTTCCGCTTTTACCGTGTCTGAGGAATACTCAGCAAGAGCAACATCCTTGGCTATGGTAGCAGCAATGTTTCTACTCAACGCATCGGCTACAACATTTTGACGGCCTGGTAAATATCTGACCTCTGGATCAAACTCCATTACCTTGCCAAACCAACGCGCAACCTTACTGTGCAAGTTTTTCCCTTTAAACAAGTCGCGTATGGGTGCATGGTCAGTTAGAACAGTTATCCGGTAGCCAAAGATAATAGCCCGGAAATGTCCTAACGCCCACACGACTGCTAATGTCTCCAAATGTGTCGTCAAATAGTTCTTCTCTGGGGGTCTTAGTGCCCTACTAGCATACGCTATGGTATGTGTCTTACCTTGCTCATTTCTTCTGCTGTAACACTGCTCCCAGACCCAGACCTGAGGCGTCTGTGCACAGATAGAAAGGTTGAGTATAATCAGGAAACGCTAGTACGGGTGCTTCTGACATGGCTTGTTTGAACTCATTGAAGCTTTTCTCTTCCGAGGGTCCCCATTTCCATGCAGCGTCCTTCTTAAGTAGCGTCGATAAAGGTGATGCTATGAAAGCTTACCTGTGGACAAAACTCCTATAAAAGCCAGTGAGGCCTAGGAACGATCTTATCTGATCCTTGTTCTGTGATGTAGGAAAATTTAACATTGGCTTTACCTTGTCCGGCACAGTCTTGTTGCCATTACCATCAACTAGGTGTCCTAAAAATCTAATACTGGATTTCAAAAATTCACACTTTGACAGCTTAATTTTCAGACCTGCGGATCTCAAGGTTTCCATCACTCATTTTAACTTGTTAAAATGACTGTTAACATTGTTACTCACGATGATTAGGTCATCTAGATACGCTAAGACGTCTTGCCCTAACATCTCGCCAAACAATTGGTTTATCATTCGCTGAAATGTTAAAGGAGCATTACTCAGTCCAAAAGGCATCCGGAAAAATTCAAAGTGCCCACGGTGAGTGCTAAAAGCAGTAATGGGACGCGACTCTTCGGTCAGCTCCACCTGCCAATACCCTGACTCTAGATCCAGACAAGTAAACACAGTATTTCCCTTACCTAATGATTGAAGTAAGTCTCGCAGATGCGGAATCGGGTAACGATCTGGTACTGTTACCTTGTTCACTTGCCGAAAGTCCACAACAGGTCTCACACCACCGTCCTTCTTAGGCACTAGAAAGAGTGGTGCATTCCAAGACGAGGACGAAGGCTGGATAACTTCATCATGAAGCATCCTTTCAACTTCCTCATCCACTGCTTCCCTTTGGCTGCGCGGTAGACGGTATGCAGGCACATAAACTGGATTTGTACCAGGGCACAAACCATTATGATGCTTCACCCTATCCGTCCTACCCAGCGCTTCTCCTGGAAGTGCTACTACGTCGGAAAATTCTCTAAGGAGGGCTAGGAGTCATGTTTTATGGTCTACATTATCTGTGACCTTCACATATTGCTCCAGCTGTTTTTCCTTAGCCAGACGTACGGGTTCCGACTGAGTCGTTGCTTGAGATGTAACTACAGGAGAGATCACCGGCACGTCGTTGACTTCCTTTATGGGGGCACCATAGCACATCAAGTCGCCTATATAACAACCATCTCTGAGCTTAACTGTGCCACCACTCATATTTGCGATGAAGAGGGGCGTCTTCTGGTCTTGGCCAACACTAGTCAGAGTCGATTCCAGCGACAATGCCTTATGTTTTACAGTCTCAGTTAAGCATGCTACATCAGTTCCCACTGACACGTCAGGTACTCGGACAGGAATTTTACAGACAGTTTGACTGGGTAAGTGGTGATTACCACTCACTATTGCCCTGACTTTCTTCCAGTACATACCCTCCGCTTCGTGTGCATCCGGGGACTCCCTTGACACTTCACTTGTCTGGGTCACAACTGGTTGGACGGCTCCTGATTGGATGCCAGTTCCAGTTCGTGTCGCTGAGGGATTAAGGCCTACAAACTCTTTCCCATTAAAGGAAATGGAATGTCTTTGAGGGTGTATTACTATATCATACTCCTCCATGGTTTCAAAGCCTAACAGCCCATCAGCTGGCAGAGGAAAATCCTCAACCACATAAAACGTAGCACGTAACACAGGATATCGTTTATCTGCCCTCAATGTCAACGGCACCTGGCTTACAATCTTCATTCTACTCCCTGTCACACCTGTCAACATTACAACAGGTGGTGATGATGTCCAGTTTGTTAGAGGCATTTCACTTCTAAGTCTTTCCAACGCTTTACTAGAAATAATGTTTGTACATGCCCCTGTATCTACGATCAGGGACACTTGACCTTTCCCTATGATCCGAGGAATAGATAATAAGTCCACCTTACTAATAGCTGCCACACACGCATCGGTGGATTGTACTATTTTAATTACTTCTGCGCGCGGCCCTGAGCTTCCCCCGAACTAACTGGGTTCCCTAGTTTCTTCCTCTTTTCAATGACAAAAGGGCAACAGTCCGTTTCATGAGGACAATGCCCATGTATGACACACCATCTTTTCACCTTTGGCTTAACAGCCTTGGTCCTTTGCTGTGGAGAACTAGTAGCTGTATCTCTCCACCCCGAAGTTTGCAAGGCTTTGCTAGCTTCTGCATAGCATATGCCTGCCTTCGCCAAAGCCTGACTTTCAGTACAGTTAGGATGCTGCTGTGCTATATCAGTAGCCAGATTAGTGGGTGCCATATTAGGTACAGGTATCTGCCACAAAGGAGGAGGGTTAGTCTGACTTTGCACGCCCATTTTGTTGCATGCCAATATTAGTATTCATGCCCCATTGATTAGGATTCTGGGTTCGCATGCCAATACCATCTGTGTTTATATCCCGTGCATTTGAATAAGGAACAGAAAATAAATTCTGTCCAAAACCTTGTGGTGTACTGAAAACATCTGAAGTATACACAGGTATGTGAGTGGTTGTAGTACTATCACTAATGACTGGATTTTGCATATCCTGAGTGACCAAAGGTACTGTTGTTGTCTCAACTTCCAGTCTCCTCACTAGGATTACCCTCATTAGCAAGACTAGTGGCCATTTTGGATCTAACTGATTGCTCTGGGACTGTTGAATAAGTATGACCAGAACGCAAATGCAAAACGTTCAAATCCTCATCCTGTCCTTCAGAAATATCCTCATCACCTTGATCCTCAATATGTCCTTCACTCATTTAATATGTCTGAGCACTTTTATTTGATGTATCAACCCACTCATAAAATTCTGAGTCTAGTGGGGTTGGCTGATCTCTATTTCCCCTAATTCTACGTCCCCACTTTTTCATTGTATCCATCCAACCTTGTCAGTAATATTCCCCTCCCATATACAGGAAGATAAACTGACATAATAAGGATAGTTACGGTAAGTAACAGAGGACGGGACACATATAAAATACACAGAAAGTATATTTATTTCAAGGGAATTCTGAGAAACCTTTATTTCCACACATTAACTAACGTGTGTTGATTCAAGTGTGTGTGTGTGTGTGTGGATTACTAATGCATGGACACTACCTAGATATGAAAGTCCACGTTCCACGTTCCACACTCCACCAGACTCCTCCAACCATACACGGCAGCCCGCTCGCTGTGGGAGTTAGCAAGCGACTGGTTCGCCCTGCACCACGCCAGGCCCGCTGCTCTCGCTCCCCCTCGGTCGCCGTCGGCTCGCCTTGGCCGTCCGCGCCTCTGGAGTTGCTAGAAGTCACTAGTTGACCCACTCCTCACCGCACTGGCTTGAACTCTCCTTATCTCGCCTCTCACACACGAGAGCAAGATTCTTGCCAGTTTGCGTTTGAAGATGGAGATATCTCGCACACCACAGGGCGAGATAACTGCTAGTTTGTGCTTAAGATAGGAATCTCGCACTGGCAGAATAATGGGAGGAATTAATATTCACCACTCCAGTTTATCTGCTCCACTTAACTCACTAGAAATTAGTCCCCTTACAACAGTTGAGTAAGATTTTCTGTTTCACCTTCAGGAACGAGCGATTGCAAGGGTTACTGGTTCACAGCATAAATCCCTTTAGCACTTGTTTCGTATCCCAGCACTGAGCACCAATTTAATGTATTGGGCCACGGCAAGCACTAAATATCGTGTCACCGCTAGCACCAGTTATATGTATCGTCGCACTGCTGGCCACCAATTTAATGTAGCCTTTATGGAGTAGCAGTTGACTACATATTATGTATTCTGCTGTTATAGTATAACTAGACCACCGTGTTGGATCGACGACACTGTCTGTAGTACACGTCAGCTACTCACCGTCACTGCCCGACACTTCCCACCAAAGGTCCTCTGCCACTAGAAGGTGGAAGCTGGTCTGTTATTAAGTGGTAGCGTAAGGTGACAGAAATGAGCAGATTAAATCTCTCTTTATTGGGTACAGAATAATATAACTGCGACCCGAGAGATATGTAAGAGCGATACCACCTCCCTTAATAACTATAAAACGTCTTCTGCTGCTGTACGCTCACCGAGCCGACTAGGGCGCGGTGCTGAGGTCAGCTAAAGTGAGGTGCCAAGCATTTACATATACTCTGGGCTTATGCAAAAAGTAGAGATAAATGACAACTCTACTAGCACATTATACACCTCTATAAAATGGCATTAAGTACATTCACATATACCAACATAATAACTGGTTCCCCAGGACTTTACACTTACGCACTATTCAGATATCTTTTCACTTCTCCTAACCTTCATTTTATAATTGAAACAGGGTGGCACTTATAGTGTGCCATCCATCTTCTTTCTATACCACAGCTAACAGCGAAATGATATTTGGTTGTTCATCATTCACACTTCATTACACACTGTTAATTATGACTAAACAGCTTTAAAAATTATTATGTAAAATGTGTGATACTACAACTTCATATGGAAAAAGATGTTGACACCAGAACATGTCCATGGTTATCTGCCTACTACGCCTGATAATAAATATGATTGGCTACAGCCCCTTTAGTTCTTAGGACTGCTGGGTTTCGTATACGTCGCTCTTGGCGGTTCAGGTTACGAGTATACTATGCCCATGATAACATATCAGCTTTTATTTGTCGTAGTGGCATGCCTGAGGTATTTGGGTGTGTGATATTAGGTATTATTGTGTTGCATCACCACATTTCATCACTGTTTTTTTTTTCCTTTAATTTTACTTTTTTTTAAATTTTATTTCCACAGTGTAGAATAGTTTCATTAATGACTTCACATCCATGTGATACCTAAATTTCATTCTGGTAATTGTTCTTGCATTATTCTTTCGATGTTTTATATATATATATATATATATATATATACCGGTATATATATACAGTATATATATAATTCATCATCTAATCCTGTGTTACCCATGAGGAGCATAGGAGCCGGGGTCTAGGGAAGTAGGTCCTGATATTTAAGATGAGGGTAACTGGCCTCACTCATCCCTGAATCGCATTACGTGAGCCCCAACCATCCCTTGGATATAAACCTACACAGTTTCAATCCGATTGGAGCACCTTAATTACCCACTAATCCACCAGGCATTATAATTTGGTTATATGGTTACCACCTAGCGTAGTAAACGGTTTCCTGGTGTAGTACAGGAAACCATTTGGTTCGTCACTCAGTGCAGAGTCACCCAGAGGCAGAAGGAAGGGGAAATAATTAAGGTAAGAAAGGCAGAAGAGGGAGGAAGGAAGGACGAAAGAGAGGAAAGGGCAGGCACCCAAAAGCAGCAATACATCGAGTAAGTGGATGGTGAAAGCCCCTGCCTACCATCAATATATATATATATATATATATATATATATATATATATATATATATATATATATATATATATATATATATATATATATATATATATATATATATATATATATATATACACACACACACACACACACACACACACACACACACACTAGTATATATACTGAATGTGATGAATATGTTCATCCTCCATTATACGTTCCGCTAGACAAGTCTTATTTTGGCCCACGTCTCATTCAATAAAGCAAGGCCTGCTTCAGACGAACAGCATCCCTGAACATCCACAACGAAGCATCCAACTCCCTGATTGGTCCCAGAACCATCACATTAAATTAAGCTCGAATTACTGGCACATGTTCAATTACATTACATTTTTTTTTATATAATATAAGCACTACAGGTCATGGCAATGTAGTTGTCAGTACCTGACCACTAAGCCGGAGTTCCTCCAACTCATTCGCGTCTTAATACGTCGATGTAAACAAATACAGTGGTGCCACATCTACCAAAACGCCACAAGTCGGTGTAGTACTTAGAAGTGAAGCCGATTGTACGTTGGAACATTGTTTTATTAGGGTTAGGCTATAAGAAGATAGAATTCAACCACAAGGGCTGAAATCAAGAAGACAAATTTTTTCATTCTTTGTTTTTTTTTAACAAAAAAACTACATTACTTTTATGAGAGAGAGAGAGAGAGAGAGAGAGAGAGAGAGAGCATGAACTGGATAGTGACTCCATGATATACTTTATTTCTGTTGACAAGAGTGGGTGCTGATGTGACGCCACCTGTCAGAAAGAGTGGGAAACACTTGTCCAGTTCTATTTTCTTGTGCGTTGCCTTTATTGCCTGACTTGCGTACTCTGCCACAGCCCACTTGTCTGTTAAAAAAAAAAATAAGAATCACTAGTATGATGACTATTTATATATATATATATATATATATATATATATATATATATATATATATATATATATATATATATATATATATATATACTCAGGCATCAAATTTTCGTCAGCTTATACCCTTGTCCTCTTGTCCTTCTATCGTCATTCACACACGGAACTCCTCTCTCCAGTTTTGTTCTAATACAAAAATAATCCAAGCTCATCTCTCCTTTGTCTCTGATGGTGGGGGTAGTGTCATTCTGTCCTGCTTTTCCCACTCTCGGGTCCCAGTCCTTGACCCTTCTAATTTTGCTTAGTCCTTTTCCTTCTCTTCTTTCTTTTAACTTCTTATCTTCTCACCTAACTAATGTGTGAGAGCCGTGCTGATGGGATGCAAGGCTGTCTCTTTTGTGTCAGTCAGGAACGTCTACAGGCAACCATGTGTACGGTTGCCCTTGTTTCTTTCGTCCTTACTCCTGACTCGGGCTCTCAGGAGCGGAGCAGTTTAATTCCCGCTTTGTATAATTTGGCTCACCATGGCCAGTCATGAACCTAGTCCCTTAAACCAAGGAGCAACGGAAGATGCTCCTCCAAAACCTTTTCCCGGTCAGACAAATCCCCCCTCCCCTACTTTTCCACCCTTTTTCTCCTCTTCCTATCCTTCTGTTTCTTCTTTCTCCCTGTTCCTTCCTCCTCCCCTCTTTCCGAACCCTCCCTCAATATCTTCGATTTTCGGCTGCCAGACATGGCCGAAATACCCCAACATCCAGCCGACGAAGAACGACCTCTCTCTCTATTTCTCTCTCCTCCAACAAATAGGTCCTGATGTCACATTTTCGTCACGTTCCAATGGTGACTGCCTCTTGACAGTTTAAACTGCTGTGCAAGCTGGAAAGGTGTTGTCATTTACTGACCCCTCTGGTCACCATTTCACTGTTGTTCCAGATGTCCACCTAAACTCTACCACCAGAACTATTTTGATCCCGTCCTATATATCCATAGGTTACTGCAGTTTTTCTGCATGTTCTGCTGACATCCAAGCAACGTTGTCTGCTCAACACCTTGCAGTACTTTCTGTTCAGTGCTACATGTTTCCCAGTCAAAGGCGTCACAAATATTCAGCCAATATAGTAAAGGTCATCTTCAAGGGTCACGACCTTCCCATCTCTGTGATTATTGGTGGTACATTACTTCGAGTCAAGGAGTACACGCCTTGTCCTTGACAATGTTCTTCCTGTTGGCGATATGGTCACCCAGTTAAATACTGTAGGTCAGAGGCAGTTTGCCCTGCATGTGCTCAACCCAGCCACACCTCCTCAATCTGCATAGCTGAAACACAAGACTGCCTGAACTGCCAAGGCTCTCATGCTGCCTCGTCCCAGAAATGTCCAGTGTACGTCTTCAAAAGTGATGTCTCTGGGATTTGCTGGAAAGAAGGTCTCTCCCTCTGTGCAGCTTGTCAACGTGCCCCTGACTTAAAATTCTCTTCCCGTACCACTTATGCTCGGGTGGCCTATCCTGTCTCCACTACCTTGCTGTCTCTCAGTCCTGCTGCACTGCAACTGTCACAACCTCTAACTCCTTTTCTGCACTCACCTCCATATCTGACACACCTGCTCCCTTGGTGTCGCTAGTCCCCAGCTTTTCTGTTGTCTCGGCCTCTGTTCCTGTCTCAACTCATACCTCCTCCTCATCTATCCCTAAGACTGTCATTGTTGTCTTCTCTCCCTCTGTCTCTGTTCTCCCCTCTTCCTCCTCCCCTTCTCCCCTTTCTTGTTCTACTCCCTAATTTCAGGCCCCTCCTGTTTTTTTTTTCCACCTCTTTCTCTGTTCTAGACTCCTCCACTCCTACCTCCTCCCTGTTCCCTTTATTGTCTACTAGTCTCTCTCTCCCTCATAGCCCTTCCCGTTCTGCTGCTCCCCCTCACTCTTCCTCTTCTCTCTATCAATGACTACTCCCTCTGCCACAGCATGGCACCCGTCATCCGCCTCCCTCTGGTAGACGTCGGCTGCCCTCCATCGCTTCAGATGCCAAGAGTTCCACAAAACGCTCACTTTTTCCCCCAACTTGTAAGATGCGTACTGCCCATCCCTCTCTCTCTGCGATGCCTACCCCAACGAAGATCCCTGTTTTGACTCCATTGTACGGTCCCATCTCTACCCCAACTCCACAAGCTACTCTACAACCTGTTCTGGCTCCCCTGTCAGCACTGTAAACGACAGTCCCAACAGTTGTTGAGGGTGAGACCCTCACTGACATCATGGATTTTCTGGTGACTCCTTTACAGGAACCCATGAGTCCCGAAATCATCCTTCATAAGGCTGAAGTCCATTCATCTCCTTCTGATCACCCTTCTACTCCCCTCGTGCCTCCCTGTCTTCTTGTTCTACTCCCTCTCCTTTATCCCTCCCTATGCCACCAGGCTATAGTGACCGTCCTGCTTGTCTGCCTCTTTCACCCTCTGCTCCTATTCCTACTATCGGACTGATTCGGTGATGTATGGTACTAGTCTGTCGTAAATTTTATATCCAGTCTACTTTATTTCATCCTTTGTAATGTTTATGTTTTTAACTTTTCTTGGTTTACTTATTTGTTATATTTTTTTTGTTTACCATCCTTCCTTAGTCTGTTTACAAGAACCCCATTTGTCTTCCCCTCCAGTATCTACACCTGACTAATGTTTCTTGTTTCCTCCTGCTTCTGTTCCTGTTTCAGCTATTATAGTCCATTACACTGTTCCTCTTGAACGTCCATTCCTTCATATCACAGTTCCATGTCATTTTATTCATGTTTTTCTCATACGTTGGATTACGATGGTTTCTATTTATTTCTCTTCCTCCCAGCCTATTGATTTCCCTGCCTTATCTCTTTTATTGTCCCAGTTACCCACCTCAATTTTACTGTTGGGAAATTTTAACTATCATCATGTTTTGTGGGACGATGCAGTCACTAATATTATTCACGTGGCTGCTGCCTTGAGTCTTTTTGTTTGTAGTAATGATTTATCGTTATTGAATACAGGAGCTTCCATGCATTTTGATGCTAAAACTAGTACTTTCTTCTATCTGGATCTGTCTTTCTGTTCCCCTTCTCTTTCTTTTGATTTCTGTTCGTCTGTTCTTCCTAATGCTGTATATAGTGATCACTTTCCTACCAAACTCACTCTACTTCATATTGTCCCATACTCAGACCTCCTCGGTGGTGTTTTCTGAAGGCTGACTGGCCGTCATTTACTTCTTTAATGGTTCCTTCTATACCCCCTTCTTCCGTCTCTGCTGTTTTAGATATGCTCACCTTTCTTAATGTGTTAGTGCAGCACTGACTGCAATTCCTAGGTTGTCCCATCCTTTTACTTCCAAGTGCATGCCTTAGTGGGATTCTGATTGTACTGTGGCACTCCATGTTAAACGCGCACTTTGGAAAATTTACCTACGTAAACGGAATACCCCAGCTGAACAGGGTGCATTTCTACTGTTTAAAAAGGCCTATGCTCCTCTTCATCAGACTGTTCATTGGGCTAAGTGCTGTAGCTGGAGTTTATACGTTTCCACTATTACTGCCAATATGCCCACTGCTTCCATCTGAAAATGTACATGCAAAATAGCCAGAAAGCATCTTCCCATGCCTTCCCCTGTCCTCCATTTGGATGGAGAGTCAGTTGCAGGTGCTCATCTAGTTCCTGATGGCTTAGGTATTCATTTTAGTAATGTCAGTAGCGGCTCTCATGTTTCACCTGAATTCCATGCCCTTAACCATTCGTTAGTCAGGTGGGATGTTTTGGCACCCCAATTTTTTTTTTTAAAGCTCACATTTCCTAGCTGGTAATTCGAATAGTTCTCTCCATTTCAGTACTCTCATGATTCAGTGATGGGAGAGAGCATGTGGATTTGTTTAGTCCTGCCTCTGCTGTAGTGAGAGAGTGGGGCACTTTCCCCCCATGGGGTGTCCAGTCACCCCATCAAACTAACCATTTAGATCATATTGTGATATAGATTGTTTTTTTTTTTATCTTATTTTTGTGTATTGGTTATCACTATACTAATTTTAAAAATCACAAAATGTATTTTCCTGTGGGTGCTTATTTGACAAATGAGATATGAGTCCATATGTTATTTTTTTACTGATACTATAATTTATTGTATTTTATTATTTTATATTAACCCTCCAAGGCACGTTGACGCGAATCGCGTTCTTTGTGGTCTGGCATATAAACGCACGAAGATGCGAATTGCATTGTTAAGCAGAAAAAATTCCGTCAAAAAGAAAGTTTTCGGCCGATTTGCATCAAATTTTGGTACTTTCTGGTGGGTACATCTCTCTTCCAAAGTAAACACTTGGCAGAACTGTGACTGCTCTGATGAGACAATGAACAAACAGGAAAACCACAGTATCTCACGACCAGGCAGGCTGAAGGGTACCGCTGCTGTCAGTCGTCCCTTTAAATCCACCATTTTCCCCCTCCCACCCAAGGCAGAAGTCATTATTGAATTATTGTGACTGTACAGTGTTTTTGACTATAATGAGAAGTGACTGTGCCTATGTAACATAGATATATTGTTTGTAAGACATTGGGGCCCATTATCAGCCATTAGGCCTAAAGGCAGGAGTGTGGTTTGTTACAGCGAGGTTTCCACTCTGCTTCACCCTGCCCATAAATGATTTTTTTTTATGCTAGGAAGAAGGAGCCAAAGGCCACAAACCCCCCAAAACTGTTCCTTCCAAGAGAAGAAAAAATACAAGACAAAGCCAAATTCAAGATCCGATTATTTCAAGATGCCTGGACACACTGCGTTTGAAAGACTGGAGATCATAGGAGGCAGGAAATACAGACAGAGGGAGACAGTTACAGAGTTGACCTGTTGTATATATGAAGAACTGAGAGTAACGGTTAACTCTTGCATTAGAGAGCTGGACAGAAAAGAGATGAGAGTTTGCTGCTTGAAGGGTAATACTCACCAATCATAGAGGGGGAGGAATGCATGCAGACAGTTCAGAGGAGCAGCGACCATTGAAGTACCGATAGAAAAGAGATAAAGATGCAACAGTGTGGCAAAGAGACAGAGGTTGAAGGGAGCCAGTAAGAGGTGGAGAGTTAATGAGACGAAAAGCCTTTGACTCCATCCTATTGAGAAGAACTGTATTTTTTTTTTTCTTTTTATTCACGTGTCCGACCTTGGGCATAGGCTTCAGGGCCTATTCCCAAGTCCTAGTAGTCATCTTTGGGCCCAGTAGTCCTCCTATATCTCCACATGTCACCACTTCAGTGCTAACGTCCACCATCCATATTGAATACATGCTAGGGCTGTCTCTTCAGGAATGGTTCTTACCTAATTGTTCTTACCTAATTGTATCTTTCAGGAATGAGTCAAGCTCATACTGTCCCGTGTCTTAAACCATATTTATCGTATATATCCTTAAATTTGTAAATTGTTTTGACACACACTATTTCATTCAGTAGTGCATTCCACTGATCAATTGCTCTATTTGGGAAATTAAATTTCCTTACGTCTTTATCACCTCTCTTTTTATGCAGTTTTTTGCAGTGTCCTGTTGCTGATGCTTCCCCATATGTTAAGTAATCATTTATGTCTATTTTCTCCTTCCCTGATATGCATTTATATAGCATAATCATGTCATCTCTTTTCCTTCTCTCCTGTAGTGTTGGTAGATTCAGTTTATTTAGTCTTTCTTCGTAGCTTAGATCTCTTAAGCTTGGTCCCCATCTTGTAGCTGCCCTTTGAACTTTTTCAATCTTGTCTATGTGCTTTTTGAGATGAGGACTCCAGACTACTGATGCATACTCCAGGGTTGGTCTGATAAATGATGATGTTATCTTTCTTAGCATGTCTTCATTTATGTATGTAAATGTTATTCTCATATTGGCAAGCAGTGTATACATGTTCCGTACCTTCTCGCTGATGTGGTCAGCCGGAGATAGTCTATTACTGACAATCACATCTAGGTCCTTCTCTCTTTCTGATGTGTGTAGGGTTTTATTTCCTAATGTATAATCCCAAGCAGGTCTTTTTCCACTTTTACCAAACTTGATCACATGACACTTGACCATACTGAATTCCATTTGCCATGTATTACTCCATCCATGAAGTTTATTTAATTCTTCATATAGCTCTTTACAAGAGTCTATGTTAGTAATTCTCCTTTGTATTTTTGCATCATCTGCAAACATATTTAGATAGCTTTCATTCCAGTGTTACTGTCTATATCATTTATATACACTAAGAACATGATTGATGCCAGCACTGAGCCCTGTGGTACTCCACTAGTCACTTCTTTCCATGTTGAGTAATTTCCCCTAAGTACTGTTCTCATTTTTCTTTTCATGAGAAAATTTTGCATCCAACAATACAGATTGCCTCGAATTCCTTCTTGATGGTACAGTTTCCATAAAAGTCTTTGGTGTGGTACTGTGTCAAATGCTTTCTTGAAATCTAAATAGATACTGTCCACCCATCCTTCTCTTTCCTGTAATATGTCTGTTACTCTGTCATAGTAGCTCAACAGATTAGTAACACATGAGTTTCCTTTTCTGAAACCAAACTGTCTTTCTGTTATCATACTGTGTTCTTCTAGGTGATTTACCCAAGCTTTTCTTATAAGCTTTTCTAATACCTTGCTTACAACACTGGTTAGTGATACTGGTCGGTAGTTAAGTGGATTTTGTCCATTCCCTTTCTTGAATAAGAGAACAATGTTTGCTTTCTTCCAAATATCAGGTAGTTTGTCTTGACTCAAGGATTTCTTGAAAATTAAAATAATGGTTTACTTAACTCCTTTGCACATTCACGTAGCACCCAACATGAAACTTCATCAGGTCCATTTGCTTTTCCTTTGTCTAATTTACATAGTTCCTCCTGTATTTCTTTTTCTGATGTTTGTATATCTGGTAGTAAGTGTGGGCATGCATGTTCCACATAATCCCTCTCAAAATTTTTTTCCTCTGTAAAAACTGATTGGAAATTTTTGTTTAGTGCTTCACAAATATCCTTCTCTTGTGTATAGGTGATTCCATCGTCCGTAATGGATTGTATTTTATCTTTTACGTTGGTTTTGGTTCTGATGTAGCTGTAAAATAGCTTTGGTTGATCACTACTTTTATTTATGATATCCTCCTCAAACTGTTTTTGGGTTTCCCTCCTTATTCTTGTATAATCGTTTCTTGCCTGTTTGTAATTATTATGTGCCTCACTATTGTGTCTTCTGTATCTATACCACAACAAATCTCTTTTTTCTTTTGATTTTTTACATTCTGTTTTGAACCATTTCTTTATTTTCTTTTCTGCTGTACAGGTATTAGCGGGGGTACTTTTGTGACATGTCGACGGATCATCTTGTAGATCAGAAAAGTCTGCTTTTTAAGAAATTCAAATCCTTAAACTGTTCCCTGCCCCAGCCAGGATTCGAACCTGGGTCTATTAGGACTACATATGCGAGTTGTACTCCACACAGGGGCGGATAAAACCCACGTAAGGAGTCAACAATTGTGCAGAGGTACAAAAGGAACGGAGTCGGCTTAGCACACCTAATCTCTTAGAAGCAGATTTTACAAGAGATGTAATATGATCTTTCCAAGATAAGTCCCGAGTGAATGAAACCCCAAGCATGTTCAGAGCTGATGCATGATTAAGTTGAGTATTATTAAACATTAGTGGGTACACCTGTGGAAGATTTTGTCAGGTTGATAGGTGTAAGAACTGAGTCTTTGATGCATTAAAAACAACCAGATTTTTTTTTTAGCCCAGTCAGAGATACGAGCCAAGTCAGACATTAGGTGTGCCATAGCCTCATCCCTTGTTTATTGAACTAACTGCTGAGATGGATGTTGCGGGAACCGGATGGAAAGGTGAAGGGTGGAGTCATCAGCGTACGAGTGGATAGGGGTAGATGTACAGCTTAGAAGGTCATTGATGAATAAAAGAAAGAGAGTTGGTGATAAGACAGAGCCCTGAGGAACACCACTGTTGATAGATCTAGGAGAAGAACGGTGGCCGTCTACAAAAGCGGCTACAGAACGACCAGAAAGGAAGCTATAGATGAAGGCACAGATAGAGGGATAGAAACCATAAGAAGGCAGCTTGGAAATCAAAGATTTATGCCAGACTCGATCGAAAGCCTTTGAGATGTCAAGTGCAATGGGAAAGCTTTCGCCAAAGTCTCGAAAGGAGGATGACCAGGAGTCTGAAAGGTAGGTGAGAATCACCAGTGGAGCGTCCCTGCGGAACCCATACTGACGATCAGAAAGAAAGTTGTGATAGGAAAGATGCTTTAAAATTTTTCTATTAAGAATTGACTTGGAAACTTTTGAGATACAGGATGTTAAAGCAATTGGACGATAGTTAGAGGGTTGGGAGTGGTCACCCTTCTTTGGGACTGGCTGAATGAGAGCAAATTTCCAGCAAGCATGAAAGGTACAAGTTGATAGACAAAGGCAAAAGAGTTTGGCTAGGCAGGGTATAAACACAGAAGCACAGTTCTTGAGAACAACAGGAGTGACTCCATCAGGCCTATATGCCTTGTTAGTATTGAGGCCTATGATGGCAGATAATACATCAGCTGAAGAAATTTTAATGTCAGCCATGAGGAAGTCAGAGGGCGGAAGTGATGGAGGAACAGCACTGGAATCGTCTAAGGTGGAATCGGAGGAGAAAGTCTGAGCGAAGATATCTGCTTTATCAGTAGAAGAAATAGCTACAGAACCATCAGAGTAGGACAGAGGAGGGAAGGATGATGAGGTAAAGTTGTTAGAAAGGTTTTTGGCAAGGTGCCAGAAGGAGCAGGAAAATTTCGAGTTGGAGAGTTGAGAGCATTTTGTATGGATGAAATTATATATTTTTAGCAGAGCGAAGAACAGACTTAGCACGATTCCAGGCAAAAACATAAGGATAATGTGATTCAGGGGTGGGTTGGCTCTAGTACCTTTCATAGGCCCTCTCCTTGTTGCGGACAGCATTAGAACAAGCATGATTAAACCAAGGCTTTCTTGCATTAGTCAAAGGATACGAGAAAGGAATGTATGCTTCCATGCCCATGAGAATAACCTCTGTAATCTGCAAGGCACACTCAGATGGCTCCTGGCCATGGAAACGAAAATCATTCCAGGGAAAATCAAAGAAGTACTGCCTGAGGGCCTCCCAATCCGCAGCTCCAAAGTGCCACAGACGACATTTCTTTGGAGGGTTCACAGGCCATACCGGAGCAATAGGACAAGTTAAGGTGATAAGATTGTGATCGGAGGAGCCCAATGGAAAGAAAAGATTAACAGTGTAAGCAGAAGGATTAGTTGTAAGGAAGAGGTCATGTATGTTGGAGCTCTCTCCAAGGCAGTCAGGGATATGGGTAGGGTGCTGTACAAGCTGCTCTAGGCCATTAAGGACAGAAAAGATGTAGGCTTGTTCACCAGGTGGATCAGTGAAAGGAGAGGAGAGCCAAAGGTGGTGGTGAACATTGAAATCTCCTAAAATGGAGATTTCAGAGAAAGGAAAAATGGATTGTGTTCCATCGTAAAAGTAAGATAGTCGAAGAATTTTTGATAGTCAGTAGAATTAGGGAATAAGTAAACAGCGCAGATATATTTAGTCAGAGAATGACAGGATAGGCAAAGCCAGAGTGTAGATAATTCAGAAGAATCGAGTTCAGGAACACGAGAGCAAGATAAGTCGTTGCATACAGTATATAAACACAACAGCCATCTTTGACTTTGAAATGAGTATAGAGAAAGTAGGAGGATACAGAAAAGGGTTTGCTGTCAGTTGCCTCAGACAGCTGAGTCTCAGTTACAATGAGAAGGTGAGGTTTATAGGAGAAGAAATTGTGCTCAACAGAGCGAAAGTTAGAGGAAAGGACACGAATGTTGGGGAAATTAAGAAGAAGTGAGTCAAACAGTGGTTCCAGGTAGCCCAAGTCGTCACCGGGAGAGGGGCTGAAGATGGGGGCATTTAGAGTCCCCCCCTCCTGAGGACTCCGAGGGTCTGTGTTCGGTAGCCATAATTTTCTTTTGAATTTTGAAATAGGAAGTGTAGTGTGTACTGTGCATGTGGTTTGGTGTAGATAGTTAGAGAAACTTGTACTGAAGAGCATGCTGGCCTACTCTCTGTGTTACTGAGACACTGAAAAATTTCAGCAAAGGGGGATGGTCAGGAACTAGTCCTGAGGGTTGATGAAACGGGAGCTCCAGCTCTCCCTGTCATCAGCTTTCCATCCACCTCGGGAGTCCTGCCCTGCTCGACTGGTGCTACAGTCTACTCCTCTGGAGTGAGGAGTATTTTACCTTGATAATGAAGCCAGTACTTATAATTTGTGAAACATATAGTGCCTGGATTAGTGAAATTACCGACCTACCATAGCAGGCATTATGTATGCCATAGAGATATGTCATAATCGCTACGGAAACAAGCGGTCACGTACGCCATAGAGTCAGGAAGGGAATAATAGAGGACGCTGGGATGGAATCATGTGACAGTGTTTTATAATGCATATGGATCATTGTGAAATATACGTATAAAATAGTGCAGCAGGTGTCCGTCGAGAAATATTGCATGCATTGACTGACTTAGCTCAAACCTAGCTCAAGTATCAGAGACAACAATTTCACCACACAATCACGGACTTCAGTGAAAGGGTATTGTACCAATCTCAGACAGTGCTATATTGCGTATGGTCTAGTGTGAAAGATACGAGTAAAATGGTGCAGCGAGTGTTCCCCGAGAAATATTGCATGCATTGACTGACTTAGCAAAAACCTAGCACAAGGATCAGAGACAAGAAATACACCACACATATATACATATGTCGTGCAGCAAATGTTCGTGGAGAAATCTATTGTGTGCATCACATGTGTAATGCAAGGAGGAGAGAACAAAATACGCCACACACATACACACACACACGCACGCACACACACACACACACACACACACACACACACACACACACACACACACACACACACACACACACACACACACACACACACACACACACACTACATAACTCCTCGTCCTCAAACCCTTCAAGGTCTTGTCAACATCTCAACACCTCTGAAGGAAGTGAGTTATCCCTTACTTTGTTGATCTGTATATAGACCTAGTTCTATATTTCTCTATTTTTTACACAAATAAATTGTTTTTTACATATACACATATGAGATGGAAGAAAGTTCAGCTTCAGTATCACTACCTAGCAAAAAAACTGGTCGTCATGTCGAGTTTCTGAGAACACTGTCAAAAAGCTTGATGTTTTACGTGTATACCTTGAGTAAAAAAAGAAAACAATAAAACCTAACGAGCAAAAATATGTAGGTGTGGGTGAGGCAGGGAAATGGAGTGTTTTTATCTCGCTTGTGGGCGACGAGGAGTATTCTATGTTTGTCGTCTATTTACTCGAAAACTATTGGGCTTATCGATTTCCTGTATGAACCATGATAAAGATCAGTGAATACTACGTATGTACAGGACATAACAATGTAATATCTCTGATGAAAAGTCGTTGTTTCATAGGCAGGAATATAAAGGTTATATTGCGCACATGACGAAAGTGCAGCATGGCCGTGAGTACCCAGTAGTTTTTTGCGATTTACTCGGAAACTATTAGGCCTATCAAAAATCGGCGCAGCCCATGAGAAAGCCCATGGAATTCTACCCAGGATTATAAAATAAAAACAAAAATTGTGCAAGAAAACTTTTGCAGAAAGGCTCCCTGCACAAAAATCATTTTTTTTTTTTTAATGGCTTTCAGATTTTGGGTATTTTCTCGAAAATTACAAATCGTATCATAACCGAACATTCCCATTAGAAAGCTGATGAAGTTTTCTATCAAAACTTCTAATAAAATTATTCTGTATGATGGAAAACATTCGAACTAGATGTTGGGAAGTGAAATTGACGTTCGGAAATGTTTATTCACGGTGGCCTAATGTACTTTTATTCGTATTTTTCTGTATATTTTTTCGCTTATCGGGTAGAACAAACGTCTGCGAATAAAATACGTAGGTTTCATGGCAATATATAGAGGTTTGGGTGCCGAAAATAAGGCAAGAATATGTGTTATCATAGGCGCGCGGACGGGCTGGCAGGGAGGGGGGGTGGAGTAAAATTGTGTATCGGCAAAACTTATAAAACTTATGCGTGTGCGAAAGGGTTAATAAACACTGCCTACAAGACGTTCTGTCTTTTCATTAGTGATTGCAGAGATATGCTGAAGCGGCAGTATGAATATATTTTACATGTTAGTAACACATGTAGCCTATTTTTGTATTGGCGTGTTGTAACACCCCACCAGACTAATCATATTTGATTACCCCACAGGACCAACGATGGGTTAAAGCTATTACTGAATTTACGCCCATTGTCTTCTGGCTGTCATCTAGCCAGTCGTATAATGCGCCTTTCACACTTCATGAATTGTCCTCCGCCATTCGCCTTTGTAAGAGCACTTGTGCGGGTCCTGATGGCATACACTATAATATGCTCCGTTGCCTTCCCCCCTAGGCCCTGGTCTTATTATTAGTTATTTGTAATCGTATCTGAATAAAGGGTATTTCCTCTCTATTTTCTTAATGTCGTCATTCTCCCGTTTCTTAAGCCAGGAAAACAAGGCCATACCGCTGAAGATTATCACCCCATTGCTCTTACTAGTTGTCTCTGCAAATTGTTGGAGCATATCATAAATCACCTTCATCTGTGGCTCGTAGAATCCGAGGAGCTTTTATCAGCTTCACGTTTGGTTTTCAAAAAGCTTGCGGTACCTTAACTCCCGTCCTAAAACTAGAGACATATATCTGCTCAGCGTTTGCCACTCACCAATCTGTTGTCGATGTGTTTTTTGACCTTGAAAAGGCTTTGACACATCCTAGCGCTACCATATTTAAAGCACAGTTCGTTCTTGTGGCATTGATGGTAACCTTGTTTTTTTTGTTTTTTGTTTTTTTAATTTTATATCGGTTCGTTCCTTTACAGTTTGTGTTCAGCATACTTATTCGAATCCATTCCAACAAAAAGAAGGTGTTCCCCAAGGCAGTGTTCTTAGCACTACTCTCTTTTATTGGCTATTAATGGGATTGTTTCTTGTCTCCCAGTTGGTGTTTGCATTCTTTATATGTAAATGAGTTTGCAATATATGCCTCAAACTTTGATCTCTGTCCCTGGTGCTCTTATTCAACGTGCAGTTTCCACTGCCTCAGAATGTGCTACTTCTCATGGTTTTTGGTTCTCTCCTCTTAAGTCTCACGCTATTACTTTTAGTAGCTCTCATCTAATTTCTCAACTGCCTCTTTTTCTCTATGGCTCTCCCACACGAAACCTCAACTTCCTTTCTTGGCCTTCTTTTCGACTCCCGTCTTCCTTGGAAGAATCATATTGCCTCCTTGAAAATTTCAGCCTTGCAATGCCTCCGTCTCTTACAAACTTTGTCTCGTATCTTGGGGTGCTGATCAGACTACTCTCCTTCGCCTCCAGAGTGTTCTCATTCTCTCCAAACTTGATTATGCTTGCCAAGTTTATTCTCCCTCTTCAGACACTGTCCTCCAACAACTTGATTCTGTGCATCATCACGATTTGCGTCTGGCTCTTGGCGCTTTTAAATATTCCCCAGTTGAGAGTCTGTATACTGAATCAAGAGTCCCTTTACTTTTCCGCCGTCGTGCATTACTTTCTCTTCGTTCCTATGCTAAGTTGCACTGTTTTCCTCATACCCCTTCTCTACAGTACTTCCTCCTAGTCCTGACTTAGACACGTTTTCCTCATATCCTAGGATCAAGCCACCTTTTGCAGTTGAAGCTCGTACTCTCCTCTTCCACTCCTCCTGTACTGTTAGTAATGTTTTTTTTTCTTTCTACACATGTCTTTTTCCCCCATGGCTACTTCTGCAACCTCACGTTTGTCCTTCCATTTTCCTTTATTCCAGGTCCAATTCTTCTTCATTCATTCTCCGTTCCCAGTTCTCCGACTATCTCTCCTGCTATTCCTCTGCAGTCCCTATATACACTGATGGTTCAACAAAACCTGTGGGTATTGGGTTTGAGGTTCTCTTTCCTGACACCTCTTATCATTTTAGCCTTCCAGCTTATGCGAATGTTTCAACAGCAGAGTTATATGCTCTCTTGTTTGCGTTGTGGTATATTTGTCTTGCCTCCTTTCCCTCATTTGTAATATTCTCTGATTCATATAGTGCTCTGTCCATTCATCACTCGCCTTCTGCTTCTCACCTTTTAGTCTTTCGTATCTTGAAATGGTTGTTCCGTATCTCTTCTCGTCGTAAGGCAGTCCTTTTCTGTTGGGTCCCAAGACATGTGGGCATCGCGGTCAGTGAACGTGCTGATCATCTGGCTCGCACGGCTGTTGTTGGAGATGCCTCTCCTTCCTTCTTCATTCCAGTCTCTGATTTTCTTCCCGCCCTACCTTTCTTCCTTCAACACCAATGGCACTCTTGTTTAGAATCTATCAACTATCAATAAACTCCGTGTTGTTAAACCCTTTATTTCTCCCTGGTTGACCCCTTGCTACCATAATAGGAGGTGGGAGACTGCTTTAGCTCCTCTTAGACTTGGTCATACTAGACTTACCCACTCTTATTTGATGTCTGGTGACCGCCCTCCTCTAGGTACTCATTGCAATATCATCCTCTCCTTATGCCACATTATCCTTGATTGTCCTCTGTACGCCATACAGCAATGTATTTCTTTCCTTTCTTGTCTCACCTCCAAAATACCCCCCTTCTTGAAGACATCCTTCGAGAATCACAGAACTTTTCCTTCAATATTACTATGTCATTCCTTACCTCCATTGGTCTTCTAACATTTATTAGGTTCTCTACTTCAGTAGCTCCATCTGTAATATGATATATTTCTTCCATTGATCCATTTCTTTCACCACGTCACGTCTGTGCTCCTGGCTCACCCAGTATACACAACTTGTAGCCAGTGATCTGGCTTTGTGCTGGATTTTGGCACTATAGTAGGTTCTTATTGTTCTTCTTCTCTTTTGTCTCATTTAGGGTGCATAATTTCAGCTTTTCCAGCCTCTCTCCATAAAGACAGTTCCCTCAAGCTTGATATTATCCTTGTGGCCATCTTCAGTATCTTTTCCACTTAACCTGCCCCGTCCTGTTGACGTACATATGCGCCCGAACATTTTGTCACTGTGACTCTCGTTGATGTTTATAGATGCGCTGCAATTGCAAGGGCCGCCATTTCCACATTTTTCAAATTTCGCGCGTTATTTTTGGAGCGTATACGTGGGAAACCTTCCTCTACCTGAGACCAGGCTGGGACAATGCCTTACCCCACGTGACCTCCCCTCCCCCCGCAAGCCATTGTCTCGACAACTCACCTGTTACCAGTGACCTGGCCAGTAAAATCATGTAACACCATGGTACAAAATTCAAGGCGAGAGTGATTCTTCAATTGATGACAATATGTAGGACAAAGTTTTCCTGGCACCAGAGGAAGAAATGATCAGAAATGATGGGGAGGTAACGTCAAAAGTGCAGTATGTTGCTGCATTTGGTGAGTGAAACAATGCTTATATCGCCTATACTGTGTGAAAAACAATACACTCTTGTACTGCATATAAATTCATACCAAATATATAATTATCTACATATTCTGAGTCGTTTGGAATAGTTATCACTCCCATAGAAAATGTCTTCTCTGGAGCCTGGCTCGAGAGAACTTGGTACTAGGTGAGGGTAGAGTCACCTCTACCAGGCATTTCTGAGCTCAGGTGAGCACTTTCACTCTGAATTTTCGATGTTTCTCATAAAAAACAGAGGTTTTAGCCAAAAACTTTTTTCGAAAATCTGCCGGGACTGGGGGGAGTGATCATTGGTTAAAAATCTGCCAGGACGCAGTGGGTTAATTAACACGTTTCTTTAACAGCATGACTACGGGGATTTGCAATGGATAGTATGGGAGGCTTTGGTTAAAATTAATTTTAGGAGTACATGAGCTCCAGCCGTAGCTGTCTGGAAAACAAGTTGAGAGTGCCATTAATTCAATTATAATTTAAGGATGTGATTGTCATATCACTGCCTCCCTCAAAATTTCACGAATATAATTAACATTCACTCTTGTTAGTTTTCAGTAATTTTTTTTCAATCAATTTATTGCTGCCAAAGGGAGACAAACCCAGTAACATGACCATGAGGCCAAGTATTATGTACTAAGGAAGTCGTGTCTCGCAGGGCACTATATGTTTGAGTTTACAATACAGGAGTCAGCATCCACCAAAGTGTTGATGTCTCACGAGAATGATATGTAAATGATTGTGAGTAGACAGTTACATATATCAGTTTGGGACTGTCCCGGAGGAGGTAGGTCCCTGACTGAGAGACAATCAAGAGTGTAATGCTGAAGACAGTTGGCGGTAGGAAGGTCACACAGTTTGCAGAAGTGAGGCATGTTCCCTGCCTCAGAGACTTGCCAGACAGGGCGATATCCTAGCTACAATCGATCACACACAACACTCTGCTTTGAGACCAAATGTCGATGTGGATGATACTTGTGAGGAGATAGACGAAAAAGGTTGTAGTGCTGGATGGACACAATCTGTGTCCATTCAGCATTCCTTCAATGGAGTGTACAGTAGGGAGAAGAGATGCTGAATGCATCTTCTTTTTGTAGCAGAGGTGGAAGGATGTAGCATCATCAGGAAGAGGTAGTCCACAGGCATTTCTCGCGAGATCAACAGTGTCATTGGCTGCAATTGGGACATGCAAAGAAATCCACAATGACAGTATGATAAGAGATTTTTCATGAACAGAAACTTACTGACATTAGATTTGTTGAATTAAATGCTGGCATGTGAGTTTTGGAGACGAGACGGCTTGAAAGGGAGACTTAGAGTAACAGATAACTACACCATTCAGTCTTCATTGAGAAAGGAGACTAACTGCATACAAAAGTTCTTGTAGCTCACAGTAGGTAGAGGTAGATGAGTTAGTGGTCTGTGGCCAACCCAGCCTCCCTCAGGTGGGTCCAAATCGGGTGAATAGATGGCGCATCCAGCACTCCCATCTGCTTACAGGCAACCACCGATGTAAAGATGGTTCATGGCAGGAACTGAGGAAGACACTCTTGCAATGATGTCAAGAGGTAGTTGTTTCTGGAGGAGCAGTAGGTCTGCCTTGGAGGTAGGAATAAAGAAGACTTCAAGATGAGCACTCCTCCAGAGAGGTAAACCATGATCTACCTCTCCCACGGGAACATTAATATCACGTCTTTGTAGGATGGAACAGGCTGTGTTAACGAGGATGTGGACGCCAGGCTGAAGCAGAGGTCGAGGTGCAACAGGGTCAAGTGCAGTCCTGATGACATGAGAATGAGGGTCAAGATGGGGAAAGTGAAGGCTTTTGATGCTTAAGTAAGACACATTGGTGAATATTCTCTCAACTAGGGAAGGAAGATTGAGTACTGTTTGGATGCTGACTCTTCTGGTGGAAAAAAGGAAAGTTCAGGCTGTATCACTACTTTGTTCTGAAAAATTTCAACAGGTTCCAAGGATGTCGCCGGAAATTGACTGGGAGCAGGGGAGAGGTAATCAATGATTGACCGTAAGAATACAATGTAGATAGTTCTGGCCTTAGGGATGGAGATTCCAGCAGTGTTGGTGGTGAGCCTTTAGAGGGGAATTAAGCGCTGCTGCAGCTGATCTTGGAGGTCTTGGACGATGGGATGAAGACGTTGTTTTACAGGTATGGTTTTGAGTAATCCGTACAGGTGCACCCAGGCACAGGGGGATGAAACTATTTCCTTCAGTGAATTCTAGAAGCGTTCCTGGGCTGCGGTGAGAGAATATTCTACTTTTTTCAGGGGAGAGAATGTGGCCACTACTGGAAGTCGACCGATAGAATGCTTGGGGGAAGTGTTGAAGATCTTCTGGAGAGCCGAAGTGATTGCAGATATCATCAGTGTAACAAGTAACAGTGGTTTCGGGAGTGTTGGGAAGAAGAGACAATAACTGGTACATAAGGAAACGGACTTAGAACACCACCTGGCAGAGTGCTGGGTTTGAAGGCAATGGAGGAGCTAGATGAGCCCTTAAAAACGACAGGCAAGGTTCTGTTATGAAGGTCATCCCATTTCCATATCAAGAAGTTTCCATGGACACCAACTTCCACCAGCTGATCAAGGATGAAGTCTGTTTGCAACATCGAAGGCACTTTTAAGATCAATGACTGTGACATCAATGGTGGGGCAGAGGACGATATGGAGTTCCAGTAGAAAGGAATGTGTACTTCTTTGTGCCAAAACACCATTCAGTGTGGGTGAGTTTGTCCTGCAGCCGAAACATGAGGCAGGTAAGGATGATTCGTTCGAGCACCTTGCTGAAGCAGGAAGTAAGGGAAATTGGTCTGAATTTTTCAGGACCAGGTTTCAAAACGGGCACCATACTGCTGGAGGTCCAGGCATTAGGCACATATCCCTTACAGAAACAAAGATTGTAGAACTGTAGCAGGGAGCTGTCAGGGACATTCAAGAGGGTAACAGGGTAAATGAAACCATCATCCATGGAGGCTGTTGCCTTACTCCTAATGACAGCATATTACAATTTGTCCTCAGTTCTCAGCACATCATCATGTTCATCTGCCTTCAGTAATGCAGCCATCAGATGGAGAGTGCAGACATTTTGCTGGGAGGAAAACGCATCTTGAAAATGTGCAGGAAATTTGTGCGCTTGTGATTGTTCAGACCATGTATTAATAAAATTTTTTGTGTACTTAGATGGACTGTGGTGGAAAGCATTTGAGGGCTTCTCCCTGACAACTTTGTTTATTAAATGCCACATGGACCCAACACTCGCCTGATAGTTGATACTATCTGTGAACCTGCACCAGGATTCAGTATGGACACATTGCTGGAGGGCAAGTAGATCGTCTCTTGACGCCTGGTACTGCTGCAGATGGTCAGGTGTTGGTTACCTCTGGAAAGAGAGACCATCTTCCATCACCTTCCTTTCTGCCTGGAGGATGCGCTGATCAATTTTCCAAGTATGAGCTTTAGGGCGACTTTTAATGTGTGATCTTGTAACACAGTGGCTGTGGAAGTCATGGATCAGGTTTACCAGGGAGGAATATAAGTGATCAGGCGATTATAAATCAAATGTGGGGAGGAGGCTGTAAATGTATGAGATGAACATGGAGTAGTACTTAGAAGGAATGATAATGCAGGTGCGAGTGTGAGGAGGGGAAGGTCCAGCAGGAATGGAATAGTGGAGGCTGAGGGCAACAAGGTACAAGAAAAAAGTAAAGATGGAATAACACCTGATGTGGGATTCCACTAGCCAGTTTGTTGTGGTGTCAATAAGAGTGCTTCCACAAGTGCACATGGAACACCAGTCTCTCAGCGAGTGAGTTGGTAGAGGCAAATGTATTTAAGGAAAGGAAGCCTGTTGTAATTTGGAGTAGGAGGGAGGTCACCCAGAGCACAATGTCAGTCATTAAAGTTACCCATGAAAATCATGCCATGAATTGTAGGAGTAGGGAGGGCAGGGAGATTAATCCTTCCAGGGTCAGAATAGACATTTCATAAGAGGGTCCTACCATCACATACTTGACCTCAAAAAGTTCAATGGCCATGTCATTATCTACAGAGCAGTGGAGAAGCTGATGTGATAAACAAGAATGAATGTAAATAATGAGACCATTCCTGGCTAGGTAGCGGTTCCAAAGTAAAAGTACGGTAGTAGCAGCACAGTGGTGGGTGGTGAAAAGTTGCAATACAAGCATGGTTGGCAACACACCATGTGCACTTTGAGGCAGAGCAGTAGCGTGATATATGTCAGATTCTCCAGCATTTGAAGTGCCATGGCTGTTTGTCCCTCATTCTGTGTCGCACAAAGGATTGGAGACAAGGGAGGAAACCGAAGTTGGCAACTTGCAGAGTAGGGTCTCAGAGACTCCAGGTGATAGCAAACCGGTTGATGGACATCCATTTTGATGGAAGTGACGAGCAGTGTAGATGTCAGGGAGTTTTTTGGCCGAGGAAGGGTCAATGCCGACAGGGTAGTGTGTGATAAGGTAGGTAGGGAACTAATGGGGCCTATCGACTGAGTCCTGAAAATTCAGGAACAAGGACAGGAACTCACCACAAGTGACCTTGTCTATGATGTCCGCATGTCGTCTTGAGATATAAACGAAGCAGCGGGTGACAGCAGACATCTTGACCTCAGCTAGCTCTCAATCGAGACAGAACATCTTGATGTCCTCAGATAACCAAGCTTCATAATGACAGTCGGGTACTTTCTGAAGAGGCGTTTGATGTACTACTGTAAACCCGTGGAGCAAATGCTGGAAAAAGTGATTCAGGCAGGGAAAGTGTGTTCTAACATGCAAGGAGAGGGAGAATGTCGTCAGAAACCTTGCACTGAGTAGTCTCATTGCACTTGGATGTTTTTGCAGCAGGAGACGATGGTTCGCTGTTGGTATCTGAAGCATGTTCCATGAGGCATTTGGTGACATGGTGGGGAGCTACAGTTTGAGGCAGTCTGGGAATTACTGCAACTGTAGTAGATGTGGAGCACTGGTGTCTATGAAGGTCAAGTGGGGGCCAAGCTTCATCAGCCATGACATCGTCGTCACTCAGGTCGACCTCAAGATTAGCGAGGGTGACAGGTCCAGAGTATTCCATATCACCCTAAAAGGGTAGCATTCAGTGCATTGTCAGCACCTTCATCAGTCATGTGGAGTTGGTGCGTGTGCCTGGGCAGAGTGACGTAGCCATGACGATACTACAGTACACGTCATGTTTCTTGCACTGCGCATGTGCAGCCACGGGGACTTCCAACCGGAGGGGACTGGGCAGGTGTATGGGTTTTCATATCAAAAATACTGATAAAGTCCGAAAAACCTTGAATTCCCAGGTGACACAGTACTAAAGACTAGTTCTTACATTAGCTCTCTGCCAAGGTTGGATGATGGCAACATGCTTTTTCCTTCAGAATTTCGTTGAAATAAGGACAGCTTTCTCACGGATTTGTTTACTTGCTGATAGAGCGACTCCTTTTTTTTTTTCTTTTGTGTCCAACTCTAGGCATAGGCTTCACAGCCTGCTCTCAAGGCCCAGTAGTCCTCCTACATACCATACACCTCTACATTTTTTTTTTATGTGAGGAAGAAGGAACCAAAGGCAATGAGATCACAAAACTGTTCCTTCCAAGAGAAAAAATGCAAGAGAGAGCCAAATTCAAGATCCGATCATTTTGAGATGCCTGGACACACTGCCTTTGAAAGACCGGAGATCATAGGAAACAGGAAATACAGACAGAGGGAGACAGATCCAGAGCTGACCTGTTGCATAAATGAAGGACTGGGAGTAATGGTTAACTCTTGCATTAGAGAGTTGGACAGAAAAGGGATGAGAGTTTGCTGCTAAACGGGTGCTATGCGCCCTTTGTAGAGGTGGAGGAATGCATGCAGACAGTTCAGAAGAGCAGTGACCATTGAAGTAGCGATAGAAGAGATAAAGATGCAACTTTGCGGCGAAGAGACAGAGGTTGAAGGGAGTCAGTAAGAGGAGGAGAGTTAATGAGGCGAAAAGCCTTTGACTCCACCCTATTGAGAAGAGCTGTATGTGGGGAGCCTCCCCACACATGAGAGTTGTACTCCATGCAGGGGCGGATAAAACCCCTGTATAGAGTCAACAATTGTGCAGGGGTAAAGAAGGAATGGAGTCGGCTCAGCATACCCAATCTCTTGGAAGCAGATTTTACAAGAGATGTAATATGATCTTTCCAAGATAACTCCCGAGTAAATAAAAGCCCAAACATGTTCAAGGATTATGCAGGATTAAGCTGAGTAATATTAAACATTAGTGGGTATACCTGTGGAAGATTTTGTTGGGTTGACAGGTGCAAAAACTGAGTCTTTGATGCACTAAAAACAACCAAATTATTTTTACCCCACTTAGAGATACGAGCCAAGTCAGACATTAGGTGTGCCATAGCCTCATCCCTTGTTTGTTTAAGTAACCGCTGAGATGGATGTTGCGGAATCAAATAGAAAGGTGAAGGGTGGAGTCATCAACGTATGAGTGGATAGAGTTAGATGTACAGCTTAGAAGGTCACTGATAAACAAAAGAAAGAGAGTTGGTGATAGGACAGAGCCCTGAGGAACACCACTGTTGATAGATCTAGGAGAAGAACGATGGCCGTCTACAACAGCGGCTACAGAACGACCAGAAAGGAAGCTAGAGATGAAGGCACAGATAGAAGGATAGAAACCGTAAGAGGGCAGCTTGGAAATTAAAGATTTATGCCAGACTCGATCGAAAGCCTTTGAAAAGTCAAGTGCACTGGCAAAGCATTCGCCAAAGACCCGAAAGGAGGATGACCAGGAGTCTGAAAGGTAGGTGAGAAGATCGCCTGTGGAGCGTCCCTGACGGAACCCATACTGACGATCAGAAAGAAGGTTGTGAGAGGAAAGGTGCTTTAAAAATTTTCCATTAAGAACAGACTCGAAAACTTTTGAGATACAGGATGTTAAAGCAATTGGACGATAGTTAGAGGCGCTAACACCCACCATCCATATCGAATACATGCTAGGGCTGTCTCATAAAGGACTGGTGTATTGGTCTTAGTGGGGGTATTTTTACGACATGTCGGCGGGTCTTCTGGAAGATCAGTGAAATCTGATTCTAGGAAATTCAAATCCTTAAACTGTTCCCTGTCCCAGCCGGGATTTGAACCTGGGTCTGGTAAGACTGCAGGCCACGTCTCTACCGATCAAGCCACCGCCTCCACCTACCCCGTTTTCAGTGTATATGCTGCTGATAGGTTATTTATCCTCTATCGTTACTCCAAGGTCGTTCTCTTCTTATGCATAGCTAATCCTTCTACTTCCCATTTCACAGTTTTAGCTTCATCTTTGCCTCTTGTGCCCATCCCTAGGACATGGCATCTTGCTGTCACTGAAATATGTTTTCCAAGTTTGGCTTAAGTTACACGGTTTGTCCAAATCAAATTACAACTCCTTTCAGCTTGCATCATACTGGATATACTTTAATGTTTTAGCATCACCTGCAAACATTCATTACTATTTAAATCCACTGGCATGTAATTTACTAATACCAAAAACAGACTAAGAACGAACGCTGAACCCTGAGGCACTCCAATAACTAGATTCCCCTTCTGAGAATATTTGCCCATTATAACTCTTGTCATTCCTCTTCCCGTTAATTACTTATCCATCCATTTCAATAGTTTATCGCCTCCAGTAGTTTTCATTATCCGCAGCAGTCTTCTGTGTGACTTCCTATTGGATGCCTTTCTTAGTTCCAGGAAGACACAGGCTACCCAGCTCTACCTTTCTTGTATTATATCCACCATTCTCCTGTAGAAACGCAGTGCAGGTAGGTTAGTGACACAAGATAATCCACTCCTGAACTGAAACTGCTGTGTTGTTATTATCTTGTTCTTAAAGAAAAATCCTTCTTTTTTTTCTCATTATTTGTCAGAAATTTTACAAAATATGCCGGTGAAGTACCAGTCTATAAACACGAGTAAATGAATGCTCCGTAGCCTCTCCTTTAGAAAGTGGCTCTGTATATTTCTTCCAGCGTTCTTCCTATACTTCTCTGTCCAACGAGCATTTAATTAGACCGTGCACTGGTTGCGCCAACTGGTCTACGCATTTGTTCAGAAACCCTCTGTCTCCCATCTGGTCCCATTGTCTGTCTCTCATTCAGATCCTTCTTCATTTGTGGTATCTCATTTCTCCCAAATACTGTCATGGTCAGTTGCTGAGTCACCACCTCCTCATTTGGTTACATCGATTAATTTTTCATTTTAAATACTCATTTTAACCCCTTGCTAATTATTTCATTATTTTCCTCTCCTTTTTCATGAATCTCTTTTCCATCCTTTAGTCTCGCTATGCTGCCCCTTACCTTCTGAACCTATGCAACTGTTTGGGTTTCTTCTATTATGGTCTCTAAATCTTTTTCAGATTTCATTTCACACTTTCTTTATATCCTTACAGTCATTGTATCCTATACTATGTGTTTTGTGATAACATCGTACTGTGAAAGCATCCTGACTTGCACGGAGCTCGAATGAACTTCGCCATCTACAGTGGCGAGGTGAGTTCGGGATGCATGCAAGTGAAGGTGCTTTCACGGCTCGATATTCTCACAACTGGTCATTTCTGCAAACTGTGTGTGTGTGTGTGTGTGTGTGTGTGTGTGTGTGTTTTGTAATACTATAGTTAAAATAGAAAGATATCGAACTCGAGCCGCTCTATATATCCCTCACGACTCCTCTAACCCTGAGGCACAAGATGTATACATATGACCTGGCCTGGAAGAGGCTGCATGTAGGAAGATGTATATGGACGTTCAGGATTTTCACGTCCCTGTTTGAAGTCTGGTGTTCTAGTTTTGTCATAAACGGTACATTCTTTCTCCCCTTTAATGTTTCGAAGCCCCAGTCTGGCACTTCAGTCAGCCATAAGTACTTGAAGATTGACGATATGCACTCCCGCCTTTTCTGGCTCATTTCTCAACTACATTACCAGTACTCAGACAACAAAAACTATGAAATGCACGAGAAATTACTGAAGAAATGTATATAAACATGTATGTGACATCTTTTTACAAACTGTGAATACACACACACACACACACACACACACACACACACACACACACACACACACACACACACACACACACACACACACACACAGTAAAGAGGGTACAGTATTAATCAAGTATTGCAGTGTTCCGCTTCAATTACACTGTATTCCACACACAAAGCCCTAGTTCTAGGTAATATAGGCGTTTTAATTTCAACAAAAAAATGATAAAGTAAAAGTGAGTTTGAACAGACCTGAGTGCTGGGTAAGGAATGTGGAAGTCAGGGATCCTTTTACAGCTGCCGCCACAACCCCCATCACAAACAGGGCAGGGCCAGTGACCATCGTTTTGCCTTCACCTTCCTGGTAAAATAAAATGACTTAGAACAGTAAATTATATTTTTAATATGAGTAATGAACAAGCCATTCTGTATCAGTTAACCCACTCAGTGTGATGCCTGCTTGGTGTCGTTAAATGATTTTTTTTTTCCAATGGTGGGTTAGTGCCCCACCCGGTAAAAAGAACTAACTAAACAAGCGAATAAAGCGCCTCGGACCAGGACGGACCATACGTTGACGACTAAGGAACGGACAAAGGGCGTTCTAAGGGTAGGGACATGGAATGTGAGAGGAGTGAATGATGATGTGAAAGAGAGAGTGATTGTTCAGGTGCTTGAGGATGAAAGAGTGGATGAATGTGGATTGACTGAAACTAAATGGGAAGTGAAAGGGTGAGAGAATGGGAATACGGTTTAGGAATATATGCAGGAGCTAATGAGAATGAAAGGGCAAGAGAGGGAGTATAGTATGTCCGATGATAAGGAAGAAGCGGAAGGAGTATATAAGACAGTATGGACCAGTGGGTGCAAGGATTGTATGGGTGAGGATGAAAGTAGGTATACAAGCTTGGGCGATTGTATGTGCGTATGCGCCGACAGAAGACGGAGTGGCAAGAGTGAAAGATGAGTTTTGGGCAATTGTAGAAGCATGTATGGACAAGTTTGAGAGGAGCGAGATAGTGTTTTTGATTGGAGACATGAGTGGCAAAGTTGGGAATGTACGAGTGGATGGAGTTGTTGGCCAGTTGAAGTAGATGGGAATGGTAGTGCTTTGGTGGACAACTGTTCTGGTAAGGGGCTGGCAATAGCCAACACCCTCTTTCGGCATAAAATGATCCACAGGTATACATGGAGAGTCATGAGGAGGATGGACGGTGAACTTGTTGAACGAAAGGCAATGATAGATTACGTGTGTGTGGATGAGCGAATGAGAAGACAAGTTAGTGTTGGATGCAAGAGTGTGGAGAGGGTGGGGGAATGGAAACTCGGACCATCACTTAGTGGTGGCCAAGGTAAGGCTGCAAAGAAAATGGGTGAAGAGACGCAGGGGAAGACAGGAGGAAACAGCTCCTGTGAGAAGAGTGGAGAAGTTGCAAGATAGTGAGAAAATAGCAAAGTATAAGAGAAGTGGAAGAAAGATTGGGAAGATATGAGTTAGAGCAGATGGAAGGGGTGGAAGATGTATGTAAGACATTCACGGAAGAGATAAGCACAGCGTGTGAGGTGGTTTGTGGAGTGAGGAGATGCAGGGGTGTGCAAGGGACAGCATGGTTGAATGATGGGGTGAAACGAGCTATGGAACAAAAGAAGAAGGCATATAGTGAATGGCTAGTGAGTAGAGGTAGGGGAGAAGATGAGAGAGAGACGAGAGAGGTATATGTGAGCAGGAGAAGGGAGGTGAAGATTGTTGTTGAAGGAGAGTAAGAAAAAAGTGGATGAAGCGTTTGGGAGGAATCTGAGTGTAAAATGGAGGGAGAATACAAAATTGTTTCGGATGGAGGTAAAGAAACTAAGACGGTGTGAAAGGGGAAATAGTAGGGGTGTGAAAGATGGAAATAATAGATTGTTGGTGGAGAAGAGAGAGAAATTGAGGAGATGGAAGGAGCAATTTGAGGATTTGTTAAATGTAGAGAGTGAAAGCAATGGGAGTATAGGTGGCTGGGGAATGGCTGGGAGAAGAAGAGACGAGAGGAGGGAGGAAGAGATCAGTAGGGAGGAAGCAGTGGAAGCAATGAATAAGATCAAGATGGGAAAGGCCCCAGGAATTGATGAAGTGTGTGGTGAAATGCTGAAGCATGGAGGTGAGATTGTTGTGGAGTGGATATGGAAGTTCTGTTGATTGGCTTGGAAAGAGGAAAGGGCTCCAGAGGACTGGAAATCAGGTATAATTGTTCCTTTATACAAAGGAAAAGGGGAGAGAGATGTGGTAACCATAGGGGTATTTGCCATCTTAGTGCGACTGGAAAAATATATGATAGAATACTCATTGATAGGGTTAAGCATATAACAGAGGAGCTAGTTGGAGAAGAGCAAGGCGGATTTAGGAAGGGAAAAGTGTGTGTAGAGCAGATATTTGTTCCATAATGTTTAGTGGAGAAGTCTCTAGAGATAGGGAAAGAACGTGTATGCTGCCTTCATGGACTTGGAGAAAGCTTATGACAGAATAGATAGGGAAGGTATGTGGAAGGTATTAAGAATATATGGACTGGTGAGGAAACTGTTGAGTGCTGTGAAGTGTATATACGAAGGCGTTAGGGCTACGGTGCAAGTGGATAGTGAGCTGAATGAGTTCTTTGATATAAATGTGGGACTGAAACAGGGTTGTGTGATGTCTCCATGGCTGTTTAATATCTACATGGATGTGGTTGTAAAGGAGGTGCAAGGTAGGGCAGTGGATGTGGGCACGGCTCTAATGAATGAGGGTGAGATGTGGAAGATTCCGGTTTTGCTGTTTGCAGATGATAAAGTATTGTTGAGAGAAGATGAATGGGAGTTGAATCTGAAAATTAATGTAAACAAGAGTAAAGTTATGGCTTTTGGGAGGAATGAAGTCACAGAATCCACAATGAGGTTGGATGGCGAGGATATGGAGAATATGAGTGCATTCAAGTACTTGGGTAGTGCGATGAGTAAGGATGGAACTTTTGGGGATGAAGTGCTTGAAAGGGTAGCCTACAGCAGGGAAGGAAGGTTGTTGGTTCACTGAAAACAGTGATGAGAAATGGGGAGGTGAGCATGGAAGTTACGAAGTCACTGCATGATAGTATTGTGATCCCCACCCTGACGTATGGAAGCGAGGCAAGGACCTTGCTAGAGGGGAACAAGTCAAGAGTGAGAGCAGTGGAAATGAGTTACTTGATGGGAGTACGTGGAGTGACATAAAGGAACAGGTTGATGAATGAAGAAGTGAAGGAACGTTGTGGAGTGGATGTGGATGTGATTGAGATAATTAGGAGATATACACTGAGGTGGTTTGGATATGCGTAGAGAATGGGGAATGAAAGACTGACTAAGAGGGTATATGTAGGTGAAGTGGAGGGAGGGAGAAGGAGGGGAAGACCGAGGATGAGGTGGAGGGATAGAGTTGAGAGGTATATGAGGGAGGGGGGAGTGAGTTTGCGGGAGGGTATTCAAATGGTGGGTGACAGAGCGACTTGGAGGCGTTTCTTCTGCGGCTACCCTTTGCAAGATTAGGGTGTCGGGTTATAGATAGATAGATATATAGATGTCTTCATAGTTGTTACTGTTATCTTACACCCCCGCCCCTCCCCCCAAAAAAAAAAAAAACTAATACCAATACCTACGACTGCATCAGTTTCAATAAGTTTGTTTTTGTTACTAGATGTTCCTATAACGATTCACCGAGGAGCCTTGTAGTGATGGATTTTGAATCTGACCACTGTTGTTCACAATCTAATACACTATAATTCTAGCTGCTTATATGTCTGTCTGCCTATCTGTCTGTGTAGCGCAGCAGAAACTGGAAAAGAAATGCTATGAAACATGACAGGTCGGTTGTAGTTGGGTCCCAAATGGATCCACTTCAATTTAATGTTAGCTGATATTTTCTAAAAGGGTGCTTTGGCCCCTGATAATTGTCCTCATTGGTTTTACATAATGCAGGGGTTGTCCGGCGTAGAAGCAGCAAATTTGTAGGTTTCGAGCACTGGGAGGCATGGTTGAAGAACAGCCCTCATTTGAGCAGTCAAATATCGCACGAATGGTGCATAAGGTATTGCAAGCATTTAAGTTTTTGAGCTACTCAGGTGTAACTGAAACGACTCCTTGTGGCTGGGGGAAAACATGAATAGCTGAAAATTGGTCATCTTCAACACACAATTACGTCACTTAAAAAATAAAAATAAAAATATTAAAAAAATTAAAAATATAAATACTCGTAAAATTTGACATCGTTGGAACCGGTGCAATGTTTCAAATTCAGCTGTGTGAACAGATTCTCCATACAGTCAGGCATTGTGGTGCTATTGCGAGATGACTGGAACCGAGCTCGTCTAGATGCTAATGATCGACATTCGAGGGCAAAGCTAGATTTGATTTGATCTGATTAATTATATTGAGATAAACAGTATATACACAATACAAATTATCCCAAAAGGGTAAAGGTGCATAGGCAGCCTTTAACCTAATTCTGGTTTGATTAATACATATCATTTGCTATTATATACAATATACGCACATTTATACATTACAATAGATCATATAATACACTTTACTTTTTTTTTCATTTTTTCATCATTTCAAATACTTTGCCATGTTCGAACATCCATATGACTTGGTTGATCACATTATCTATATTATCATTTTTATACTGATTCAGTATATTACACTCTAATACATAATGTTTTAAGAGGTGTGATCTAGGTTCACTGCAAAGTTTACATTTAGTATCGTCCTCTGTACATGTGATACCAAGTTCCCAATAACATTTATAGCCCAATCGTAATCTTGTACATAAAGAGTCTTTCCATTCACAACTAGTTATTCCGTATGTAAAGGGTATCTTACTGGCCACTTCCTTGTAATGTTTCATAGTGGCACTAGGTCTCATTATGTATTTATTTATTATGCTATTATTTTCGTTTTCATTCTGACACTTTCTTAATTTTGTTTTAATTTGTTTAACTGTTCTAATACATTCAATATCAATGTGGTTTTTTGTGGTAGCCTTTTTTTTGCCAATTCATCAACTCTTTCATTATGCATTATCCCCACAGGTGATGGTAGCCACGAAAAGGGTAACACTTGGTCCTGCCCGATTCAATTCACATATAATATTCTTACACTCTGTGACAATATTTCTGAACATAGGATTTCTGCTACTGAGGGAATCTAGTGCTCCCCTGCTATCACTAAAAAACACACATCGCCCTTCCCCCCTCTTAGTTCTTTTAGCCCACACAATACCTCATGTAATTCTGCTTGTGTTGATGAAATATTATCACTCAGTCTGTAGCAATATTCTGTATCTATCCACATATTTGTTGCAGGATCTAGTCCCTGATTATTATCCCACACCCCGCTCTGCCATTTTACATGACTGAGCCATCACAGTACACGTGACCTGTCTTTTCATTGGTTATTGTGCGTATTCGGTTTTCAAAGATGCGTTTTAGTTCCTTTGCACCTTACATATTCTTTTTATTTGTTAATGCAAAGTATCTATATATAATTCTTTTTCTTCCCATGGAGCAAGTGGTTTGGGTTTACCGTCATGCTTGCAGCAGCCAACTAAACCGTAGTTTTGTAATTTGCCCACCGTCTGTCTTATATATCCTCTTTTGCCTTGTCTCCGGAAGGTTCTAACATTATTTATGCAGTCTTCTATATCATGAAGTAGTTCATGACCCCCTGTATTTCTTATATGTTTAATTACTGTTATTATGTTTATTTCCTCTATATGGTGTCTGGTGGTTGGCAAATGTCATTCTTGTTTCATTGCATCTATCATTGCATTTTTGGGACAATTTAGAATTATTCTTATTGCTTCATTTTGTAATTTTTCAAGTTTTCCAAACCTTCCTTCATCAAAACAAAAGAGGACAGGGCTAGCATATTCAAAAATTGTCCTAATGGTGGTAATATACATAGATTTTAGGACATGAACACCGACGCCGTTACCACCCCAGGCCAGTGATCTAAAAGGTTGCTTTCGAGCTCTACTCTGTGTTGTTAATTAATTTATTTGTGCATCTTTACTGTATGTGGTGTAAGAAACATACATGCCGAGATATTTATAACTTCTCACCCTCTCAATGTTTTTGTTATTAATGGTTAGTGTTTTGTTACCCATTGCCCAACATTGAAATTTAGTCTTCTCTTCATTTATTACAAAGCCCATCTTCCGGGATAACATTCCAAAATTATTTAATGCATTTTGTATACTCTCAAGGGTTTTACCCCGCAACATTATATCATCTGCATATATTATTGTGTTGACTCCATCAGCTAACTTTTGACAAGCAATTCGATTCATTAGGACATTAAATAACATTGGGCTTAATACCTCTCCTTGTAGTGTCCCTAATTCAAGTCTACGCTCCTCAGACAAGGCTCCCTGATAGGAAACTTGTACCCGCCTCCCATGTAAATAGTCACCAATCCAGTGAAGTAGTCTTCCCGACACACCCATCCTAAATAACTCCAAGAGAATAATTTCACCATTGGCTTAATGAAATGCACCTCTGAGATCAATGAAAGTCCTACAGTAGTCAGAGTCATGGGATAAGCATTTTATGACGGCATCTGTGGCTCCTCTTCCTTTCACAAAACCATATCAGTTATTGCTTAATTTATCTCCTATAACGTAAATCATCCTTTCTAACATAATTTTTTCCATCATTTTACGAAAACATGATGTGAGTGACATAGGTCTGAAACCTCCCCCAGGTTTAGGAATCGGAATGATTATTGCCTTTCTCCATGCTCTACGTAGGCGACCCTCACTGTAGCTTCTATTAAATAGATATAGTAAGGGTCCATCCTCAATGCTTGCCAAACAGTTGAAAACGTCATAGGTTACCCCATCCTCCCCAGGTGCTGTAGATTTTCCGTGTTTGATAGCTCTAAGTGATTCATCTTTAGTTATGTTTATGTCTGTAATGCTTCCTGTGTTTAGTGCTCTAATAATAGATTCTCTTCGTTCTTGTTGCCACTCCTGTACTGCAGCCTTAATATCCTCAGGGATGAGATCAGCCCTTGCCTCTCTTGCCCATTTATCCATTAGCTCCTCCGCAAAATTATTAGGATTTGGGTGGGCAATAGGTTTTACTAGTTTCCCCTGAACTTTCCTTACTTCTTTCCAGATCTCACTAATATTTTTAGTATTGCCTATATTTTTTGTAAATTTTGTCCAGTATTCTGCCCTTGCTTCCTTTCTAGCCTCCCCACAAAGTCGGAATGCTGCAAGTAGCGTTTTTTTCCCCCCTCTTCGTCTCTCCAATTATTTTCCCATTTTATATAAGCAGCTTTGATCATCTTTGTCCACCCTCTGAGTATCTTATCGTGAACGTACTTGTTCTTATTATTTGACTTTCGATGTTTATTGGTGCTTCTTTTTGTAGTCATCAGCTTTTCGATCTCTTTAACCAGATCATTATAGAAATCATCAGTGGAAGTTGGCCGATAACTCTTATACAATATTTTAAACGTAGAAATAAAATCGTGAGTTTTTTCTTTTGTTAATGTAATTCGTTTCCTGTAATTATTAACTTCCAACTTCCTCTGCGTGGGGAGGAGAGGCGATAGTGATACTGGAGGGGGCAGCAGGCAGAGGTGAGAGGGTGCGGGAGGCTGGATTGGGCTAGTGTATGCAGGAATAGGGGAGTGACGAAATGGCGACTAGTTGCCATAACAGATATTTCAAATTGACAATGATGACCTAATTTTGTTAAGGCAGGGGGTTGAGGCACAACCTGGCCGAACTGTACTGCCAGGCTGTTTTAGGAAGAATTCTGAACCGTATTTCCTACGTGTCTTAAAAGGCGACTAAAAGGGACGGGATGAGGGGACTAGGGATCCCTTCATCTGTTTTTTTACTTCCTACAATGAGACAGGGCATAGAAAGGGAAAGGGGGATTGAGTTATCCCAGAACCATGAGGATTGCTTCTGTCAATGTATGTGGTTATAATATGATTCCTTTTTTTATGCGAGGAAGAAGGAACCAAAGGCTGAGCCTGCAATACGTTCCTTCCAAGAAAAAAAAAAACACGAAAAAGAGCCAATTTCAAGATCCATTCATTTCAAGATGCCGGGACAAACTGCGTTTGAAAGACTCAAGATCATAGGAAGTAGGAAATACAGACAGAGGGAGACAGGTCCAGAGTTGACCTGTTGCATATATGAAGGACTGGGAGTAACGGTTAACTCTTGCATTAGAGACTTGGACAGAAAAGGGATGAGTTTGTTCCTAGACGGGTGCTATGCATCCGTCATAGAGGTGGAGGGATGTAAGCAGACAGTTCAGTGGAGCAATGACCATTGAAGTAGCGATAGAAAAGAGATAAAGAGGCAACAGTGCGGTGAAGAGACAGAGGTTGAAGGAAGCCAGTAAGAGGAGGAGAGTTGATGAGACGAACAGCCTTTGACTCCACCCTATTGAGAACAGCTGTACATGGGGAGCCTCCCCACACATGAGAGTTGTACTCTAAATAGAGGCGAATGAAACCCGTTTATAAAGTCAACAACTGTGCAGGGGTAAAGAAGGCACGGAGTCGGCTTACCACACCTAAGCTCTTGGACGCAGATTTTACAAGAGATGCAGTTTGATGTTTCCAAGATAAGCCCCGTGTGAATGAAACCCCAAGCATGTTCATGGATGACGCAGGATTGAGCTGGATATTATTAAACATTGGTGAGTACTCCTGTGGAAGATTTTGACGGGTTGTTAGGTGTAAAAACTGAGTCTTTGATGCATTAAAAACAAAAAGATTATTTTTACCCCAGTCAGAGATATGAGCCAAGTCAAACATTAGGTGTGCCATAGCCTCATCCCTTGTTTGTTGAAGTAACTGCTGAGATAGACGTTACGGGAACCCAGTGGAAAGGTGAAGGATGGAATCATCAGTGTACAAGTGGATAGGATTAGATGTACAGCTTAGAAGATCATTGATGAATAAAAGGAAAAGAGTTGGTGATTGGACAAAGCCCTGAGGAACACCACTACTCATAGATCTGGAAGAACGATGGCCGTCTACAACAGCAGCTATGGAACGACCAGAAAAGAAGCTATAAATGTAGGCACAGATAGAAGGATAGAAACCATAAGAGGGCAGTTTGGAAATTAAAGATTTATGCAAGACTCGATCGAAAGCCTTTGAGATGTCAAGTGCGATGGCAAAGCTTTCGCCAAAGTCCCGGAAGGAGGATGGCCAGGAGTCTGAAAGGTAGGTGTGATGATCGCCAGTGGAGCATCCCTGATGGAACACATACTGACGATCTGAAAGAAGGTTGTGATAGGAAAGATGGTTTAAATTTTTTTCTGTTAAGAATAGGCTCGAAAAATTTTTGAGACAGAGGATGTTAAAGCAATGCCATATATGCCATACTCTCCAGGTCATGAGAAAGCTGCTGTAGGGATTCTCCTCGAGCCTGTACACGGCTCCGAAATCTTGCTCTGTAAACCTCAGTCTGGTACATGGTTCCACATCTGCGCTCCAGCACTTCTTCTAGGGACTGATAACTGTTCCTCTCCATCATTGACATCTGACCCAGAATATCCACTTCAGCACCCTTAAGGCTAGTAGGAAGCTGCACTGCCCTCTGCCTATCATCCCAACCATTCTGATCCGCAAGTAACTCAAACTGTGCACGGTAACCTTCCCAAGATACTCTACCATCAAATTCCTGAGGTTTCTTTTTAACTGGACCCTCATTATAGCCATGCACTTCACTGGTATGGGGCCTAAAACCTGAGGCATCATAATTAAGTCCAGCACTTAAATCTCCTACATTCTGATTATTCAACCTGTATTACTATCTTTAGATGCTTGGGAACCATCTAGATTCACCATACACTGTCCCTGCATACTAACCTGAGGATCAGCAGTGCAATATTTCTCTGCAGCCTCGATTTTCTCACTAATTATCTTAACATGCTGTCTGCACTCTATCACTATTCCCTCACTAAGCTTCACTTGGCTACTTACATGCTGTTTGCACTCTGTCACTATTCCCTCACTAATCTTCAGCTGGTTGTCCACATGCTGTCTGCACTCCGTCACTATTTCCTCACTAATTATCTTCAACTGTTCGTCTACATACTTCAGTTCGTCGTCTACATGTTGTCTGGACTCCATCACATTATTGCTTACCTCATATACTTCTATTGCTCTGGCTTGGCATCTACTTCCTTCTTAAGCTGTTGCTGTTCTTCCTTCATTTCCCCCATGAATGCATCTAGCTGTCCTTGCATCCTCAGTTGTACTTCCCTCTGTTGCTCCTGTAATGCCTCCTGAAGCTGTTTATATCGTTCTTTCTGTTCTTCATTCTGTGCCTGCATTTGTTCTTTGATTTCATTTCTGGGCTCTTTCTGTTCTTTACTTTGGGCTTGTAATTGTTCTTGGAGTTATTTCTGTTGTCCATTCTGTGCCTGCAGTTGTACACTTTGTGCTTGTATCTGTTCTTTAAGCTCTTTCCTGAGCTCTTTATTTTGTGCCTGTATTAGTTTCACGATTGTCGCCAGGGAAATTTCCTCCTCCTGCCCAGCTTGAGACCTTGTCCTCACACCAGCTTCCATGTCGATGGTTAGACTCATTGTAGCACTGAAATTATCCCTCTCCTGACACCAGTGTTACGTCCCCGTCCCACACTGCCACAGGCTCCAACAGCAGTAGTACAGTACAGGAAGGATGTTGCCCAGTGAGTTGTTCTTCCTATAGTCAGCCTTTCGGTGTACAGCACACAAGATCAGCTGAGGCAAAAATAAACACTGGCTTCTTAAAGTTCAGTCTATTATCCAAATAATTACACTTAATGCATTCCAGCTTCCCTCCATAGTTCTCACAAACATTGGAGCTATACAAACTTTACTAACTGCTATTACACTTAATGCTTCACAACACTGTTATTACACTTAATGCTTAACAACACTTCACCGTATTCACATGTACCGAAAATAATCTTCACTAACTTTAATTACACTTATGCTTCCCAGCAACACTTCAAAAACTTCACTAACAGCATTGCACTGATACTGCACTCCACTCAAACTGAACTGAAACCCGACTATATCTGCTCTTTTTTTTTTTTTTTTTTTTTTTGGCCTATCGACCATTGGGCCAAAGACCCTGGTCATTAAGGCCATATATATATGTATATACAGTTACCCATATGTATATATATATATATATATATATATATATATATATATATATATATATATATATATATATATATATATATATATATTTATATACAGATACCCATATATATATATATATATATATATATATATATATATATATATATATATATATACACACACACACACACTTCCATGCATATATACAGACATACTTTCACTCACACGTACATATCTATCTATCTATCTATCTATCTATGTATATATATATATATATATATATATATATATATATATATATATATATATATATATATATATATATATATATATATTATTTTTGGTATTTTTATTTTTATTATTTTTTTATATTTTTATATTTTTTGGCCTTACATTATAAACAAAATGCCTCATCTAAAGAACTTGAAACTAACTACCTAACTGACAAATCACTAACCTATACTAAATCCTAAAGAGACAAATAACTAAACCTACACTAATGGTAGAAAGGCCTCGACCAAGACAACACCATCGACTGCAGATATGTAATGCCTCTCTACATTACACACCTGCACTCATCACTTGGTGATTGTCAGTCGAGGCACAACCTAATGTTGGGGACATCAGTATATGAAAGAGAACCAGACAAGTCAGGAACATTTCCATATACGTCAGCTGTCGGCCCTAATTTGTAACTTCAGGAATATGGTATAATGTATTTACATAATATGTACAAAAAGTGAAGAACCTCGCCCAACAGACCACCATCGACTGTAAGTGCCCAGTACTTTTCTATATTGCACACTTGCACTCATCAGCTGGTGACTGTCAGTCGAGGAACGGGGTTTAATGTAGGGGACATCAATATTAGAAACAGGTCAGTGGGTGGAGGAACTACTCGTATTTCAAATACGTCAACTGTCAACTCTAATTAATAGTACAATATATACATATTTGCAGTTGATAAAAACCATAACCACACAGTAAAAAAGTTACATCACTCTGATCAGTCCTGTCTCTCTCAAGAAAGCCATAAATTTATCAGTCATAACAATGACCCCATCACCCAGGATGGTGGAAAGGGTGAAGGGGATGTCTACTGTCCCGCAGCAATTCATAAGTGAAGCACGTTCATGAATAAATCGCCGACAGCGCAGGATGATATGACTGATAGGTAACACCGCATTACAGATGTCACAGTGCGGTGGGAAGCGTCTTTCCATATATGGTTTCATGTGAGTTAAAATGGTGGCATTGAGACGTATTCTCGCCACTACTTTTTCTTCAAGGCGACTGGGGCGGTTGGCAGTGTCCCAGTCGCCCAGGTGCGGCATACAAGTTCGAATATTTAGTCTGGTCCACTGACCTTGCCACAGAAGGTTTATTGATTTCTTTCCGAGAGAGAGACTTGACTGAAGATCGCGAGGAACGTTCCAAGTCCCATCGAGCTCTACAGCCGACTTTGCAAGTAAGTCAGCCCGCTCATTGCCACAGATACGACAATGACCAGGCACCCAGATCAGCGTGAATGACTTTTTGCATGAATGCAACTTATTAACGATGCGGCCCTGGATCTCGTGAGAGTCCGTAGTACAAGATGCAATTGCCTGAAGGGCTGATTTTGAATCTGAAAATATGACAAATGAGTCATGCCTAGAATTGAGAGCATAGTCTATGGCTCTGTCAATAGCAAAAAGTTCGGACGTAAACACAGATGTATGAGTCGGCAACCGATACCTAAGCACACATTCAGTCGACCACACACCTGCACCCACACATTCACTCAACTTGGACCCGTCGGTGTACCTCAAGTGACGAACGATGATGTTACGAAACAAGTGGTGGACCTCCGCCTCCAGCGCCTTGGCCTTTGGTCCTGGGAGCCATGATACATCCACTGTAAAGCCGGGTGGCTCCCAAGGCGCTATATTTTTAAACACCAACTTGTCACAGTCGCTGAGGTCCACACCAAACTCCTGAGTCAGTAAGTGGAGGCGAACGGCAAGTGGCCGACGCACCCCCCGCAGAAGGTGGTGGTATTGACGCAGGGGGGTACAAGCCACTTTGCCGATATTACTTTCCTTAATGTTCGTAACCCGTACGATAATCCCAGGTGGTCACGGTGAATGCGGAGGGGAGGCACATTCGCCTACAATTCCATACGAGCTACACGGGTACACCGGACAGCTCCAAGACACATTCGCAAACATTTATTCTGCAACACATCCAGTCCTTTCAGCGTGGCATCGGATGCCGAGCCATACACCTGTCTGCCATAGTCTAGCTTCGATCGAATGAGGGACTTATACACCATTAATAAAGATTTCCTGTTGGCACCCCATTAAGTACCCGCTAGGTACTTAAGGACATTTACTCGTTTATCACAACGAGCAATCAAATTATTAACATGAATTTTGAAGTTCAAACGATGATCAAAATGTATTCCCCAAAACTATACAGAATTTTGAAAACATACCGCCTGATTACCCAAAGTTAAGCACAAATTAGGTATGTCACGATTCGTGAAAACTACAGCAGCACACTTATGGATGGAAAACTTAAATCCCCACTGCAAGGCCCATTGGTGAAGTGCATTATTGGAAGAGTGCCATATTGCACAATCGTCAGCATAGAGCGAGTATTTAAGATTCCTTGGGATGGGAGCTGATGACAGAATATCATTGATCATAATACTAAATAAAGTAGGACTAAGCACACTTCCCTGTGGCACCCCGTTTTCCTGGATAAATATATCCGATGTTACGTTACAGGGCAATTTGACAGAGAAAGTCCTGTCCCTTAAGAAATTTGATATAAAAATAGACAAATTTCCTCTTAAACCATAAGCATAGAGCTTCATTAGTATACTGTGTCGCCATGTCATGTCATAGGCTTTATGGATGTCCAAGAACACCCCTATCATGAATTCTTTATTGGCAAATGTCTCTGCAATATAATGCTCCAAATTCATTAAATGAACTAGTGAATTTCTGTATTTACGGAAGCCACATTGTTGATCATTTAACAAATTCTTTGACTCCAAAACAAAAAGAAGCCTATTATTAACCATACGTTCCATGACCTTACATAGGCAAACAGTCAAAAGTCAACACAACAGGACGAAATGAAGTGGGATTCATAAGACAACCAGCCTCTTTGGGTATCGGTATGACGTGCGCAAAGTGCCATTAGTTTGGGAACGTTCGAGATGCCCAAATCTCATTGTACAATGCTAACATCTTAATCAGGTTGTCCTGATTAAGATGCTGGATCATACTGTACGTGATGGTGTCTGGTCCAGGGCCGATGTCTTTACAGGATTTAAGGGCAAGGAGCAATTCATCTAGCATAAACTCTTGGTTGTACGGGGAGTCTTCTGTGGCAAAGTCTATGATCTGTAGCTCAGCTGTGCGTTTATGATGTTGGAAACGCGGATCATAATTAGCTGAACTACTTACATGAGAAAAACTCCTGGCGAGGATGTTAGCAACGTCCACTGGATCGTCATAGATGTTATTATTTACTTGCAGGGTCATAATAGGTATGTGTAGGCCTTTATTATTTAATATTCTTATAGTGGAAAAGACTTTATGTAATGGTGTAGTACGAGTCACCGTGGACACAAAGGACAGCCAGGAGTCACGTTTGGCCCTTCTTATTATTCTCCTTGCTTCAGCCCATGCCTGTTTATATGCAGTAAAGTTTTCCACAGTGGGCTATCAAAAATCCTGTACTCCTATTGCGTTTTCTTAATGCTTGTCGGCAATCCGGCGTCCACAAATGTGCTCTATGCTTCGCATGAACTGTAGAAGTCTTGGGAATAGCCGCCTCAGCTGTGTGTAATATGGAAGTAGTTACATTTTCAACCTTAACATCTATGGTCTCCCCAGATATATCTAAATTGGTGATCCTTGAGAAGGATCCCCAATCTGCTTTCTTATAGTTAAATTTTGGAGGTGGAGGATCTGAAATGATGTCGCATGTATAAGAAAGATAAATGGGAATATGATCACTTCCCAAGGAGTCATCATAGGGGTCCCATGAGAAATCTTGATGTATACCGGGGGAGGCCAGAGATAAGTCAATGGCAGGAAAGTTACCAGTATGGTCATCTACATGAGTCGCTCTACCATCGTTCAGAAGACAGAGGTTGGACTGTAGTATTAGGTCGGCTACTTGCTCCCCACGACCATCGATCCTCAAGCTACCCCATTGATAGTGATGGACGTTAAAATCACCCAACACTAACTTATTCCCAGGCAGATGTTCAAATAGTGAATATATAGCATCACTATCAATGAGGCCATGTGGAGGACAGTACAGAGAGCAAAGAGACAGATACGTATTATTAAATTTTACACTGCACGCGACCGCTTCCAGAGTAGAATTTAGAATCACTTCCGATTGTGAATGTGATTTCTGTGTGTATATGGCTACTCTGTGACCTTCATATCTTCTATACGGGTGGTAGTGTTTTAATGTATAGGTGGTAGTGTTTTAACTGTGGAGGATCAGGATGATCCTCCAAGCGCGTCTCCTGTAAACAAACAACGTCTGGCCTGTGTATAGAAAGCAAGATTGTTATAGCTTGTAATTCATTCCCAATACCTATTCCACTGTAATACAGTGAATGCGGCAGTTTAAGATTTGCGTTGGGGGGCAGTGTGCTTGGTCTTTTTTTGACGCCTGCCAGCAGGAGAGCGACTACCAGGAGACCTATCCTGTTGCTTGTTTACGGAAACCTCCATATTGTTGTCAATTACTAGGTTCCCTGACTCCCCCGAGGAAGAGCTAACCTTCCTTTCTCTTGCTGGAGTGGGAACTGGAAGAACATGAGGACGAGACTGTTTTGTGAGGGTGGTCATGTTACTTTTACTAGACTTGTCGGACTTTGCTTTAGGCCGTACTGATGGAGAGGCAGCAGCAGCCTGAGAATAGGTTGAAACCTTATGGATGTCAGTGAGAGAGTTGGAGCGGATGGGAGGCCGCGATGGAGAGGTACTGTGAATGGCAGGAGGGAGAAGGACAAGATTAGTCTGCGTCTCTACAGAGCGCATCACAGGACAGGACATTACCGCCGAAGCATAGGACCTATTCGGCGTGGGAGTTGCATGCAACTCCTTCACCTTTTTCCTAGGTTCGTAATAGGAAATGCCCTCAGTTGCCTTCACTGTGCAGACCTCCTTCTCCTCCTTCCACTTGGGACAGTCTCTAGAGGAAATGGAGTGAGTGCCCTTGCAGTGAAAGCAACATACCGTCTCAGATGTTCAATGGTCCGCATCATGACGTTGGCTTGCACACTTGCCACACACTGGCTGGGAAGCCCGACAAGTCTTGGCACCATGCCCATATAACTGGCATTTCATACAACGGAAAGAGTTGGGGATGTATGGCCTCACATGAACAATTTCGTAACCGATTTTTACATGGCTAGGCAGTGATACTTTACCAAAAGTCAAAACAATAGTCACAGTCTTTGTCCTGACACCTTCTGAAAATCTTGTTATGAAGTGGTCATCGATGACATCTTGCTGAGCGAGTTCCTCTATGATCTCTTCCTCACTCATCACCATGAGATCCCTGCAAGTGATAACTCCCTTGCAGGAATTCATGGAAGTTGAGATCTTTGCTTTGACATCATAGATATGAAACTTGCACAGCTTCATCAAGTCCTTAACCTGGGAAGAATTGCAAGTCTTTACGAGGAGTCTCCATTTGCAAGTTTTTTTACTTGATCCACCTCCCCAGCACAGCCATTAATAACCTTCTTAATCATGAAGGGATTGAGACTGCTTAAGGGAGTGGAACCTAGAGCATGGACAAGAACAAATTCAGCGTTATGTACACTGATGTCACAGGGCAAACAAGTCTGGGGCCGTTCTGTCTGGAGGCTGTTAGTCTGTTGTTCAGTCGGGGGTCGGTCAGGACCACCTCCCCCCCTGAAGGGGGTGGAGGCAGTAGGGGCATCTGCCATAGTACTACTCCTCCCTAACAGGGGAAGTGGGAAGGAGGAGAGAAAACAAGCAAGGGCTAATCAACCTGGGACCAAACACCTATGTCTGAGGTTGCCCTCTGAAACCACTCCAGGGAGGCCCGACCGTGTCAATTCACGTCCCTGAGCGATCAGTGGGGGGGACCCTCCATGGGCAATAAGCAAAGTTTATTAGAACAGACACCGACTGCTCAAAACTAACAGGGAGGGGAGGTATTTGAGAACTAGCTAATCCTAGACGTCACCAGAAGGGTGAAAAAAAAAAAAAAAAGCTGATGCCGGTGAGGCAGCCCTGAAAACTAGAGGAGAGAGTAGCTGAAAACATGCCCACACCCTCCGCGACCATGCATCAAAGTCCAATCTGCTCTAGTTTCTCTCTCCATCTTTATATAAGATTGTATTACTCTCGAAACTTCGAGTATACTCTCGACGGGCAACAGTTGCCAATTCAGAGACAACCAAAAAGCTGTCCTACATTACATAACACTGTAAATTATTTAGCATACAAACATCAACAGTTGCCAATTCAGAGACAACCAGAAAGCTGTCCTACATTACATAACACTGTAAATTATTTAGCATACAAACTTCAATTACATAATTTAACAAGCAATCACTTAAATAAAACATTGTAAAGAAAAAGAGCATAAGAATTAATGCATAACTTATGAAATAACTACGCTCACAAACAGCAGGCAAACTGGCAACTCTGACTCGTACCGATACCGGAACTACTGTACGCGAAATGCCGAGAAGCTTCTCAAGCACCTAACTGGCAAATCCCGCTTCTTAACAGTAAATTATATTGATGAAATCCATGCACAAGAAGTCACTGGTAAAAGTATCAGGAGTGTGTTGGGAAATTATGAACATTAGAATCCGGACCTGCAACCTTAAACATGGTAAATTGAAGGATTAACTGCTAAAGAATTGTATGTTTAATTTTATACAAAGGTTTCTCACACACTGCATTCCACCTACACATTCTTTCATATTACAATATTGATCAAAAGAGACACAGTTTGAAGGTAAATTTACACAAAAGTTGCAGTCATGGCAGATCCTACCAAAGATGAATTGATCCTGCTCCCCACTTTTGGTCACCTCCCGTGATACGCTAGGAATACGTGGGTAGGTTTGTATCTTCCTATTCCACGACACAAGCATGAAGTCCACTTTTCACACTCAGTGACCATAGCGGAACTCGATTAAAAAATATAAATTTTCCAAACATTCATCACACCACCCTGGATCCCAGCAAGTTATAACTAAGGCCCATATCCTCACTGGGTAATGAAACTCCCTAAAACCTTTTCAGAAACGACCTATTTTGTTTATATCACATTACTTTCCTCTTCTATGTTATGTAAATCCTTTTAATATCACCTCACTTTACATAAACAACATACAAAAGGTTATAAACCAGCATAATCAAAGAATGAATAGCTAATGTAGAGGTGCTAGAGAACTCTCTTGATCGGTGCGAGTACAGACCTAAGACTGGATAGCGTGGTGCAGACGGAGTGCCCATTTAAATGTGTGTCTGAACAGCAAGGGCTGGCTGCGACAATTATTAGACCCACAGATTACAGTTCTCATCCTAGTAAATATACACATCTGCTTCAGCCCAATCTTGACCGTCTTTAGGTAAAAACTGTATCTTTTTCACAGCGAGCACAGCTACGGTATGTACTGTAGATATAATTCTCCCATTTTATCCATTTGATTGTGAAACGAAGGCAGTGTCTGGCTGTGTTCCTGTCTCACTTGTCAGGAAGGAATGGATCGGGATACACAAGCACACTTATGTTCAATTCCTTGTCGTAACCCTGGTTTTGTAATGTAGGAAGGACAAGCAGGCTGTAGAATCTTCTTTGTCAAGTTCTAACTTCATAAATAAATCTAAGTTAAGAGACGAAAATTACAGCAGGTTATTCTACAGGTCATTCAAGTAAACGGGGGCAAAATCTTCCCTTGCTTAGTTCTTCTTGTAAAAACATATCTAAGTTACGAGAGTTAATCGACCGTACATATGTCCAATCATCCCACCCCTGGGTCTAAAAAAATAGTGGGGTTGAGGAAAGTGTGGCCATATCAATCGCGGGGTGTAAATCGCACCAGTCCTCGGGGAACTTGGCTTATTCAGCTTGACGTGGCAGTGTCTTGTAAATGAGGTTTGATCCTGCCACTGGTGGATCCAGCGGTAGATGGAGGACACGCTGGCTCCCGTCTTGAAAGACATATACTGCACCGACACCCCACCCAGCCACATCAACACGAGCAACGAGCGAGCACCCATAACCAAGCTGCTGTTGGACAGTCTTCGCTTCATTCTCATACTCTGGCAGACAAGAATTTAAGAGGTGCGGTAATAATTACACAGAAATTTGAAAGTAGAAATTAGGTCACATTCTCCACTCGCAAATCATAATGAACTGTCCTGAATGCGCTCCGTGACGTAATTTAAAATATTACTCATATTTAGAATGAAAAAAGTCGATTATTATTATTAGAAATTCGGCCCAATATTTACTTAGTTCCCCGCTGCTTCTCCAAGCCATGCCAATTAATGCCATGGTTTCCTCATCCCTGTCGATATGTGATATACCTAATTCCCTGCACGTATAGCACCTGTCCATCATCCCCCCCCCCCTCTCTCTCTCTCTCTGTCTCTTTCTCAGTCTCTGTCTGTCTGTCTGTCTGTCTGTCTGTCTGTCTCTCTCTCTCTCTCTCTCTCTCTCTCTCTCTCTCTCTCTCTCTCCATGCATTCAGCGTAGCAGCACTTCCTCAAATTCGCCGTCCTCATTATATCACATGATAACTGTTTTTCTTCCAAGATTTTTTCATTCATTTGATTTTTCTTATAGTGTTATTCCGCACCAACTCGTGCTAATATACGCTTTATTTAGTTATATACTTACTTGAATTACTGACGTTGAGGTAGCACTATTTGACTTTCAGTGTCCAGTAAGTGATTACTGACAGAAAAGGAGCTTGAGCCCTGACATATAAGCAAAATCCGAGTCAGAATGTAATGTCTGAAACGAAAGATGGCAAATTAATAGCGGTCAGAGGAAGGGAATCAAACCAGAGCCCCGCGGGATCACAGTCTTCCACGTAGCCATTAAGTCAAGACGAGTATTATTTGCCTACTTCTGTACACAGGCTTTTATTCATTTACTTATTTGTAGTTAAATACAAACATTAACTACATTGAAATGCTTCTGAACTTGATAGGGCTGGACGGTTTCTTGGGAATATGTCTTAAATTTAGATGACATGATGTTGCTGGCGTCAAAAAAGAAACTGCCTGTTGTTGTGTCCATAGAGGAGACCCAGCCTGCTGTTCCTGCCTGTATTAAGTAGATTTATGAACAAGAATGTCTGAGGATAAAGTTTTCCCGCGACAGTAACATTACGCTCAGAGCAGAGCCATTTCGCACCTGCATACAAGTTTTACCATAAGCCTGTCACAAGGAGGCCATCAGCTAAAAGGAAATAAGTAACACAGATGTGAAGATGTTACCTGCAGGAAATTGATGTGTTTGCATGAACCTGTCCCTGCATGCTTCCTATTTATCTATCTCTGTATCTACAGTCCGACGCCCTAATCCCGCAAAGGGTGGCCGCAGACAAAACGCCTCCAAGTCGCTCTGTTGCCCACCATTTGACTGCCCTCCCCCCAACTAACTCCCCCCTCCCTTATGTACAGTTGGAGAATTTCCGCGCGGGACACTGTGTAGATGGCAGCAGCATGGACGGACAGAAATGATCTGGTAACAGTGCTGGGGGTGAAGCAAGGGGTGGGAGTTGCGGAGAGGGTGAGTGATGGGGGAGAGGAAGTGTTGTGGTTGGGGTAGGTGAGTGTTAGGGAGAGGTTACGTAGCCATTAACTTTGTCAACAGACTCGGCGTAGATAATCGTTCCAATACGATTTTTCTATTAATAATAAAAGGTAGTGGCAACACGTTGCTAATGATGGTTCAGTATGTGATGTATAAGTTCATTACCTAAGCAAACACGTATCGTCAATACGTAACCTTATCCTTCGCCTCCGTCATTCCGTCCCCTCATCGGAAAGCTTTCTATTGTTGACCGAGAATTTACAAATATTTAGAACTGATTTCAACTGCTTCTCATGCAAGTTCCTTAACAAAGATAGGGCCTACTGTAACTTTCATTGCAACTTGTACTGAATACCGAATCTAACATCCTGTAATAGTCCACTTTATATTTGTTTAAGGCAGCTACTATTATCTTAAGACCGAACGCTGACAGAATAAGGAAAATACATCTTTTAGACTGACGGCATAATTTGTTATCCTTCCATAGTCGTACAGGCACTTACCCTGCTTACTGATGGATGAGCCTGGCCTTCATACTAGACTATAAATTTAAGCAAACTCCAGTCAACACTTTCTTAGAGCCAATCCCTCATATCTTAATAGGCCTATATAACTTCATGATTATGTGCGTATACGTGCGTGATTATACCAGTATGCCTATTAAACGTGCATAATCTCTCTCTCTCTCTCTGACACACTCAGTAGATTACCTTACATACAGTCACTGGTAACCTTTCGGTTGGCAGGAATAAGATACAATCAGTCTGTTTTCCAGTTGTCATCTAAAGTGAATACGGACATAATGTCGCTATGAAAGACGGTGATATATATGACAAAATACACACGACACTCACACAAAATTACCAGCACTATGTAAGACTTGCATTGCTACAAATTGTGCATGCACCTAACGTTTTACGAATTTTTGGATGTAATATCTACAAATATGCTAGCAATAGCGGTCGCCCCCTCCACACAATTGTTTTAACCACACACACACACACACACACACAGACATAAAACTGGCGTAGTGGTAATGCATTCGCCTTTCCATCTAGTAAGACGGGGGTTCGCGCCGGATCGGTTGCGAAAGTTTCACTAACGAAGTGGGAGGTTACTGTTCCTCTTGAGGGAGGGAATGGTTGTGTGCGTGTGTGAAGGTCACAGCCTTGCCCTAGATCGGACTATATGAGCTCTCAGCTCTCTTCCTGGAGGGTAATGAGCTGACGATCACGCCAGTCACGTTACCCTGACCAACCCGGCGAATTACGCACACTCACCCAAACGCATTAAATTTTGGTAGGCAGTTCTCCTCTCCACCCACTCCTTCCACACACACTAAGAGAAAACATCACATACTTATTGTCTCATACAACTCACAGTTGAGGTGGATATAGCTGAATAATAATTCTTTCTGGGAATTAGGTGGAAGGAAGGACTTCTTTGTCCCATTACATTTAAACAAGAAGTGTCTCTCAACCCAACTATACTATTCTACTGAGTTTCTGATAAACTTCATGCATCAATCTAGTACTATGCGTTCTAACATTTGTCTGGATAAACAAATATTATTAACTGAACGAAGAGCCAAAAAACGTCACTGATAGAATGTCATTACCAATGACTACGTTGGGTTAGCACTTGGTTGGCAATGTTCTTGTAAACCAGTGCTTTCCAAACTGGGGAACGTGCCCCCCGTTGTGGTGTGTGAAGTGGATGGAGGAATGACCTGAAGCCATCTTCCAAAAGTTTCTAGTATATTGCTGTATGGCGCAGAAGCCAGGGCGTTGAGGAAGAACGAAGAGAAACAGCTGGAGAGGACAGAGATGACGATGCTGCGATGTCTGATGGTAGTGCCACAGAGACAGGAGGAGGAATGATGATATCAGAGCAGAGGCTGGAGTTGTGTCAGTTGTGGAGAAGGCAAGAGAGGCACGTTTGAGGTGGTATGGCATGTGACCAGGATGGAGGAAGTTGATCCTGTGAAAGTGGCATGGAGGAGTCAGGTGGAAGGGAGAAGAACGACGGGAAAACAAAGGATTAGATAGAGAAATGGAATTGAGAAAGAAATGAGGCAGTTAAGCCTGGATGAAGAGGACGCAGCGGACAGAAGATACTGATGACAACATATAAGAGAGGCCGACCCCACCGGGGACTAAGGCAACGAATATATATATATATATCCATCCAATATCCAATCCTACTTTGCCCCATGAGAAGCGTAGAAGCCCGGGCTAGTCAATTTGGTCCTGACATTAAAAATTAGAGTTACCAACCTCACTCTTCCCTGAGTGGCATTACGTGAGCAATAACCCCAACCATCCCTTTGATTTTTTTTTTTTTATGTGTTCGACTCTGGGCCTAGGCTTCACAGCCTGCTATCAAGGCCCAACAGTCCTCCTACATACCATACACCTCTTCATGTCACCACTTCGGCGCTAACACCCACCGTCCATATTCAATACACGCTAGGGCTGTCTCATACAGGACTGGTGTATTGGTATTAGCGGGGGTATTTTTACATGTCGGCGGGTCTTCTGGTAGATCAGTAAAGCTTGATTTAATGAAATTCAAATCCTTAAACTGTTCTGTGCCCCAGCGGGGATTTGAACCTGGGTCCGTTAGAACGGTAGGCCACCTCTCTACCGATTGAGCCATGCGTCCCTTCACCTGCTCAATCGATTGGAGCGCTGCAATTACGCACTAAACCACCAGGCGCCACAATCTGGTTATATGGTTACCACCCGGTGTACTAAATGGCTTCCTGGTGTACAGGAAACCATTAGGCTTGTCGCTCAGTGTAGAGTCACCCATAGGCAGAAGGAAGAGGAAAGAATGAAGGAAAGACAGACAAAAGCGTAAGTGTAGAGTCACCCGTAGGCAGAAGGACAAGGAAAGAATGAAGTAAAGAATGACAGAATAGGAAAGAAGGAATGGAGGGAAGACAGGAAAGGGTAGACACCCGAGAGCAGCACTATATCGAGTGAGTGGATGGTGAGCGCCCCCAGCTACCACGTTTTATATATATATATTCATTCATTCATTGCCAGACGCCATTTATCCCAAACGGGTGGCCAAGGGCTTAGAGTTAATTGTTTTACAGGGAGGGGCACTAATCCTCCACCAACGCCCCCCCTGGGGGTAGGGGGGTCTGTCAAGAATACTCCCCCAGTATCCCTGCTTGTCGTAAAAGGCGACTAAAAGGGTTGGCGGAGGGTTAGTGCCCCTCCCCGGAAAACAACTAACTAAAAAAACAAACAATAAGCCTCGGACAAGGACTGACCAAACGTTGACGACCAAGGACCGGACAAAGGACATTGCAATTGGAACGTGGAATGTAAGAGGAGCAAATGATGAGGTGAAAGAGAGAGAGATTGTCCAGGTGCTTCAGGATGCGAAAGTGGATGTATGTGGAATAACTGAAACAAAATGGAGAGGAGAAAGTGTGAGAGAATGGGAGTACGGATGGGGTATATGTGCAGGAGTAGGTGGGAATGAGAGGGCAAAGGAAGGAGTGTGTATAGTTGTGAGTAAAAGATGGAAGAGGAGCATAAGACAGTATGGATCAGTTGGATCAAGGATTGTGTGGGTAAAGTTGAAAGTTGGAATACAAATGTGGGCGATTGTGTGTGTGTATGCGCCAACGCAAGATCGTGCTAGAAGAGTGAGAGAAGAGTTCTGGACAAATGTAGAAGTATGCATGGAAAAGTTTGGAAGGAATGATAGAGTGTTTTTGATGGGTGATATGAATGGTAAAGTTGGGAATGTGAAGGTGGATGGAATAGTTGGTGAGTGGGGTGTGCCTGCTGAGATAGATGAGAATGGAAGTGCGTTAGTGGACATTTGTGCTGGGAGGGGGTTGGTGATAGCCAATACCCTCTTCAGGCATAAAATGATCCACAGGTATACATGGCGAGTGATGAGAAGGGTGGATGGTGAATTGAGTGAAAGGAAGGCAATGATTGATTATGTGTGTGTGGATGAAAGGATGCGAAGATGTATAATGGATGCAAGAGTTTATAGAGGTTTGGGGGAGTGGACTTTCTGACCACTACTTTGTGTCCAGAGTTAAAGTTCAAGTAAGATGGAGGAATAGAAGAAGGGAAAGACGAGAGGAAGGAGTAGTTGCAAGGAGAGTGGAAAGGTTACAAGAGGATGAGAAAAAGGCAGAGTATAAGAGAGAAGTGGAGGAACGATTAGGCAAATATGAGTTGGAGCAGATGGGGGACGTGGAAGGTGTGTGTAGAATATTTACAGAAGAAACATGTGCAGCATGTGATGTGGTGTGTGGAAGGAAGAGAAGACGGAGGGGGGTGCAAGGAACAGCGTGGTGGACTGAAGAGGTGAAACGGGCTGTGGCACAAAAGAAGAAAGCATACAATGAATGGATGAGAAATAGGGACGTGGAAGAAGTTGAGAGGCGGAAGAGAGAGTTATATGTAGAAAGGAAGAGAGAGGTGAAAAGATTAGTAAGAGAGAGTAAGAAGAGCGTGGATGAAGAATTTGGAAGGAATTTGAGTGTAAAGTGGAGGGACTGTAAGAAAATGTTCTGGAAAGAGGTGAAAAGTGTAAGACAGGGTGGAAGTGAAGTTAGCAGGGGAGTGAAAGATAAAAATGGTAGATTACTAGTGGAGAAGGGAGAAAAAGTGAGCAGATGGAGAGAACACTTTAAGGAATTGTTGAACGTGGAGGATGGAAGTAATGCAAGTATAAGTGGCTGGGGAATGGCTGGGAGAAGGAGGGAGGTGAGAAGACAGGAAGAAATCAGTAGGATAGAAGTTGTGGAAGCAATGAAGAAAGTTAAATCAGGGAAAGCCCCAGGAATTGATGGAGTGTGTGGTGAAATGTTGAAGCATGGGGGAGAGATAGTAGTAGAATGGATGTGGAAGATGTGCAGATTGGCCTGGGAGGAAGGTAGAGTCCCGGAGGATTGGAAGTCAGGTATAATTATTCCCTTGTACAAAGGAAAAGGGGAAAAAGAAGTGTGTGGTAATCATAGGGGCATTTGTCTTCTTAGTATAATAGGAAAAGTGTATGGTAGGATACTTATTGACAGAGTTAGAGAAAGAACAGAGAAATTAGTTGGAGAAGAACAGGGAGGCTTTAGGAAGGGAAGAGGTTGTGTAGATCAGATATTCATTCTCAGATCTTTAGTGGAAAAGTTTCTAGAGAAGGGAAAGAAGTTGTATGCGGCTTTCATGGATTTGGAGAAAGCATATGATAGGGTGGATAGACTAGGATTGTGGAAAGTGTTAAGAATATATGGAATAGATGGGAAGTTGTTGAATGCTGTGAAGAGTATGTACGATGGTGCGAAGGCTGCAGTGCGTGTGGATGGTGAACTAAGTGAATTTTTCTCTTTGAAAGTTGGGTTGAAACAGGGATGTGTCATGTCTCCATGGTTGTTCAATCTGTACATGGATGGGGTAATAAAAGAGGTACAAGGTAGGGTAGTGGATGTTGGAGTGGCCCTGGTGAGAGAGGATAGTGTTTGGAAACTCCCTGTACTGTTGTTTGCAGATGATACCGTGTTGTTGAGTGAAGACGAAGGAGAGCTGCAAGGCTTGGTGGATGAGTTTGAGAGAGTGTGTAGGAAACGGAATCTAAAGGTGAATGTAGGGAAGAGTAAAGTGATGGTCTTTGAGAGAGGTGAAGTCAGTGAATGTACAGCGAGGTTGGATGGTGAGGAATTGGAAAATGTGAGTACGTTTAAGTATTTGGGTAGTGTGATGAGGAAGGATGGAGGTTTGGAGGGTGAAGTGCTTGAAAGGGTACAGCAGGGAAGAAAGGTTGCTGGTTCTTTGAAAGCAGTGATAAGAAACAGGGAAGTGAGCATGGAAGTGAAAAAGTTACTACATGACAGTATTGTGATACCAACTCTAACGTACGGAAGTGAAGCGTGGACGTTGCTGGAAGGACACAAGTCAAGAATGAGAGCCGTGGAAATGAGTTATTTAAGAGGAGCCTGTGGAGTTACATGGAGAGACAGGCTGACGAATGAGGATATAAAGGAGCGTTGTGGTGTTGATGTGGATGTGATAGGAAGCGTTATGAGGAACACACTGAGGTGGTTTGGCCATGTGGAGAGGATGGAGGGTGAAAGACTGACGAAGAGAGTGTATGTGAGTGAGGTGGAGGGGGAAAGAGGGAGGGGGAGGCCGAGGATGAGATGGAGAGATGGGGTGGAGAGGTATATGAGAGAGGGGGGTGTGAGTTGGGAGCAGGGGAGTGAAATGGCGGGGGACAGGGCGACTTGGAGGCGATTTGTTTGTGGCCACCCCAAACGGGATTGAGGCGTCTGGCAATATATATATATATATATATATATATATATATATATATATATATATATATATATATATATATATATATATATATATATTAGTCACAGGCCATACGTGCGTCTCAGACTCTGGTGAGTCAAGTGGTGATACACAAATCCATCTCATTCAGCTGTTGTCTACTGACCATCAAGTCACGGCCTTCCCAACCACAGCAAATTAAGCAGAGTGTAATTCATTATGATCTGATGGATATTATGACTTTAAATATTATTAAAAGTTGAAGAAGTTATAATACCCAGGAAATTTCAAAGAATATGCTGTATAAATAAACAAAAAAGTAGAAATATGCACTTACGCTCATAAGTGGCTAGAATATGCATATGCAAATGCACAGATGCAAATGCATGATTATTCTAAGCCTATTTATGAGTCTCTGTGAGATAAACTGAGAGAGTTAGACAGCGAGAGACCCAGTATTATACACTGCACAACACACACACACGCAGACGCTATTGATTGACCCGAAAAAGTCTAGGTCTGGTTTATGCTTAAATTATTTTTTGACAAGCAGCCGGCATGTGCTTACGATTTAGGAAATATGTCAAATTCACATTTACAGATAACAAATATGCATTTGTCTTAAAATCTGACATACTTTAATGCCTTTTGGGGTAAAAAATACTAATTTTTGAGTGAAACAACGAAGAAATGGAATATTATACATATTTTATTTTCCATTCACTACATATCTACGTTACTATTAAGAATGTTTGAGCAACTTTTCTGAGACGTATCTGAGGTAAACGTCTGATATTAGTCTGTGTTACAATACGGATGTTATAGATACCAAAGGGGGGCGAGTCATTATATAAGGTTACGTGTTGGTGATGTCTGTGTGTTTATATCAGCTTTGCATGATCACTGAATTGACCACTTTCTTATCATGTCATGAACCATCACTTTACAGCTTGTTGCTACTTCGTTTGTTCCCCTGTCATAAAAATACATTCATTTAAAATAAAAACAAATTATGTTACGACATTAAATGGCCGCTAAGCCTTCCTCTAACACTTCGCCATTCCCACCCCCATCCCTCCCAACACACAGGTACTCCTACTACCCCCCCCATCCCTCACGTCCCACCCCTCCCACCGCACAGCTACCCCCACTACGCCCCCCCCAATCCCTCACCTTCCCCACACGTCCCACCCCTCCTTTACCCCCAACACTGTTACCAATTCAATTTATTTGCCGCTCCTGCTGCCTTCTACGCGGAGTCCCTCGCGGAAATTTCTCCAACTGTATCTCTCAACTCCATCCCTTCACCTCCTCCTAGTTCTTCCCCTCCCTCTCCATCCCTTCACTTCACCTACATATACCCTCTTAGTCAGTCTTTCATATTCCATTCTCTCCACATGTAGAAACCACCTCTGTATTTCTCCTAATTTTCTCAGCAACATCCACATGCACCCCATAACGTTCCTTCATTTCTTCATTCGTCAACCAGTCCCTCCATGTCACTCCACATGCTCCTCTCAAGTAACTAATTTCCACTGCTCTCACTCTTAGCTTGTTCCCCTCTAGCAAGGTCCATGCCTCGCTTCCATACGTCAGGGTAGGGATCACAGAACTATCATGTAGTGACTTCTTAACTTCCATACTCACCTCCCTATTTCTCATCATTGCCTCCATTGAACCAACAATCTTCATCCCTTCTGCACCCTTTCAAGCACTTCATCCCTGAAATTTCCATTCTTATTCATCACACTACCCAAGTTCTTGAATGCACTCACATTCTCCATATCCTCACCATCCAACCTCACTGTGCATTCTGTGACTTCATTCTTCTCAAACACCATAACTTTACTCTTGTTTACATTAATTTTCAGATTCCTCTTCCTACACAGTGTCCCAAATTCATTCATCATACCTTGCAACTCCCATTTATCTTCACTCAACGATACTGTATCATCAGCAAACAGCAACACTGGAATATTCCACATCTCACCCTCATTCATTAGAGCCATCTCCACATTAACTGTCCTACCTTGCACCTCCTTCACAACCCCATCCATGTATATATTAAACAGCCATGGAAACATCACACGTCCACGTTACAGTCCCAAATTTAGATAAATGAAAGCACTCAGCTCACCATCCACTCGCACCGTAGCCCTAACTTCTTTGTACATACTCTTCACAGGAGTGGTGTATTGGTATTAGCGAGGGTATTTTTACATATCGACGGGTCCTCTGGTAGATAAATAAAGTCTGTTTTTACTAAATTCAAATCCTTAGCCTGTTCCCTGCTCCAGCGGGGATTTAAACCTGAGTCTGGTAGGACTGCAGGCCACCTCTCTACCGACTGAGCTACCGACAGATGATGCCTGATTATTAAATGTAGGTGTATACTGTGAATTATTTATGTTGCATGATGCACTCACTCAGATGTCAGTACTGCCCACGCAGAATTATCCAATCAACATTTTTTTTATCTGATGAGGGCCGGTATATTTACTATAATCATATTTCTTTTTGCTGCTCCAGACGATTTGATAAAGCTGAAGAACTTTCCTTTGTATCGAAGGTGATAGTAAATGTTATTATAGTGTTCCAGGTCTTCACTAAAATCCGCGTTTATAAACAATTATATGGTTTACTATCACAGTATCGTCTAAAAATGGCAAGAGTCTGTGGAGAACGGAAGTTGTTATTGTGGATGAGGCTGTCTTTTTTCACTCTAGGCATCAGACTATTTTTTCTTCTTGGGAGTTCCTTTAGTACTGAAGAGGTTAGTAAACTGCATCTAACCTCCCTAGTTCTTGTAGTTTCTTCAAAGCTGAGCAAAGCCGTAGAGGAATAACAGAAATGATCTAGAATGGCACTCAGTAGAGCGCATACCTCCGCCAAGGCCCAACATAAAAGCGTCCTATCTCGCAATGTTAAAGAAATTGAAAAAAAATATATTAATCCTGGATCCGCACCTTTACCCGGATCTGCACCAAAATTTAGTGGAGTCTTCTGGGCCAAGGCCCATTCTTCTGCCTATGTCATGGAAATCCGTCCACTAGTTTTTGTGCAATCTTGCTCACAAACCAACCAACAATCAAACAAACAAACGGACAGGGGTGAAAACACAACCTCATTCGAGGAGTAACTAGATGTGCACTCAGCGGAGCGCATGTCTCCGACAAGGGCAACGTTATTTCCAAACCACTTTTCATAACGGATTAGGTTTCCTTATCACTGACTAGGGTTTTCCGGATCCAGAATCTGTAATGCGATCCGGATCGGTCACATAATTTAATCGATCGTTCCCTTGAACATGGGCTATCTACCCACCACATTTGGTCCAAATCTGTCTTTTCGTTTTTGAGTAATCCTGCTAACAGAGAAACAACAAACAAACAGGGGTGGAAACATGCTCTCCTTGTTGCAGAATAAAACGAAAGAGAACAAAAGGGAAAAGAGGCATTCATATTAAAAAGGTTATCAAAGTGAACAAGTTTAAGGCCGGTATTCTTGCTGATTAAGGAAGCTCCCTAATACTTTTCCTAAGCGATTTAGTTTATTACACCTTACTGCCTCCTTCTGGGAAACATAAACCCTTCCAGTATGACCATACTCTGTTTCAAGAGCGTACAAAATTATAATGACGTATCAAAATACAAATCGCTAAGGAAAAGGTGTCACGAGGTTTCCTTAAGTGACGAGAAAACGGGCCTAAGAGTTGTATTCTCGTCATCTTAGGAACCTTTATAACAGCTTTCTCTTACCATTTTTTCTGTTTTTTTTTTTCTTAACATTTGGCACACTGATGTTGCCTCCCATGTCATTCATTATAATACTGACATAGACAAAAAATGTATTAATAACATATGGGTGAATATAAACGAGTCACGTATTTATATAAACCGAGAAGGAGTGAGTGAGGTTAAGTAACAGTTTGTATTTGCCATATTTTTTTCACTTTAACTTGGAGCAGATGTTTAACTCTTTCGCAGAATAATTCACAAGAGTCATCGATAGAAAAAGACAATAAAGTGGCTATGCATTCTTTCCACAGCACTTCTTTGATACTAGGGCCATGTTTTTCTGTCAGTTATTTGATAAAAGTCAGCATTCTAGATGGAGGTGTGAAATTATAAGCGGCGTTAAAATGAAAAAAAAAAAAATCAGCGTACACACACACACACACACACACACACACACACACGTACCTTCCTGTGTGTATTTCACCAAACCCCGACTTTCCTCGCTACAGCTGCTCCTGAGAGTGAGTGTGGCTGAGTGCAACCTGTTATTTATACAACATGCAACGACACGTGGTCTTCCCTCCCGTCCACCTAGCGACACACACACACACACACACACACACACACTGACGTTTTGCTGCGCCTGTCATTTTGTTGATGATAATGAAGGTGGTGATGATACAGCATCATTAAACCAGATATACCCAGTTAGAATAAACATTTCTGAATGTCCCGTGTCTGCCAAGAGAGAGAGAGAGAGAGAGAGAGAGAGAGAGAGAGAGAGAGAGAGAGAGAGAGAGAGAGAGAGAGAGAATTTATGTCCACGGTTATCGTCACTGGCTATTATGCAGTGTATTATAATCGTCACTGACCTACCTTCCTATCCCCTGAAAGAAGAATGACGGATTACACAAAATGAAGCTGCAGTTCACCAAGAACACGTGCAGATGAGCCTGGGTCCACCAGCAACAACAACGACAACGAAAAAAAACAATAACAATATCGTCAACAATAATATCAACAATAACATCAGCAGGGACATAAACGCCATGAACATCATCAACATCAACAACAATAACATCACCAGCAACATAAATATCATCAATAACATGAACATCAACATTAACAACAAAAGCAACAATAACAGCAGTCTACATTAATTACACCTGTTAAAACCTGTTCCTTTCCGTTAACATCTTTACCTCGCCGATTTTTTTTATTTAACCTTTTAGGAGAGGCGTTCATTTCTGTTGCCTGCAGCCGATTTTTTTCCATATGGCGAAGCTCTCTGGCAGGTAAGATGTTAATGAAGGCAATAACAAACCACTTCCGTCGAAGAAAATGGCCTCCTAAGGTAAATAAAAATCATGTCGATATGGGAAAAAAAAAAAAATAAATAAAAGGCAGAGACAGAATGACGCACCAGATCATTTGTATTATTCCTTGGTGTCGTCCAGGGAAAGAATTAAAACCATTATCCCCACAAGAAATTAGCTATACTTCTACAATCTATAATTTTGATCATTTATTTGTCTCTGTAATAGAGATAATCATTATCATCATCAGCCGTTTGAGTGTCCACTGCAGGACCGGCCTATTCCGACCGAAGTGGGGATGATACAGCCTATGTATCTCTACCAAGTGGCTTTGACTGTCTGGTAGAGATTGTATGTAGGGTTAGAAGTACTTGTGTCACTGTAATGTTGGAGTGGCTTTGGATGTGTGTGTAGTCTGTGAAGCAAGTGCAATCGGCCCACGCAAGCCAGCTGGGTGGAAGCATATATATATATATATATATATATATATATATATATATATATATATATATATATATATATATATATATATATATATATATATTATAAATAACAGAACGGAGGAAGGAAAAGCAAATGAGTAAAAAAAAATAATCCATACACCAGATTACTGGTGTCTTCTGTTCATAAAATATCTGTAACGGTTAGATCTGAACAGTTGTGGGTTGAAATTTGGAGGAAAACAACTCTGGGGAAGCGAGTTCCAGAGAGATGCAGTTCGGGGAATGAAAGAATTCGGGGAATGAAAGAATGCGACACTGGCTCAACCACAGCACTCCTTATGTCAGTCAAAGCAGTACGCGGCCGGGTGAACACTCCCAAAGTTTATTACCCTGGTGGGGCGCGAACCCTCGTTCTCCCATGTACAAAAACGCACACTCTACCACTGTACAATAGAGATACAGTAATAATGATGGTAAATTACAATTCTCATTAAATTCCTTTGCCTATTCTCATGCATTGTATTTTTTGTTTTATTTTTCATTCACATTAGTAGTTTAAATAACGTAGGAACAGGTTTGAAACGGTAACTATCAGCTCAGCCGAATTCAATGACATGAAGGGCTGTGTTCTAGTCGAAGTAGGCGGCTCATTAGAACCCCTTCCCTGCCAGTATATCCACGCATTTAACACCTCTATATTTACTTAACATTTATTATCCCAACCAAATCAGCAATGAGAAAGAAAAAAACATTCAGTATTATGGTAAAATAGTTGGAATATCTATTTATATATCTATCTACCTAGCTTTTTACCTGTCTGTTCGTGTAATAATAATGATAATAAACAATAATAATAATAATAATAATAATATTATTATTATTATTATTATTATTATTATTAAATAATAATAATAATAATAATAATAATAATAATAATAATAATTATTATTATTATTATTATTATAGTAGGAGGGGAGTGAAAGATAAAAATGGTAGATTACTAGTGGAGACGGGAGAAAAAGTGAGCAGATGGAGAGAACATTTTAAGGAATTGTTGAACATAGAGGATGGAAGTAATGCGAGTATAAGTGGCTGGGGAATGGCTGGGAGAAGGAGGGAGGTGAGAAGACAGGAAGAAATCAGTAGGACTGAAGTTGTGGAAGCAATGAAGAAAGTTAAATCGGGGAAAGCCCCAGGAATTGATGGAGTGTGTGGTGAAATGCTGAAGCATGGGGGAGAGATAGTAGTAGAATGGATGTGGAAGATGTGCAGATTGGCCAGGGAGGAAGGTAGACTCCCGGAGGATTGGAAGTCAGGTATAATTATTCCCTTGTACAAAGGAAAAGGGGAAAAAGAAGTGTGTGGTAATCATAGGGGCATTTGTCTTCTTAATATAATAGGAAAAGTGTATGGTAGGATACTTATTGACAGAGTTAGAGAAAGAACAGAGAAATTAGTTGGAGAAGAACAGGGAGGCTTTAGGAAGGGAAGAGGTTGTGTAGATCAGATATTCATTCTTAGATCTTTAGTGGAAAAGTTTCTAGAGAAGGGAAAGAAGTTGTATGCGGCTTTCATGGATTTGGAGAAAGCATATGACAGGGTGGATGGACAAGGATTGTGGAAAGTATTAAGAATATATGGAGTAGATGGGAAGTTGTTGAATGCTGTGAAGAGTATGTACGATGGTGCGAAAGCTGCAGTGCGTGTGGATGGTGAACTAAGTGAATTTTTCTCTTTCAAAGTTGGGTTGAAACAGGGATGTGTCATGTCTCCATGGTTGTTCAATCTGTACATGGATGGGGTAATAAAAGAGGTACAAGGTAGGGTAGTGGATGTTGGAGTGGCCCTGGTGAGAGAGGATAGTGTTTGGAAACTCCCTGTACTGTTGTTTGCAGATGATACTGTGTTCTTGAGTGAAGATGAAGGGGAGCTGCAAGGGTTGGTGGATGAGTTTGGGAGAGTGTGTAAGAAACGGAATCTAAAGGTGAATGTAGGGAAGAGTAAAGTGATGGTCTTTGAGAGAGGTGAAGTCAGTGAATGTACAGCGAGGTTGGATGGTGAGGAATTGGAAAATGTGAGTACGTTTAAGTACTTGGGTAGTGTGATGAGTAAGGATGGAGGTTTGGAGGGTGAAGTGCTTGAAAGGGTACAGCAGGGAAGAAAGGTTGCTGGTTCCTTGAAAGCAGTGATAAGAAACAGGGAAGTGAGCATGGAAGTGAAAAAGTTACTACATGACAGTATTGTGATACCAACTCTAACGTATGGAAGTGAAGCTTGGACGTTGTTGGAAGGACACAAGTCAAGAGTGAGAGCAGTGGAAATGAGTTATTTAAGAGGAGCCTGTGGAGTCACATGGAGAGACAGGCTGACGAATGAGGATATAAAGAAGCGTTGTGGTGTGGATGTGGATGTGATAGGAAGCGTTATGAGGAACACACTGAGGTGGTTTGGCCATGTGGAGAGGATGGAGGGTGAAAGACTGACGAAGAGAGTGTATGTGAGTGAGGTGGAGGGGGGAAGAGGGAGGGGGATGCCGAGGATGAGATGGAGGGATGGGGTGGAGAGGTATATGAGAGAGGGGGGTGTGAGTTGGGAGCAGGGCAGTGAAATGGCGGGGGACAGGGCGACTTGGAGGCGATTTGTTTGTGGCCACCCCAAACGGGATTGAGGCGTCTGGCAATAGGTAGATGATGATAATAATAATAATAATAATAATAATAATAATAATAATAATAATAACAATAATCCATCCACCCATCCATCATCCAATCCTATGTTGTCCCATGAGAAGCGTAGGAGTCCATGGCTAGGCAAAATGGTCCTGACATTTAAGATGAGAATGATCAGGTTCACTCATCCCTGAGTGGCTTTATGTGAGCAATAAACCCCAACCATCCCTTGGACATAAACCTGCACCTACTCAATCCAATTGGAGCACCTTTCTTTACACACTAAACCACTAGGCGCCATATTTTGCTTATATGGTTACCACTCAGTGTCGTAAACGGTTTTCGGGTGTACAGGAATCCATTTGGCTTGTCACTCAGTGTAGAGTCACCCATGGGCAAAGGAAAAGTCAGAAAGAAGGAAAGACAGAAGAAGGAGTGTAAAGTCATCCGTAGGCAGAGGGAAGAGGAAAGAATGAAGGAAAGAAAGACTGAAGAGGAAGGAAGAGAGAAAAGGGCAGACATCCTAAGCACTACTACATCGAGTGAGCGGAAGGTGGGCGCCTCCTCCTACCACAGAGTAAGACAATAATAATAATAATAATAATAATAATAATAATAATTAATAATAATAATAATAATTAATAATAATAATAATTATAGTAGTAATAATAATAATAATAATAACAATAATAATCATTCACCGATCCTTCAGGCATGGCAGCCATATTGCAGAAAATACAATACATGACATTAGTAAAACACGAGCACTGCCTTAAGAGCAAATGATAGAGTCAAATTTTCAGAAAAACAATAATAACTAGATTTACGAGAGAGAGAGAGAGAGAGAGAGAGAGAGAGAGAGAGAGAGAGAGAGAGAGAGAGAGAGAGAGGTGGAGACGTAGTTAGCTAGTGTTAGTAAATAATTCGGATAATGTTGGAATAGGGCTATTCTTATAAGGACCAGTTCTTGCTCTGATTGGTAGTAACTTGTTGCTGGTACGGATGGCGTGAAGTGCTGTTGGGGCGGGGAGAGGGAGCAAGTTGCGGTGACGAGGGTGGTTCAGGAGTTTGAGTCCAAACTATAATATGTGAACCTTTCCTTATAATAGAAAACCGACTTGATCTGTTTCTCACAACTTCAGAAGATGGTGTTACGTCATATATCTTTGGAGGAGTACTACAGAAAACATAACAGACTTTAATCGTCTTTAAGTATGAGACAACCAACAGGAATTTTGAAGACTGACCATCTAATCAGCAAATATAAGAATTGATAATGCTTCAATTGCAAGTACCATAGAGATGAGCTCATGACCTATCATGGAATTAGGTAAATGTATGTATTACTCTATGCAGCAGAAGGACCCTACAAATTCAATTGCTATTCCGGTACTCCAGTTTGTTTTCTGTATTTTTCTTTTTCCATGGTCGTAAGCATTTATTATCTGTAGATTTTGCCCCTTGCTTTTGTTATGTTCCTCATGCCTCACCAACTGTTAACTTGCTAATACTTACTCTAAACATAGTTAAGTTAGGATAAATTGCTAGGCTAGGTTAGGTTAGGTTAGGTTTGGTTTGGTTATGTTAAAATGAAAGGTTAGGAAGCGGGACTAAAATGTGACCGAGACGTATGTTGGAAATATCCGCCGTTAAACTCGTGAAACAGTTGATGCAGCGGAAGGAGGTTGGCTAAAAACAACAGGGGAGGAAATTTAACAAGAAACGTTAATTTACCATCCTTAAAATAACTAGAAAAAAAATAGAAGACTTTGAAGAAGAAATTATTTCGTATTGTGCATCTGCCGCTTAAAGTAAAGCATATGTTTACCTGGCATTACTTACAAATGCTTCTCAGTCATCCCGACAAGATAAATGCCATTGAGATCAATAAGAAATCTGTTGTACCAAGCTGTTTTCAAATATTTTTTAGTAAGTATACACGCGATTAAATAAGTACGGGTGCATACAGACAATGTTTATTGCAAAAGCTCAGTGATTCTCCCCCACGTTGGTAAACCTGCTCTCATGTGGAGGTAATATCACTTGCTTGTTACATTTGCTATTTTTTTTTACAAAATCTTGGTCAAGATTTTCGTCCTTTGTACCATATTTCACAAAGTTCATACGCTGAAAAAGGCAATATTGAACTATACATGCTTTCACAACACTTCTTCGTGACTAGCATCATATTCAAGTGCCAATTGATTCTTACAACTCAGAATTGAAGATGGAGGGGATGGCAGTTTTAGATCAGGTTTGAGTAAAAAAGGTAGTCAGTATTGTTATCATATGCGCTTTCATATGATAACAGATCAATCAACCTGTAACACCCAGAGTTATGCTGATCATTTAAGATATCATCTGTCCCCTCCTACGGAATGTTTTTATGATCCTGTGTATATTATATTACAAGCAAATTGCGATATCATCCAATTAGCTGCACTTTTATCTCTTCACTATCGATATTTCATTGGTCATTGCTCTTCTGAACTGTCTGCTTGTATCAATCCTCCACTACAGTGGACGCGCAGCACCAGCTCTCTAAGCGTACGGCCACACTTGCTCGAAACGTGTTGGCAACATGTTTCTAACTGTGCCTGGAACAATGTTACAGACATGTATGAAAAACAAGCGTCTCGAACATGTTGGCAACTCTGCTGGAATCATGTTGGTAGCACCGGTGTGGACGAGACTTTGAGCTGCGGACATGAATCTAACACAGAAGTATAGACCATTACCTGCGACCGATACCATTTCAAAATCTGCTTTTGACATCCTGAAGAAATTAAAAAATTCTGAAGTATCCCCTATTTGCACCGGTAACAGCCAATGTCATTTCTAACGAGGTAATTTACAAAATCATGTCCATCACCATAAGGGTTTGCCTTACGTGATGGATGCACCCAAAATCCCTGACGAGCACGTATTTTTTGTCCCTGCTGTGCACATAATACAACCGTTGCGGCTGCGGCAAGTAAGGGGTCATCCCTCATCGCCATGTTACTGGGTACTGTCTCTCACAAGTCTGGACCACACGACTAATTCGCCTTTGTTTCGAACATGTCAGTGACTTTCTCGTGACATTGCCCATAACATGTCTGTGACTTGTTGCTAACATGTTCGAGGCATGACTCTAACATGTCACGAGCAATGTTTTCGACAATGTTCGAGGGGAAGTGTGGCCGCACGCAAATACAAGACTTACCGAGGCATGTATTCTAATTCAGTAAGAACACTCCCCAGCACCTCCTCCTCAGCGATTTATTTTCGGGTCCAGCTGGTTAAAATAATTTGTATATTACTGATGCAGAGTATGGCAATATTAGAATGATTTCTGCTAAACAAAAGACGATATAAACGTACAAAAAACAAAGTGAATCGCTTAGAAAAACGAGTTAGGGAGCTTCCTTAAGCTACGAGAATAAGGGTCGAGTCATTCATGTAAGCAATACGTGAACTCTGTCTTCCTCAATCTGCATTTCCTCTACCTATGACCCCCAGTCTTTTCAACACAGTTTGTTAATGCAGGCATCTCGGAATGAATAGATTTTGAATCTAACACTCTTTTATTCAGATTTTTTTTTGGGGGGTAAGAAACAACTTGTCAGATTTATTTTCCTCGTCGAAATTTCATCATAAACCCTAACAAATGCAAATGATTCAAGGATCATACATTAATAATAATGATGATGATGATGATGATGATGATAATAATAATAATAATAATAATAATAAAAATGATAATAAAATTATTAATAATATAATATAATAATAATAATGATAATAATAATAATAATAATTATAAAAATATCAGAACAGTAGTAATTAAAACTTTAATTTTAATATATAAAATTAATAAATATAACTTCAATTAAATAACAAATTTAAACATAGTGCCCTAGTTTTAAGCACACTATTATTATTAAATACAATAGTAATAAGAGTATTTTTAATATAATATCTGTATAATAGGACTAATGTAAACTCCATAAAATTACACACTAGAACTACTTACTCAATCCTTTCAAAATTCTCTTTTATATTCAAAAGAAATACTAAACAAACCTTGTTAATGCCAATGTGCCTTAGTAAACAAAGGTGCCTCTATCTTACCACACCACAACCACACATCACACATCACATGTCACAACACCAACACACACACACGCACACACACTGTCCCAACGCCACACACCACATCACACTCACCCCTATACCATAGCGTCCGAAGACCCAATATCACTAAACTAAACACACACACACACACACACACTGCCGCTACGCCACACACCACCCTCACCCCTACACCTTTACGCCTGAAGACCCATTACTAATAAACAAGGCTCCACATTATTGCACCACACCAATTGGCCACCTACTTAACCCTTGAACAAAGAAGCGTTGTTTTACTTCATATCAAACTTTAAATACATATCATTATCAGTTCAGTCGATTATTAGTATAAAACAGAACAATTAGATATTAACTGATATGCAAAACTAGGGAAAAACGAGCAAACTGCTTCATAACTTAATCATATTATCTACAAACACAGAAGTAAAACAAGCACATTCTTCACTTATATCAAACCTTAATTTAAAATTCGTATAGTAAAATAGTTGTTCTAGTAACATTATATTTAATTCTCATTTAAACGTACTACAAAAAGTAGCCATAATTATTATTATTAATACTGTACCACAGTATAAAAACTTTAACACCATGGCCACCCCACAGTATTGTTGTCAGTGCTCCAGTAGGCAGCATAAGTGTAGGCTATCAGGTGCTCATGTGCAAATAGGTTACCGTGTACATACTGTACTGTAGGATGGGACCTTTCTGTATGAATGTGTTAGGGAATCACAGCCCACCAGAAGCGGCACTTGACCGCTTCCAACATGGCGGGCGACAGATTGGTGACATGGAAATTGATGGGGCGGTCACTGACAATATGCACGATCACACGGACATGCGTGGTGGTGAAAGACACCATGGTGAAGCGAGGGATAGGGATGGACGCCAAGATGCAAGAGATATGGAAGCGCTGGGTGGGTTAAATCACCATGGGGAAGTGAATAGTAGTGAAGCTGGGGGTGAGGAACATCAGGAGGTTTATAATAGAAATGAAACTCAGGATGAAGACCACCATAGAGGAGTGCATGAAGGAGAGAATCATCCAGGTATTATACGTCCTCAGAACGGTAGTGACAAACAACGAGGAAGCAGAACAGCCTCAAAGGTCTGTGCGAGAAGGTCGTCCCACATACTGGATGGGCAAATCCCGAGAAAATGCAGTAACCTTGGTGAACACCACATATAATGAAATAGTTGGATGGTCCTAAAGTAACCTTTTTGAACCTCCCAAATGCAATGCTACAACTGACATGATCAAGGAAATCACTCGCCTGATAGCCAACTACAACAATAACTCACGCATTGCCTCATTCTCTCTTAAGGTCCTTGCACTAATACCACATCTCTTCCTCAACAAGACCCGCCCGAGAGCTAGCTTTGCAGAAAATATTAAGGCCATCCAAAGGCGGGTTGAAACATGGAAAAGAGGTGAAATCGACAACCTACTTGGGGAAGCAAGGGCCTTGCAGATGAGAATAAACAACCGAGGCAGAAGAAATCAGAATACCAACGATGTGGCAAGGATTTTTGGCAGCAAGATGAGACAGGGGAAGGTCTCGATGGCAACAAAATCCCTGTCAGCTGAATCACCAAACGGAGTACTTGACCTGACAGATGGAACAATGCAACAACTAAAAGAAAAACATCCAACTGCACGACAAGCAAGTGCCCAGTCAAAGCTTGACGGCAACTACACTCCTCCCAGTCCCATCATATATGACAGGATAACTGGAGATATGGTGTAGCAGAAGGCAATGCACACACAGGGAGGGGCAGGACCGTCAGGCCTGGATGCAAAATCTTGGCGAGTAATCCTCAGTAACATCAAGTTTGGGGAGGCAGCAACAGACCTATGTAACACCATTGCCTCACTGGCGAGGAAGCTGGCTTCTAGTCAGTGCAGTAACATTGAAGCACTGACGGCTTGCAGACTAATCCCCCTTGATAAGAATACTGGATGCAGGCCCATCGGGGTGGGTGAAGTCTTAAGACGGATTATAGGAAAATGCATCATGGAGGTGGTGAAAGATGATGTGAAGCAGGCAGTTGGCAACCTCCAGGTGTGTGCAGGCCAGCCGGCAGGAGGTGAGGCAGCAGTTCACTCCATGAGGAAAATATTTGAGAAAGAGAACTGTGAGGCAGTATTATTAGTTGATGCCTCAAATGCATTTAATTCCATCAACCGGGAGGCAATGCTGCACAATATCAAGGTTAAATGTCCAGCATTTGCCCAATATGTGGAAAACACCTACAAAGAACCAGAAGACCTCTACATTGTGGGTAAGACAGCGGCTCACAACGTCGGTGTAATCCAGTCCACAGAAGGAACTACCCAGGGGGACCCCGTTGCCATGGCTATGTACGCCCTGGCGATGACAGTGTTGCAACAACAGATCAAATACGAGGCCACCAATGTAAAACAGGTAGCCTATGCAGATGATCTCACGGGTGCTGGCAAGGTTGAGGATGTGAGGAAATGGTGGGACCTTGTAACATCTCATGGCCCTGAAATAGGTTACTACCCTAATGCCAGTAAGTCCATCTTGATCGTGAAACCAGCTTACTATCAAGATGCACAAGAAGCATTTAGAGGCACAAACTTGATAGTCACTAAGGAAGGTCAGAGGCATCTAGGGGCTGTGATTGGAACCAAGGAATTCAAAGACAAATATGTGAGTGACAAGGTAAAGACATGGGTAGAAGAAATTCATACACTATCCAGCCACGTAAAAACAGAACCCCATGCAGCATACAGTGCATTTACCTATGGTGTAATGCACAAGTGGACCTTCGTGATGAGGACCATACCAGACATCGAGTTGCTGCTACAACCACTGGAGGATGCAATCAGGGATTCATTCCTCCCATCTCTAACCAATGGCCACATCCCCACACCAGAAGAGAGGGACCTTCTAGCACTACCACCCAGGATGGGAGGCCTTGGCATTATAAATCCAGTAGCCATGGCAAGCTATGAACACAAAAATTCACTCGGGCTCACCGAATCCTTGTCATAGAAGATCTGCGCCCAGGTTGAGACGAGTAAAATCGACCACCAAAGGCAGAAAGACATAAAGACACACATAAGCAAGGAGCGCGAAGCAAGACAAAAAGACCAACTGCAGCACATAATCAAACATCTAACACCGGACCAGTGCAGAAGAGTTGAAATTGCACAGGAGGTTGGGGCATCGAACTGGCTCACAACCCTGCCTCTCAAGGCAAAAGGCTTCCACTTCAACAAACAAGAATTTATTGATGCCATAGCCTTGAGATATGGGTGGCCAATAGAGAACCTACCTCAACACTGTGCTTGTGGCACTGCCTTTGATGCAAACCATGCAATGGTATGCAAGAAGGGAGTCTTTGTTTGCATCCGACACGATGAAGTACGCGACCTCACTGCCAAAATGCTGCAGGAAATATGCCATGATGTCACGATTGAGCCAGCTCTGCTACCCCTGGACGGTGAGCACTTCACCCACAGAACAGCAAACACATCAAATGATGCAAGAGTGGATGTCAGTGCTCGAGGTTTCTGGATACGTGGGCAGAGGGCGTTCTTCGACATCAGGATATTCGATCCCATGGCAGCATGTCATCGTGAACTGTCTCTCGAAGCTGCACACAAGAGGAATGAGCAAGAAAAAAATAGAAATTATCAAGAAAGGATCCAACATGTGGACCACGGTCGATTCACTCCCCTTGTGTTCACGACATCAGGTGGGATGGGTCCAGAGGCAGTGAGATTCTATTCGAGACTGGCAGAGGTTCTTTCTGAGAAGAAACGTCAACCGCAGAGTTCTGTTATGGCCTGGATGAGATGCCGACTCTCATTCTCCCTCATGAGGTCTGCTCTGCTATGTCTCAGAGGCACAAGATCATCAGCCCTCAGGCCTGTCTCTCTGGCGGGTATGGATTACGAAGCTACAGTGGTCGCGAGTTGCATAGACCAGTGACTCCAATAGTTTAATGTCTTTATTTACAATGTAATATCAATAAAAATAAGTAAAATAATAATAGTAATAGTACTGTAGATGGTTGGTAACCACAGCCGTTGGCGTGCTTGGGGCCAATGGATTGTAATATGAGGGTTAGTGTTAACCTTCACATTACAACTCCAAATGGTGAACTGTATTAGCAAGGTTAGTTTTGATCTTCACAATATAATTCACCAATGGATGGAGGTGATTATTATCGAAAAAAAAAAAGCAGTAGTAGTAGTAGTAGTGCAGTAGTAGTAGTAGTAGTAGTAGTGCAGTAGTAGTAGTAGTAGTAGTAGTAGTGCAGTAGTAGTAGTAGTGCAGTAGTAGTAGTAGTAGCAGTCCCCCCACAGGAACCACCTTGACATGGTGGGGGGCTTTTATAGCCTGTAAATCTGGTGGACTGTACCAGCAGGGTGAAATCCCCCTCGGACTCAGCAGGAGGACAGGGATACCCATGTCGGAGGGCCATCAGTGAGGGGGGACTTTTATGCATGGTCATGGACGGTGCGGACGTACTTTTTGTTGCGCTCTTCTCTAGCTTTGTAGGGCTGCCTCACCGGCATTAGCTTTTTTTTTCACCCTTCTGGTGACGTCTAGGATTAGCTAGTACTCAGTTACCTCCCCTGTTAGTCTGGAACAGTAGGTGTCTGTTCTGATATACTGAGATAACCTTTGCTTGCTGCCCACGGAGGGTCCCCCCCACTGATTGCTCTGGGGCGTGAACTAACAAAGTCGGGCCTCCCTGGAGTGATTTGAGAGGGCAATTTCAGCCTTAGGTGTCTGGTCCCGGGTTGTTTGTCCCTTGCTCATTTTTTCTTCTTCTTCCCACTCCCTCCATTAGGTGGGGTGGTTACTATGGTGGACGCCCCTGCTGCCTTCCCCTCCTTCAGGGGGGTAGGTGGTCCTGACGACACCCAGACTGTCATACGGACTGACTGCCCCCGGACAGAAAGGCCTCAGGCACGCATCCCACTGGACATCCCTGTTAATAATGCGCAGTTTGTTTTCCTACATGCTCTCGGCTCCACTCCCTTGAGCAGTCTCAATCCTTTCATCATTAAGAAAGTGATTGATCACTGGGCTGGGGAGGTGGAACAGGTGAAAAAACTTGGTAATCGAGACCTTCGGGTAAAAACTGTCAACTCCTCCCAGGTAAAAGACTTGATGAAACTGTTTAAGTTTCATGAAAATTACGTTGAGCCAAAGATCCCGCACGCCATGAATTCCTGCAAAGGTGTCATCACTTGCAGGGATCTCATGGTTATGGAAGAGGACGAGATCATACGGGAACTTGCTCAACTGGACGTAATCAATGCCCGGCTCATTACCAGATATTCTGAAGGCGTGAGGATGAAGACTGCTACTATCGTCTTGACTTTTGGCAAAGTTTCACTTCAGACCAAGTCAAAGTTGGCTACGAAATTGTTAACTTAAGGCCTTATATCCCCAATCCACTTCGTTGCTTAAGGTGTCAATTATATGGGCACAGTGATAAGACTTGTCGGGCTTCCCAGTCAGTGTGTGGCAAATGTGCAACACGGGACATGATGCTGAACACTGCACATCAGAGATGGTATGTTGTTTTCACTGCAAGGACGCACACTCCACTCTTCCTCTAGGGACTGTCCCAAGTGGAAGGAGGAGAAAGAGGTCTGCTTAGTGAAAGCAACTGAGGGCATTTCCTACTACGAAACTAGGAAAAAGGTGAAGGAGTTGCATGCAACTCGCTTGCCGAATAGGTCCTATGCTTTGGCGGTAATGTCCCGTCCCGTGATGAGTTCTGTTGAAACACAGACTGACCCTGAACCTGTTCCTCTTTGCCACACACTCTAACTCTCCATCTGAGCTCCTGTCCAATCCACCTCTCAAAATGACATCCCTGTTGCAACTTCCTACTCTCAGGCTGCTGCTGCCTCTCAGTCAGTCAAGCCTAAATAGAAGCCTGACAACTCTAGTAAGAGTAATATGATCACACTTAACAAGTCACGACCTCATGTTCTTCCTGCTCCTGCCCCAGTGAGGGAAAGAAAAGGTAGCTCTTCCTCGGTGGAATCTGGGACCCTCGTTGTTGATGAAAAAATGGAGGTTTCCGTCACCAATCACTGGGATAGGTCCCCCGGTAGTCGCTCGCCTGTCAGAGGGCAACATAAAAAGACTAAGAGCACTGGCCACCCTCGTAAACCTTAAACTGCTGCATTCACTATATTACAGTGGAATTGTAGAGGTGTTGGGAATAAATTACAAAATATAACAATCTTGTATTCAATACACAGGCCAGACATTGTTTGTTTACAGGAGACGCCCCCGGAGGATCATCCTGATCATCCACAGTTCAAACATTACCACTCGTATAGAAGATATGAAGGTCACAGAGCTGCCATATACACCCACAAATCACACCTACAAATGGAAGTGGTTCTAAATTCTTCTCTGGAAGCTGTCGCGTGCAGAGTAATATTTAATAACACGTATCCGTCTATTTGCTCTCTATACTGTCCTGCACATGGTCTCATTGATAGTGATGCTTTAAATTCACTATTTGAACATCTTCCTGGGAATAAGTTAGTGTTGGGCGACTTTAACGCCCATCACTATCAATGGGGGCAGCTTGAGGATCGATGGTCGTGGTGAGCAAGTAGTCGACCTAATACTACAGTCCAACCTCTCTTCTGAACGATGGTAGAGCGACTCGTGTAGATGATTGTATTGGTAACTTTTCGGCCATTGACTCATCTCTGGCCTCCCCTGGTATACATCAAGATTTCCTATGGGACCCTTATGACGAGTCCCTGGGAAGTGATCATTTACCCATCTGTCTTTCTTATACATGCGACATCGTTTCGGACCCTCCACCCCCAAAATCTAACTATAAGAAAGCAGATTGGGGATCCTTCTCAAGGATCGCCAATTTAGATATATCTGGGGAGACCATAGATGTTAAGGTCGAAAATGTAACTAATTCCATGATACACGCAGTTGAGGCTGCTATTCCCAAGACTTCTACAGTTCATGCGAAGCATAGAGCACATTGGTGGACGCTGGATTGCCGACAAGCATTAAGGAAACACAATAGGAGATACAGGATTTTTTATACCCTACTGAGGAAAAATTCATTGCATTCAAACAAGCACGGATTGAGGCAAGGAGAATAATAAGAAGGGCCAAAAGTGACTCCTGGTGGACTTTTGTGTCCACAGTGAATCGTACTACACCATTACATAATGTCTGGTCCACTATTAAAATATTAAATAATAAAGGCCAAAAAATCCCTATCACAATCCTGCAGGCTGATAGTAACATCTATGACGATCCCGTGGACGTTGCTAAAATCCTTGCCAGGAGTTTTTCTCATGTCAGTAACTCAGCCAACTGGGATCCGCATTTTCAACATCATAAACGCATGGCTGAGCTACAGATAATGGACTTTGCCACATAAGACACAGGCTCCACATACAACCAAGTGATGAACTGCTCCTTGCCCTTAAATCCTGTAAAGACACCAGCCCTGGACCAGACACCATCACGTACGGTATGATCCAGCATCTTAATCAGGACAATCTGATTAAGATGTTAGCATTGTACAATGAGATTTGGCCGTCTCGAACATTCCCAAACTCATGGCACTTTGCGCACGTCATACCGATACCCAAAGAGACTGGTCGTCTTATGAATCCCATTTCATTATATCCTATTGTGCTTACTTCTTGGCTATGTAAGGTCATGGAACGTATGGTTAATAATAGGCTTCTTTTTGTTTTAGAGTCGAAGAATTTGTTAAATGATCAACAGTGTGGCTTCCATAAATATACAAGTTCACTAGCTCATTTAATGAATTTCGAGCATTGTATTACAGAGGCATTTGCCAATAAAGAATTCATGATAGGGGTATTCTTGGACATCCATAAAGTCTATAACATGACATGGCAACATATACTAATGAAACTGTATGCTTATTGTTTAAGAGGAAATTTGCCTATTTTTATTTCAAATTTCTTAAGGGACAGGACTTTCTCTGTCAAATTACCCCGTAAGGTAACATTGGATATATTTATCCAGGAAAACGGGGTGCTGCAGGGAAGTGTGCTTAGTCCCACTTTATTTAGTACTATGATCAATGATATTCTGTCATCAGCTCCCATCCCGAGGAATCTTGAATACTCATTCCATGCTGACGATTGTGCAATATGGCACTCTTCCCATAATGCACATTTTTCGGCTGGGCGGATTCAAGCAGCCCTTGATTCCGTCCACCAATGGACCTTGCAGTGGGGATTTAAGTTTTCTGTTCCTAAGAGTGCCACTGTAGTCTTCACTAATCATAACGTACCTAATTTGTGTTTAACTTTGGATAAATAGGCGGTACCTTTTCAAAATTCTGTATAGTTTTTGGGAATACATTTTGACCGTCATTGGAACTTCAAAATTCATGTTAATAATTTGATTGCTCATTGTGATAAATCAGTAAATGTTCTCAAGTACCTAGTGGGCACTACATGGGGTGCCGACAGAAAATCTTTATTAGTGGTGTATAAGTCCATTATTCGTTTGAAGCTAGACTGTGGCACACAGGTGTATGGTTCAGCATCCGATGTCACGTTGAAAGGATTGGATGTGTTGCAGAATAAATGTTTGTGAATGTGTCTTGGAGCCGTCTGGTTTACCTGTTTAGCTCGAATGGAAGTGGAGGTGAATGTGCCTCCCCTCCGTGTTTGCCGTGACCACCTGGCCTTGTCCTATGGACTAAGAACATATAGAAAAAGTAATATCGGCAATGTGGCCTGTACCCCTCTGCGTCAATATCACCATCTTATGGGGGGTGCGTTGGCCACTTGCCGTTCGGCTCCACGTACTGACTCAGGAGCTCGGTGCGGACCCCAATGACTGTGACAAGTTGGTGATTAAAAATATAGTGCCTTGGGAGCCAACCGGCTTTACTGTTGATGTAACATGGCTCCCAGCACCTAAGACCAAGGCGCCTGAGGTGGAGGTTCACCACTTGTTTCGTAATATCATCGTTCGTCACTTGGGGTCCCACCACTTGTACACCGATGGCTCAAAGTCGAGTGAATGTGTGGGTGCAAGTGTGTAGTCGACTGAATGTGCCCTCAGGTATCGGTTGCCGACTTATACATCTGTGTTTACCTCCGAACTCTTTGCTATTGACAAAGCCATAGACTATGCTCTCAGTTCTAGGCATGACTCAAAATTTTTTCGGACTTAAAATCAGCCCTTCAGGCAATTGCATCTTGCACTACGGACTCTCACGAGATCCAGGGCCGCATTGTTAATAAGTTGCATTCATGCAACAAGTCATTCACACTGATCTGAGTGCCTGGTGATTGTCGTATCTACGGCAATGAGCAGGCTGACTTACTTGCAAAGTCGACTGTAGAGCTCAAGGAGACTTGGGACGTTCCTCATGATCTACGGTCAAGTCTCTCTCTCGGAAAGAAATCAATAAATCTTCTGTGGCAAGGTCAGTGGACCAGACTAAATATTTGAACGTGTAAGCCGTACCTGGGTGACTGGGACATTGCAAATCATAACAGTTGCCTTGAAGAAAAAGTGTTGGCTCACTTACGGCTTAATGCCACCATGCTTACGCACATGAAACCTTATATGGAAAGACAATTCCCACCGGACAGTGATATATGTGATGTGGTGTTATCTATCTGTCACATCATCCTGCACTGTCGGCGATTTATTCGTGAACGCGTTTCACTTATAGATTACAGTGGTGCAGCAGACGTCCCCCTCACCCTTTCCACCTTCCTGGGTGATGAGGACATTGTTATGACTGACAAATTGATGGCTATCTTGAGAGAGACCGGACTGATCAGAGTGATGTGACTCTTTTACTTCATGGTTTTGGTTTTTTATTGACTGTAAATATTAATTAGGGTTGACAGTTGACATATTTGAAATAGGTCCTCCATCCCACTGATCTATTTCTAATATAGATGTCCCCTACATTAAACCGCGTTCCTCGCCTGACAGTCACCAGCTGATGAGTGCATGTGTGCAATACAGAAAGATATTGGGCACTTCCAGTCGATGGTGGTCTGTTGGGCGAGGTCCTTCACTTTTTGTACATATTATGTAAATACATTATACCATCTTGTTTAAGTACAATAGCAGCAACATCAGTAGTAGTCATAGTAGTAGTAATAGCAGTAGTAGTAGTAGTAGTAGTAGTAGTAGTAGTAGTAGTCACTGTAGTAGTAGTAGTAGTAGTAGCAGTAGTAGTAGTAGTAGCAGTAGTAGCAGTAGCAGGAGTAGAAGTAGTAGTAGTAGTAGTAGTAGTAGAAATAGTAGTAGTTGTTGTTTTAACTCTAGACTCAACTAAAAGTGACGGTGGACACTGAAGTTGGCCTTCTGCAGTCCACCACCAAGTTTTGGGGGGATAGGGAGGGAGATGAGGGACGTTTATATAACCAGTCAATGGAGCTGCCCAATTATATCAGTGCCACCACATGTAGGCATCCCTCTCCATCACCACATCTCTTTGTGTAGAGTCATTTTACACCTCTGTTACTCCGTACTGATAATAAGACATTACACCCTGGTCAGTTTAACATCCTATCCAGTTTTGACAGTTTGTTTCAAAAAGGCCTTATTACATATCTGAACATGAACACAATGGCCTGCAGACTGAAATTGCCCTTATCCTGCATCATATCAGCCTACCTCAGAGAGAGAGAGAGAGAGAGAGAGGTAGTTGTACTTGGTCAGTGGGGCCATCCAGTAATATCGGTATTTCCACGTGAAGACGTCTCCAGCACAAGTCAGTGTAAAAATAAATAAAACCTAGGCAACACTATACTACTGAAACCCCCCACTCAGCCAGACACATGCAACCCACCTCATTGCACACCTAACGAAGCAGATAATGCCCTCCCCCCCTCCCCCCTAATCTTTCAGTTTTAAGGTTGCCATAAGGAGAATGCCTTCAGGACACAACTTGGATCCTTCAGATTCCTTGCACAGGTTGCACTGAAATCTCTCAAAAAAATATTTTTTGTTCTTTTATATATATATATATATATATATATATATATATATATATATATATAAACTATTTAACCCATCTCGTCCGGGTGACATGTATATATGTCTTTCCAGGGCCGTCTGGGGGTCATGTATACATGATCTAGTAATTCGCACAATTGTTTGAATACTCAGCTGATTATTTTCACCACCCACACCCGCTGGCAACCCCCCACATGCATCTCAGTCACGCTCCAGTTGCCTGCGTACCTCCGTCATGGATAGGCCTACGCATAAAGATATTCCTGTGTCCCGACTCTCGATCGACCGCCCACACCCTCTGACTTCCACTCCTATGAAGTCCAAAGGCTCTCGGAGGAAAGGCCTAAGTGATAGCGCAATAGGGAGGGAGTTAGATGTACCATTATCACCGACTGTGAGTGAGAAAAGTGACTCCTCCTCTGAAGAACCAGATTTAGCCATGCTGAGTATGGAAAAATATGCATCAGAGGAAGAGAGTGACTGTGAATTCTCCACTGTGCGGCGATATTTTCCATCTGCAAGGTCATCAGCCTTTTCTGATGATGAAAGGTCAGATGCAGTTGATGATCCTGCAGAGGGTGATATATGCACAGTGGAGAAAGTGGCGGGGGAGGTAGAAAGTGAAGGAAGTGAGGAGGCTGGCAGGAGGAGAAAACGCTGCAGGCTGAGCCGATGGGCATGAAAGCAGTATAGGGTGGAATTTTCCACCCATACACCATCACCATCACCTATACTCACACGCCCTGCATCATTTTATGCATCACCAAGTGCACCACCACACAGACCTGCATCACTCCAGGCCTCACAAAATGCCTCACCACGCTGACCTGCCTCACCAGGTGCAGCATCATGCTGCCCTGCCTCACTTCAGGCCTCACCATGTGTATCATCACGCCAACTTGCCTCACTTCAGGCTTCACCACGTGCCTTACCATGCCAACCTGCCTCACCACCTGCCTCACCATGCCGACCTGCCTCATCCCCTGCATCACAGTGCTGACCTGCCTCACTTCAGGTCTCACCATGTGCCACACCATGCCGGCATGCATCATTACAGGCCTCACTGCGTTGGCCTGCATCACTACAGGCCTCACCATGTGCCTCACCACATTGGCCTGCCTCACCATGTACCACTTCACCACAATTTGGCCCATCTGGTTATGCTGGTGCAGGTGCACGCCGGGAGGCATGTGCCCACCGACGCCTTCCACCAACACCATCACCACCACGATTACCATCACCAGCATCGCCACCATGCTGCCATGCTAGGAGCCGTGGCAGGGCATGGGGCGGGTCACGTGCATGGCAGACATGACACGAGCCACAGATAGGTACGTTAGAAACCTTTGTGTGGGACGAAGGGATGGGGTTTCAGCCTGAAGTACCTGTGCTTGATGACACAAATGCAGGTGTGCAGCCAGAATTTCCCTGCAATGGAACTTCTCCTGCAGTGGACTTCTTCCTTGCTTTTTTCACAACAGCAGTGTTGGAGTTCATTGTGAAAGAAGTGAACAGTTTCAGGGATTTCTGCTGCAATTGGGCTGAAACCTCGTACTTGAGAGAGAGTGTAAAAAAAAAGGAATGGACTGCAACGAGTGATAGCGAAATGTATGTTTGGTTAGCACTGACAATGTTGATCCCTCATGTCAGAAAACATAACATACATGATTATTGGCTCGTGGACGATATTGCTGAGATGCCAGTATTCGGTAAGTATATGCCACGTGACCGCTGTCTTGACATTGTGAGGTACAGTAGTGCACCAACTTTCGCTACAGCAGGATTCGCGGAATCCACTTTCGCGGCATGCACCAAATATTCCCTAACTTCCACTTTCGCTTGAAAAAAATCGATTTTCGCGCACAAATTTTGGGTTTGGGACAATATTTTGAACTTTGAATTTCCTGCACCGCCCACCCGCAACCCACCGCCATCTTGAATGACGTCATGTCAACACTCTGTCCACCCATTCCCGCCATTGTATACGAGCGTGCTAGCTCCATTGTGTTGGATTCTCACGGTTCAATGGCCTCTACTATACCTGGTAGTGTGGGGAAAGGGCCTGGTGGTGTGGGGGGAGGGCCGGGAGGCAGTGGTGGTGATAAAAAGTGGCCGGGACATTCAAAGTTGGGAGGAAAGGCCAAGGCTAAAAGAGAGTATCGTGTTGGAGTGAAGAAACGGCAGTATAATAATGGTCTCTGTGGTATGTTTCTCCTCATATAATGTGTACTGTACAGTTTTTATTGTTTGTATCTCACAATGCAATGTACAATAGTGATTTGATGTACTGTATTGCAAGTGAAAATGAAAATCTGATGTTACTTTAGGATAACCGGGAACCAATTAACCTTTTTGCCATAAAGACAATGCCCCAACTTTCGCTAATTCCACCTTCGCGCATTATTTTTGGACCCAATTAGGCGCGAAAATTGGTGCCCCACTGTACTTATATTTTTCCACGAACATGGGCCCACATCTGAACAATAGGCTGTGGAAAATTCACTCGATTCTGGAGATGATGAAGGAAAGTTTTCGATCCTTTTTCAGGCCATTTCAGAAGGTTGTTATCAATGAGTAGCTTGTTTTGTTCATGGGATGTCTTGCCTTCATTCAGTACTCTCCATCAAAGAGACATCGTTTCGGAATAAAGTTCTTTGTCTTGTGTGATTGCAAAACTGGGTACGTGCTTGATTTCATTGTGTATACAGCGAGTGATGCAGTGTTGTCGAAGGATGATCCCCATGGTTTCTCTGGCTCTGTGGTCAAGAAACTAATGGACAGGTACTTCTGTGGCAATCACATCCTTTACACTGATAATTATTACACGGCACCAAGTCTTGCAAAGTACCTGCAAGAACACCAAATTGGATCGTGTGGCACTGTCCGTGCAAACAGGAAACATTGGCCATCCTTTCCCAAAGGCACCACGAAGGGTGAGTGCAGGACCTTGCAATTAGGTGAACTCCTGATAATTCACTGTGTGTGTGTGTGTGTGTGTGTGTGTGTGTGTGTGTGTGTGTGTGTGTGTGAGAGAGAGAGAGAGAGAGAGAGAGAGAGAGAAAGAGAGAGTGTCTGTCTGTCTGTCTGTAACAGGGAAGACAAGCAGCGTGAGTTCAAGGTCGTTGCTACTGTGACCGGCCTTCATGCACCCAGTATGACAGATTATGGAAAAATATTCACGAAAACAGTGTTTGTAGTGTATTTTTTGTGTCCTGGAAGTGTCATCGCAGTGATATCAGTGTGGAGGGCTAGTGTAAGCCTTTGCTGTGTCACCAAACCTCCGCCACGCATACGGACACTGGCAAAAAAACACCCAAAATTGCCCTCATTCCCCACTCACTCACTCTCCCTGTCTGCAATTCACGGGCCATCTGATGCCATCAACTTGAAGTCCAATGATTGTTGAGAATGTGAAACCTTATCTGTTGCAATTGGTTAAGCATTAACAGAGATATGAAGGTTTATAGATAGACGATTGTGCAAATTTCTTTTGGGAATGCCCAGGTGTGGGGAGCGCTGGCGAAAACATCTGCCGGACTGGAGGGGTTAAGACATACTGTTCTGCCTATCAAAAGGCGCCAGTTCACTGAAAGACATATAACTCTGTGAAATTTCATGACTCTATAGTGAATACATTCTGAATTCTGGCCCTGAAACAAAATTTCAACCCTCAGCCAGCCATCTTGCCACCCAACTCTATGGGCGGTCACCAACTGTTCCCAGTGATAACAACACCCTCCTCTGAACTTGTCAAGTGGAAGGTAAATATAAATATACAGATACATAACCACAGCTGTACTTACATTCATTCCCATACTATCATATCAGCCATCTGTCTCAATAACAAACTCTCTCTCTCTTTCTCTCTCTCTCTCTCTCTCTCTCTCTCTCTCTCTCTCTCTCTCTCTCTCTCTTAGGCAATGCAGATCACATACATTCACACTTCTCTAAATCAGTCTACAAAAAATATTCATAATGTCAAGGTACAGGACCATCGTTCTCACCGGAAAATATACAATACCAAGCGTAGTATTATGTGTTAAAAAAGTTGTATACAAGAAAAAAGAGAAATGCCGAATCATTTGATGTTTAAATTTTAACTACATGCAGTCCCGTACTACATGACAGATGCCTATTCTTCGATGTTTTGGGACATGCAGTTTGGCAGTATTCTCGTCGGTTAAGAAAGCTCCTTTGGATCTTTTCGTAAGGGATTTATTTTGTTTATTACTCCTAAACGCTCTCAAGCAGCCATATCCAAAAATTCATAGCTAAGGAGGAGGAGGCGTTAGGAAGCCTCCTTAACCAACGAGAATACGAGCTTTTATCTTCACTGTCATTCTCACATGATGTCAGGAAGCGCTTGGCGGCACTATGTGCTTAGTCATCACAAAAACCAAGTATCAGTGATAATACACAGGATAAGAAGAGATAATGATGCGTTGAGTAGTGTAATTTGAAAGTAAAAATAAGAAATAAATATGTCATAAGATGTCTCTAGCTAGAAACAATTCATCATGGGAGGAAATTAACGATGGCTCTGTTTCTCTGTCACAAAAACTAAGACACTTATAATGAAGCCCAACAGAAGGAGAGATAAGAGAGGATGGAGGTGCATCGAGTAAGGTGGTTAAAAGGAACTAGTATGAGATAAAAACACCTTTAGGCTTAGGCAACTAATCATACGAGGAAGTTGTCGACTGTTCCATTACCTTCGTCATAAATGCCACAACATAGCTATGATAAGGGCCAGCAGGAGGAGAAATAAGGGAACTGGGAAACGTGTAAAAAAAAAAATAGTCTGGAGAAAATCAATCTATTATCAGGCTACAAGGGTTAATAATTACAAAAACTAGGAGAACATCAATCTATCATCAGCATACAAGGGTTAATAATAAAAAAAGCAAGGAGAAAATCAATCATCAGGCTACAAGAGTTAATAATAACAATGTATCATGTTGCAAAGTTTAATAAAAAAAAAAAAAAGGT
>NC_136978.1:34642009-34952009 GCF_032717465.1 Coenobita brevimanus
TGGTTTTCTCTCATTTGAATCACTAACCAGACATCTCATTTGAATCACTAACCAGACATTCGTATTAGCCTAAAATCCAAAAATGGATACAAGGTAATGTTTAGTGAGAGATGATGATATTTATCGTGGAATCTGATGTGGTCAGTATAACTTTAGTACCTTATTCTTGGAAAACACTTTACTACCTTATTCTTGGAAAACAAGAGTTGATCATGTCATTGTTCATTTTGGTAGTTGAAGGGTTCCTTGAATTATTCTGGCAATAATCATATAATGGCGAGAGTAATGATTTACTCGTATACTACTTCGTTAATTATGCTTAGCTCTCATACTGTCGTTTCAATACATTCCCAATAAAACTCTGTTATTAGTCTGTCATTCCACTTGTATTGCTTTTGTTTATTATTAATGTAATACAATCCTCAGCTGTTTGATAATATAATTATGTAACCAATATAAACAAAATCGCTCAACCCATGGAATATCCGTAGATTAACTGCAATTGCTGGATGGTTGCCATAGCAACCTCTGCTCAGTGAGTTATCTCTCCTGAATATAATCGTGCAGGGTTTGTAAAACCAAATTACATCACTATTGTCGAGTCATACCACTTTGGACTGACATGTTCTGCATTGATACATAATTCTATTCTTCGTCAAATGAAACACAAAAGGAGAGTCTAGAGGCATACATTTAATAGGAACGTTTAATATTGAATGAGTCTGATCTCTCCCTCTCTCTCTCACTCCGGATCCCTACAGTTTTCTGAATATAGCTACGTTTACTGATTTTATTCTATGGTAGGGTTACTAGACATCTATTCTTTCCATTTGTTTTTGTCATTTTGCTATTGAATCGATATTATTATCTCTGGTTCGCAACAGTGTAAAAGGTGCCTTCAAAATATTAACATGCTATTGTTAGAATTTATGTATCACGTGTAGTAACCTCACAGTTGCACCATTACTACCATCAATCTGTAGTACCGGACACAGGAAAATTTATTAATATCCTCCTGAACTCATGAGGTTGAATCTATATTCAAGACTCGGTGTTCTGTTCCCAGATTAGCTGTGTGTGAGTTGGTGAGGTGGTTTGGGCAGGGACCCGCTGCCAAGTAAGAGTGGTAAGGGCTGAGCGCCCGCCTTAACAGGTGTCTCACGAATTTGTGGACGGAGTTGTACATACAGTAGTGTATAGGTCGGCTATTGTTTGGTTTTCAGTGGTTTTGGTTGTGTTTTTCTTGGTGTTTAGCATTACTTTGGATATTCCAGTGTCTTTTGATGTCTAAGTATGGCAGATTGACCTGAAAACAGTGTCAAAATTAGGAGGGGTACGGTACCTACAGTGGTGTATAGGTAGGAAGTTTTTTATCTTATTTATTTTTATTATTTTTTTTTTTTTGCATGGTTGTCTTCGTGTTGAAAAGTATTTTGGATACTTCTATGTATGTTTGGATGTCAAAATATGGCAGAATGACCGGAAAGAACTGCCAAAATAAGGAGGGTACTGTACATACAGTAGTGTTAGGTAGGTGATTTTTGGTTTTCAGTGTTTTTTCTGCAGGTTTTTCTGGGTGTTTAGCATTACTTTGGATATTCCTTTGTGAGTACTGATGTTTAAATATGCCTGAATGACCGGAGAACACTGTTTAACCCTCTCAGGCATGGTCACGCGATTCGCATTCCACATGGATTATTCTAAAGAAGCACAGTTACGCAAATCACGTTCCTAAGCACACAAAAAAGAAATCGCCAAAAATAAAGTTTCTGGCCAATTTGCATCAAATTTTGATGCGTCCTAGCGAATGCCTTGCTTTCCCGTGGTAAAGGCATTGGCAACACTGAGATGATTCACGGGGCCAAGCACATAGCGATAAACCTTAGTCTCCAAGCAGCCAAGTGGTAGGGTTGCGTCGCATGTCCTGTCCCTTTAAACTCCTACTAATTCTCCCCCTCCTGCCCGACCCAAAGCCCCTATGGGGTCAGTGTGATAATCCAATATTTGTGAGCATATTTATATGTGATATTGTCGATGGAACATAGATATATGTCAGGAAAAGGAATTGTGCCTGTTATCATTCGTTAGGCTTAGAGTCGATATGCGTGTTCACTGTTGCGGGGTTTTGCCTCTCGCCCTTCCCAAGGCCCTATGGCATGATTACAAATACGTATATAATGAAGCCAATCCCTAAACTGTATTTTGTGTGAAAGATATTGTGGCTGTCTTGGTGAAATTATGGAACTAGTTAGTGTTAGGGATGCCATAAACCATAGTGTGGAATGGGGCAGGCATCATGAACAGTTTTTATAGTCGGGAAGGGAGAATTAGAGGTGTTTAGGGAAGGAATTATTGTGATTCTGATAGTGAAAATGAGTATGGAATTGTGTGAAAATATATGTCAAACATGCTGCGAGTTTTTGTGAAGGAGTGTGGTGTGTACCAAAACAATAGAGTTGCATCGTACTCTCCCGGATGTTGCATCACAGTCATGTTGAACCGTAATAAGGATATAAGGGGATAATTGCGGAGGTTGGGGTGGATTCATTGTGGCAGTCATGTATTTGTGTATGATATAGTGTGAAGTGTAAGTGAAATGTGCCACGTATCCTTGTGACGGCATAAATTATGGTGCATAGTGTAGGTTAGCAATACCTTAGTGGCAGGTGTCCTCAGGACATAGGGACGCCTAGGAACGATGGACGTCATTGAACAGGTACTGTACCTTGGTCTGACATTGCATGATAACTTATACTTTATGTAAAATATACATGAACTGTACTGCGAGTGTTCGTTGAGGTGCGTAGAGTCGGTGACAGATACTTTAGTGGCAGGTGTGCTGTGAAAGGTAATGATGCCAAGGAACGAGGGAAGTCATTGAACAGGTACTGTGCCTTGGTCTGACATTTAGTGATAAATTATACTTTATGAAAAATATACGTGAACTGTGCCGCGAGTGTTTGTTTAGGTGCGTAGTGTAGGTGAGCGATACCTTAGCAGCAGGTGTGCTGTGAAAGGTTACGATGCCAAGGAACGAGTGACGTCATTGAACAGGTACTGTACCTTGGTCTGACATTTAGCTATCAATTATACTTCATGTAAAATATACATGAACTGTGCCGTGAGTGTTCGTTGAGGTGCGTAAAGTTGGTGAGCGATACTTTAGTGGCAGGTGTGCTGTGAAAGGTAACGATGCCAAGGAACGAGGGACGTCATTGAACATGTACTGTACCTTGGTCTGACATTTAGTTATAAATTATACTTTATGTAAAATATACATGACCTGTGCCACGAGTGTTTGTTTAGGTGTGTAGTGTGGGTGAGCGATACTTTAGCGGCAGGTGTGCTGGGAAAGGAAACGACGCCACGGAACGAGGGACGTCAGTGGAAAGGTACTGCACCTTGCAATGCCGAGCAACCACGGACGTCAGTGGACAGATACTGTACCTTTCTAAAACAATTGTTTAAATTTATGACTCATATCTAAAATGTTTGTGATATGTGCCACGAGTGTTTATGGAAAATATTGTATCATGTGTTGGGGGAACGTTTGGGGAAGGAGGGGAAAATATGTATGTATAGGGGTAATGACAAACACACACACACACTCACACACACACTAACACGCTTACACAGACGCACACACACACTCACACACACACTACCACACTTACACACACACTAACACAGACACACACACACACTCACACACACACTAACACACTTACACACACACACACACACACACACACACACACACACACACTACATAACTCCTCATCTTATAATCCCAGAAGGTCCTACAACTCCATCAACACCCCTGGAGGAAGTGAATTCTCCGAACTTTGTTGATATGTATATTGACCTATTATCATTACCCCTATAATTTTCAGGCAAATAACCATCTTCTACATATTACACATATGACAGAAAGTAAAGCTTCATTAGCAGTAACTTGGAAAAAGTAGTGTTCATGTGTAGTAGGTTACAACCATCAAAAACCAGCCTTGGAAGATTTTACAGTCTGTACATAAAGAAGAAGAAGAAGAAGAAGAAGAAGAAGAAGTTTTGGGAGCATAGTCTTTAGGCAAAGGGGAAGAAAACAGTTTTTTTTTTTTTTCACTTGTGGTAAAAGTAGGTACCGACCGGAAGAATAATCTACCTTTGTCGTCCTATTACTCGAAAATTATTGGACATATCAACTTCCTGTATGAACCTTGATAAAGAGCAGTACATTCTACATATGTTCATTACCAGAATATAAGCCTTTGGGAGCATTTTTGGTAGGAAAAGGTGGGGGAACAGACTTCGTTTTTTCCCTCGCTTCCGGTAAAAGTTGAAAACGCTCGTAGGAAGAATAATCTCAATTTGTCAGCCAATTACTCGATTTCCTGTACGAACCATGATAAAGAGCAGTAAATTCTACGTATGTTCATTTGCAGAATATAAGCCTTTGGAAGCATTTTCTGTTCGAAAAGTTGGGGGAACAGACTTTTTTTTCCTCACTAGTGGTAAAGTTGAAAGTGCTCGGAGAAGTAATGTCACTTTGTCGGCCATTTACTTGAAAAATATTGGACGCATCGATTTCCTGTAAGAACCATGATAAAGAGCAGTAAATTCTACGTATGTACAAATACAACAATGTAACATCTATGCTAAGAATTCGCTATTACGTAGGCGGGAATATTGCTATGCTATGCACACATCACGAAAATGACATATGGACATGAGTTCCCAGTCGTTGTTGGTGATTTACTCGAAAACTATGAGGCGTATCGAAACCATTTTTAACTCATTAGAAAGCTGGTGAATTTCTGCATAATATTATGCAATAAAAACATAACATGTGCGAGAAAGGTTCAGAATTAGAGCTCCTTGATTTTTTTAAAAAAAATGGCTTTCAGTTTTTGGCTATTTTCTCGGAAACTACAAATCGTATCACAACCGGATTTCTTTCTTTAGAAAGTTGATGAAATTCTCTATCAAAACTTCTAATAACATTTTCCTTTATGATGGAAAACATTCGAATGGTGATGTTGGGAAGTGAACATGACATAGCGAAATGTTTATTCACAGCCGCTCAATGTTGTTTTATTCATGCTTTCCTGTTTTCTTTTTTTTGTGGTGCCTATCAGCTAGACCAAACATCGACGAATAAGTTGATATAGGTTTCATGACAGTGTATTGATGTTTGGGTGGCGAAAATAAGGAGAGAATACGTGTTATTAGCCGCGCGCGGACAGCCAGGCCGGGTGGCCTCACAGAAGAAATCGTGCTCTGGAAAACTTACTAAAACTTATCGTGCATGAAAGGGTTAATTAAGCATAGGTACTGTACAGTTAGGTTAGATGTAGGTTGTATGTTGGGTATAGGTAGGGTCTGGGTATTGTAGGGGAATAGTGTTCATTATTCGTAAAGTGCCACTACCCAGACATTCCTTTCGCTCTATTAAGCATGGATGAATGAGGGATTACTGTATATATATATATAATACAGTCAACTAATTGGTTCCAGACCGCCCCTGTGCTATAGAAAACCATGCCATACAAATAACCAAATCTATGGGAAAAATGAAATTTGGTTCTGGATGTTCGCCCGAAGTCCCCCTTTTCACCGCACTTTTCTCATTTTTCTCCATTTTACACACGTACACAATCAAGCAATCAGTTAATGCATGTTTTACACGTAACAACTGGGACAAAAAACGGGAGGGTGATCAGCCTTGTGTCTACTTGGGCAACACCACGCACTGCAAATCGAGCATAAAAAAAAAAAAAAGCTTGGCCCAGTAGACACAGATCAGCTGACTGACCACAACATTAAAGATGGTAGAGGCTATCTAGTCAAGCAGTGACTGAAGAAGTTTGAAAAAGTTTGTATGCTTAAGTGTCAAGAAAACTCACATTTAACCCATAAATAATCATTCTTATATACATGATGATGATGATGGGAGGCATTATACTTCATTGTAGCTCAGAGATAGGTGCTTTGTCACTAACCCATTCACAGCAGTTTACGAACAAACCTATAAACTTGTCACAGTACCAAAAAAACTTTAATGTTTCATTACATAACACTACGAATTTGGGGAAGTTTAACCTCCTCATAAGAGACAAAAAAGTCCACACTTGGAGCACTTGTAATATGAAGCTAATGTTGTCGCCATTTTCTTTGCTTACAAACAGGGGAGTGTACCACCAGAGGAATTTCCCTACGTGTTTCAAACCTTGCTGCGCCCGCGCCATAGGTAGTTTATGCGCGTAGGTCGTTTTGGGGGGTCTGACACCTTGTTGTGTCATAGAAAACTGTGGCATAGAAGTCCGGAGATAGGCGACTTCACTGTATGCATATACAGTATATATATATATATATATATATATATATATATATATATATATATACATACATACAGAGAGAGACAGAGAGAGAGAGAGAGCCTCTGTGGTACAGTGGTAAAGTGTGTGTTTTCGACGGTTCATGCCCCACCAGCTTAATAAATTTTGGGAGCGTTCTTCAGGCAACATACTACATTGGCGGACATTAGGGGTGCTGTGGTTGAACCAGTGTTGCATACTATAAAGTATGCTTGCACCCAGTTGGTTTGCACGGGCCGATTACACTTGGTTCACAGACTACACACACATCCAAAGCCTCTCCAACACAACAGTTACACTTACAAGCACTTCTCACCCTACATACAATCTCTACAAGACAGCCTAAGCCACTTGATAGAGATACATTGGCTGTATTGTCCCCACTTCGGTCGGGATAGGCCGGTCCTGCAGTGGACAATCAAACGGCTGATGAGATCATATATATATATATATATATATATATATATATATATATATATATATATATAGAGTTATCCCCGTACCCTGTGGCGGGGGGGACACAACCTGGCCGCACTATGGGGTGGTACTACTACTCTGCGGCCAGGTTGTGTTAGGAAGAATACTGCCACCGTATTCCCTGCGTGTCGTAAAAGGCGACTAAAAGGGGAGGGGTGAGGGGACTAGGGACCCCCTCCTCTGTTTTTTAGTTCCCAAAAAGAGACAGGCCAGTGAAAGGGATTGGGGATGGAGTTATCCCCGTACCCTGAAGATTGCGTCTATGAATGTGCGTGGATGTAGTACGATTGAGGCTAAAAGGGAGGAGATTGGGAGAATGTTTGCGAGAAGAAAGTTGGATGTGTTAGCTTTGAGTGAAACGAAGATGAAAGGGAAGGGTGAGTCTATGTTTGGAAGTGTGAATGGAAGATTGTCAGGTGTTGATAGAGGAAGGGCAAGAGAAGGTGTGGCCTTGTTAGTAAGTCCGGAAGTACAGCAATGTGTGATTGAATGGAAGGAGGTGTCATCGAGACTGATGTGGGTGAAAGCGAATTTTGAACGTGAGTTGTGGGTGTTTGTGAGTGCATATGGGCCTGGTAGTGAAAGGGATGAACAAGAGAGGGAGTCTTTCTGGAATGATGTTGATGAGTGTCTGCAGAGTTTTGGAGCGAATGTGAATGTGGTAATGATGGGAGATCTGAATGCTAGAGTGGGAAATGTAGCAGTTGAAGGCGTAGTTGGTATGCATGGTGTGCCTGGAAGAAATGGAAATGGGGAACAAATGATAGTGATGTGTGTTGAGCGAGAGATGGTGATTGGGAATACGCTGTTTGAGAAGGAAGATATTTATAAGTATACATGGGTGAGACAGGAGGGTGGAAAGGTTGTTGATAGAGCTTTGATGGACTATGTGGTTGTGTCTAGGAATGTAATAGGAAGATTGTTGGATGTGAGAGTTCTGAGAGGGGAGGGTGGAGGTATGTCTGACCACTACCTGGTGGAGGGAAAGTTAAGATTAGGTAAGAGATGGGTGAGAGCTAAGAGGGTTAGGTGTGGCAGGGAGGTTTTGAAAGTGAGTGAGTTGGATAAAAGAGAGAAAAAGATAGAGTATCAGGAGAAATTGAAAGATGAGTGGAGCGCAGTGAAAGATCGGGAAAATGGCAGCATGGAAGAGGAATGGCAGTTGTTTAAGGGTGCTGTGGTGGGGCATGCAGAAGAGGTGTGTGGTGTGAGACGTGTGGGTGGTGGTGTAAGAAAAGGAAGTGAATGGTGGTGCAAGGAAGTAAGTATGGCTGTGGCTGAGAAGAGACGCGCATATGAAATGTGGCTGCAGAGGAAGGATGAGATGTCATATGAAAGGTATAAGGAAAAGAGGAATAGGGCGAGAAGGGCTGTGCGTGATGCTAAAGTGGCAGCAGATGAGAGGTGGGGTAAGCGGCTGACAGAGAATTTTCAACAGAATAAGAAAATGTTTTGGAAGGAGGTGAAAAGGGTGCGAAAGGGAGAGTCTGGGAAGGAAGAAAGAGTAAAATCAGAGGATGGAAGGATGTTAATTGAAATGGATGCAGTAAGGAAGAGATGGGCAGAGTATTTTGAAAGACTGTTAAATGTAGAGGAGGAAAGTGTCGCTGAGATTGTGGCGGATGAAAGGGTGCAAGGAATAAATGTGTTGGGATAGTTAAATGATTGTTTGATCACGAAGGAGGAAGTGGAGAAGGCAGTAAAGGAGATGAAAACAGGGAAAGCCGCAGGTATGGATGGGTGTGCTGTGGAATGCCTGAAGGGTGGTGGAGTGACTATTGTTGACTGGTTAGTAAGATTGTTGAAAGGGGTGATAAGTATGAATGTACTAGCTTTAGGGGTATAAGTCTGTTGAGTGTTGTAGGTAAGGTGTATGGTAGAGTGTTAATTATGAGAGTTAGAGAGGGTACAGAGGGAGTGATTGGTGATGAGCAGTGTGGCTTTAGGAGAGGGAGGGGATGCGTTGATCAGGTGTTTGCTGTGAGACAAGTGTGTGAAAAGTATTAGTGAAAGGCAAGGATATGTTTTGGGCATTTATGGATTTAGAGAAAGCGTATGATAGAATTGATAGGGAGGCTTTGTGGACTGTTTTAAGATTGTATGGACTTGATGGTAGGTTACTAAAAGGGGTGAAAAGTTTTTATGTAAATAGTAGAGCGTGTGTAAGAGTGGGAAATGCTGTGAGTGATTGGTTTCCCGTGAGAGTGGGGCTGCGACAGGGATGTGTGATGTCGCCTTGGTTGTTTAATATTTACATGGATGGTGTTGTAAGGGAGGTGAATGCAAGAGTTTTAGGTGGAGGTCTGAGTCTGGTGAATGTTGATGGTGGAGAGTGGAATCTGAAGCAGCTGCTGTTTGCAGATGATACTGCACTGGTGACTGATTCAGAGGAGAGATTGAGACAGTTGGTAGAGGAGTTTGGAAGGGTGTGTGAAAGGAGGAAATTGAAAGTAAATGAGAATAAGAGTAAAGTGATGAAGTGTACGAGATTGATAGATGGTAGGGGGATGAATATAGTTTTGAATGGTGAATTGCTTGAGGAGGTAGATTGTTTTAAATATCTAGGGTCACATGTTGCTGTGGATAGAAGAATGGATGCAGAAGTGAAGTTTAGAATAAATGAAGTAGGAAAGGTGCTGGGAGCAATGAAAAAAGTGTTTAAATGTCATTCGCTTAGAATGGATGTAAACAGAAGGCTGTACGAGTATGAGGGTGTTGTGGTACCGACTGCGTTATATGGGGCTGAAACATGGAATATGGGTGTAGCAGAGAGGAAAAGTTTGAATGTAATGGAGATGAGGTGTCTGAGGAGTATGTGTGGAGTGATGCTTATGGATCGGATGCGAAATGATGAAGTGCGAAGGAGAACTGGAGTTGTTCGGGAGATGGCTGGTAGAGTTGAGCAGAGGGTGTTGTGATGGTTTGGGCATATGGAGAGAATGGATAATGAGTGATTGGTGAAAAAGATAACTAGATCTGATGTGAGAGGTGTAAGGCTGAGAAGAAGACCACGAATTGGATGGATGGACAGTGTGAAGAGAGCACTGGATGTGAGAGGGATGTCTGTTGAGCAAGGAAGAGTGGCTGTGCATGACAGAAATAAATGGAGAGAAATTGTGAATGAATAAGTGATGACGCAGCCCTGAGGGGATATTCTCCCGCATTTGGTCTGATCAGATAGTCAGGTCAGGTGCGGGTAAGGGGATGGGTCTGTTATGATGTGGCAGGGGTAAACCAGTTCTGCTGTCGGGACCTGCTACGGATGTCACTGATTGCATTGCGCAGTTGACCCTTGTGTGGTGTGATATGGTGAGGATCTGTCCGTTCTCCCCTTTGGGGCTAAGATGCGAATGAATGTGTTTGAATGGATGAGTAAATGGGGAGTGTGTCGTCCTGTCTCGGCTACCTCCCTTTCCTTGGGGGAAGCAGCCTAGGTATATACAGTAGATAGATAGTGTGTGTGTGTGTATATATATATATATATATATATATATATATATATATATATATATATATATTTATATATATATATATATATATATATATATATATATATATATATATATATATATATATATATATATATATATATATATATATATATATATATATACATATGATTATACATATATATATATATATATATATATATATATATATATATATATATATATATATATATAATCATATGTATATATATATATATATATATATATATATATATATATATATATATATATATATATATGTATATATCATCAGCATCAGGACCTCCTTTCCCACCCTAGGGCAGGGTGAGGAGTAGCTATGTTCAGACAGCCAAAATTTGCCCAAACCAATGGGCCACGCTTCCATTCACTCATCATTCAATCCCCCGCAATCCTGGCTATATTAGATACGCCAAAAATATTTGCTACATTCTGTAGCTTCACATGAACGTATCCGATTGAGTCAATCCAGACGATAAAAAGGGGTGCCAAATCCCTGATCATGCACTTCTCCTCACAACATTCATCCAGTCAGCACGATCTCTTGTCAGTTCCCTAGCCTCACCGACTTCCAAACCTCTCTTCCTCAAACATTCATCCACCGTATCTCTCCACCTTCCCCTTTGTCTACCTCGTCTCCTCCCTCCATCAAATTCGCTCAGATATACGTTTTTCACCACTCTATTGTTTTCCAATGGCTCCACATAACCATACCATCTTAGTACACTCTCTTTGATTCTGGTGTCCACCGACTTCCTCACTCCACATCTTTCACGAATCACATTATTTCGTATCCTGTCTGCCCTCTGTACTCGGCATACATTCCTCAGCAGTCCCATCTCCACTGCTTTTACTCTTGACTTTTCATTTTCATGCCATACCATAGTCTCACATCGGTATGTTAAAGTTGGCACTAACACTCCTTCAGGTAAGCCTCGTGCAGCTGCAACACTCGAGCCTCCATTTCTTATCAAGGCCTTTATTGCACCAGCGCGGCAAGTCACGCTGGAGTAAGAGGGACGGAGAGGGAGCGGCCAGAGAGAGAAGGGAAGGTGGGTGGGGGGGATGAGCGATGGTGCTGGGGTGGAGTGAGAGAGGGGAAGGAGGGTAGGCAGGGGAGGGAGAATGAAATGCGAAATTGTGGCCACATAATTTGTCTATTTTCTTTCATTCAGGGGATCGTATAAATTAGTTAATATTCGGTAGATAAAGCTGCATTACACCTTGTATAGCGGCGTTAGATAACAAACTTTAGATACTGTACAGTAGTTGGCGCTATCAAGGACTGGCTCGTGAGAGAAGTTTACTGACGTGACAGATCAAACATTGGTGCGGAGCCAGATATTTGTTTTTTTCCGTGTATTTTGACTTCGGACGCAGAATGGAATCTGGATGGCTTTGACTTCCGTAATGTGTTATGTAAGAAACGTCCTCTACCCTTACATGTAACCTAATTAATTTTTGGAACTAAATATTAAATGCAAACTTTGACATGGCTTTGTCCGCAGTAAATAAAGGATCACCCTTGCGGTATACACTCCCGCTATACAGTCACTGTCATGTCAGTTCAATAATCATTTAATGTCATCTCTATATGAGAAGGCTATTTAAGAAAATTGTGCATAAACGGTAAATAAATTTGATGTCTCTGCTTATGGGTGGTTATGATAACGGTATCTCTCATAATCTGTTAAAGGAAAATGAAACAAAATCCTACCCAAACTCCCAAAATGTATGTCAGTGTTTACCGACACTTGTCAAGCCAAAGCAACCAGGACCGCCTTAGTAAGTAGTCCAGAGGCCTCATGCCTTAAAACCCGCATGCAGCCTTCGCGGCACAGAGGAAACAATGTTGTTGATGGTTTGTTGTTTCGCCTGAACAGCTCCCACTCGTCCTTGGTGTGTTGGAGGAGGCGGGCCCGTGTCCTCTCGTTCTCTGGCTCCCACGCGTTGACAATCTGGGCCTACACAATCTCCATGGCTCCGCACTAATATTTGATCTGTCACGTCAGTATATTTCTCTCACGAGCCAGCCCTTGATATCATCACCTACCTAAAGTTTGTTATCTGACGCCGCTATACAAGGTGTAATGCAGCTTTATCTACCGAATATTAACTCCTTCATATACTGCCCTGAATGAATGAAAATAAAAAAAATTATGTGGCCACAACTTCGCATATATATATATATATATATATATATATATATATATATATATATATATATATATATATATATATGTGTGTGTGTGTGTGTGTGTGTGTGTGTGTGTGTGTGGTATATATATATATATATATATATATATATATATATATATATATATATATATATATATATATATATATATTGTTATGAAGGGGGTTTTACCAGTTAGGTACTCTCGTAACTTCGAGACGTTTCTAGTACTGTAAGTCTCGGTACGAGTCGTCAGAGTTGCCAGATTGCCTGGTGTTTGTGAGCGTAGTTATTTCGTAAGTTTAACATTCATTTATGTTTGTGCTCTTTTTCTTTATAATGTTTTATTTAAGTAATTGCTTGTTAAATTATGTAATTTAAGTTCGTATGGTTAATGATTTAGAGTGTTATGTAATGTAAGACAACTCTAGAATGTTTTGATGTCTCGTAGTTCGTAACTGTTGTTGCTAGGGGCTGATGCAAGACAGTATGTCCTAGAATGTTGGAGAAGTAGAAGTTTCGAGAGTAATGCAAGCTTATATAAGATGGGGTAGTGATTATTATAAGTTTAGTCGGGTTTCAGGTCAGTTTGTGTAAAGTGTCAGTGTCAGTGAATGTTGTATATTTTTGGTACTTGTGAAAACAGTGGCAAACAGTGACGGGTTATTGAAGTTTGTATATCAGTGGAACCTGAGAAGACTGAAGTGTATTAAATGTAATTACTGTCAGTGAAGATTATTTTCAGTACTTGTGTAATAAGTGAAGTGTTAGCAAGCATTAAGTGTACTAACTGCGAAGTGTTGTTAAACATTAAGTGTAACTGCAATCTATAAAGTGTGTATAGCTCCAGTGCTTGTGAGAACAGTGAAGTTGAAAAGCATTAAGTGGAATTATTTGGAAAATAAAGACAGTGAACTTTAAGAAGCCAGTGTTTATTTTCGCCTCAGCTGATCGTGTGTACTGCACACCTAAAGGCTGACCATAAGAACAACTCACTTGGCAACGTCCTTCCTATACTGTACTACTGCTGTTGGAGCCTGTGGCAGTGTGGGGTGGGGACGTAACACTGGTGTCAGGAGTGTGGGATTATTTCAGGGCTGCAGTGAGTCTAACCTTCGACATGGAAGCGGAAGGTGTGAAAACAAGGTCTAGAGCTGGACAGGAGGAGGAAATTTCCCTGGCGACAATCGTGAAGCTAATACAGGCACAGATTGATAAACTAAAGGCAGAAAGTGAAGAACAGAAAAAGTACAGAAATGAAATCAAAGAACAACTACAAGCACAGAACGAATGACAGAAAAAGCTCGAACAACAGTTACAGGCACAGAAGAAAGAAATCAAAGAGCTAATACAGGCACATACTAAAGAACTCAAAGAACAATTTCAGGTACAAAGGGTACAACTGAAGCCACAAAGTGAACAACTAGAGGCACAACGTGTTGAACAAAAAGAGCGATATGAACAACTTGAAGAGGCATCGGAGGAGCAACAGAGGGAATTACAACCGAGGATGCAAGGACAGCCAGATGCATTCATGGGGGAAATCAAGGAAGAGCAGCAACAGCTTAAGGAGGAAGTAGATGCCAAGCTAAAACAGCAGAAGTATGAGGTAAGAAATAATGTGACAGAGTGTAAACAGCATGTGGAGGAACAGTTGAAGACAGTTAGTGAGGAAATAGTGACGGAGTGCAAACAACATGTGGAAAACCAGCTGAAGATTAGCGAGGGAAATGTGACAGAGTGCAGACAGCATATAGATAGCCAGTTGAAGCATGTAGTCGATCATGAGAAGATAATTAGTGAGAATATGGAGGCTGTAGAGGAATATTGCACTGCTGAGCCTCAAGCTAGTGCACAGGGAGCATATGAAAGGAATGGGAATCGTAGGAAGAAATGCTGCTGTACTGTAGTGATGGGGATGGCGTCGGACGAAGAAGACCTGGGGAGGATGCAGATGGAGGGTGCAGATTTGCAACCAGTGCTAGAGTGGCTGCAGCAGAGTACAGTGCGACTATGTTGGGAAGGAGTTTCCAGGTTGAGCCCTGTGACCAAGAGCTACTGGAGTCAGTGGGACCTTCTTCGTTGCAACGGACTACTGGAGCGTCAGTGGGAGACGCCCAATGGCCTCAGCGAGTGTTGGCAACTGGTGGTTCTGAAGAAGATGAGGTCTGAGATCTTGGATAAGTCCCTTAACCAGATCACTAGTGGGCACCTGGGAAGCCGGCTGCGACACAAGTTCTATTGGATTGGCATGCTTTAGGATGTTGAAGAGTGGTGTTGGACCTGTGGTGTGCTGTGTCAAGAAGAGGACCAAGACCTTCCTGGAGGAGTGGACTGTGTGGAGGAACAAGGACATCGTCGGAAGTGGCATAGAAGAAGACCTGATAAGTTGAAAGATTTTTTTGTGTATAGTTAGATGTTTCTTTAGAATTAGGGTTTATGTTTATGTTTGTGTATACTGTGTAGTTTTGTCGGGACAACAAAGAACTAGGGAGGGGGTAGTGTTATGAAGGGGGATTTGCCAGTTAGGTAGTCTCGTACCTTCGAGACGTTTCTTGTACCGTAAGTTTCGGTACGAGTCGTCAGAGTTGCCACTTTGCCTGCTGTTTGTGAGCGTAGTTATTTCGTAAGTTAAATATTCATTTATTTTTGTGCTCTTTTTCTTTATAATGTTTTATCTAAGTGATTGCTTGTTATATTATGTAGACTGTAGCACCAGTCGAACAGGGCAGTACTCCCGAGGTTGATGGCAAGCTGGTGACAGGGAGAGCTGGAGCTCCCGTTTCACCAGCCCTCAGGACTTGATCCTGACCATCTCCCTTTTCTGAACATTTTCAGTGCATTCATTTACACAGAGAGTAGGCCAGCATGCTCTCATGATACCTCTACCTTCAACTGTCTACACCACACTACATGCGCATAACATATCACACCTTCTATTCACATCTTTAGTAATGGCCGCTGCAATCTCACAATCAAATGAGGTGGTATCTCGGATTGCCACCACCGGCAGGGTAGGGCTGGAGGCACAGGGTCCTCCCGGTCGCTATCAAGCGACTGTGCCAGCAGCGACTGTTGCTATTTCCGGGAATGCTCATCGGCAAAGAGGTGACGGTGCGGCCTTATTCTTTACCAACATCCGCGGCCTTACCACAAATTTAAACTCAGTTCATTTTTTCCTTCAGTCCATATCCCCTTTGGCCCTTTTCCTCACAGAACCACAAATCTCACCCTCTACCGATATATCTCCATTTTGTTTTCCAGGTTACCATCTCCTTACAAACTTTCGAAACAAGGGCGGCACCTGTTGTTATATCAAATCCCAATATGCAGTTGACACTATTTTAAACTTCACTTCATCCAGTTTTGATTACTCATTATATAAATTAAATTGCCAAAACATTACCAAATATATCTGTGTAGTTTATCGTTCCCCCAATGCTTCTTCGGAACCCAGTGTATTTGATTCCATATCCACTCAGTTGAGTAACCTTGACCTTGCCCTTGGCAATGAAATTACCATTTTGGGTGATTTTAACATACACAATGTTGAATGGTTATTGCATTCTGCCCGGACTGACGACGCTGGTCTGGAATGCGAGCTGTTTGCGGAATCGTTTAATCTCACCCAGTTGGTAAAGCAACCAACCAGAATACCTGATAATCCTGACCATAATGCCCATCTCTTGGATTTATTCTTGACAAATAATCCAGATCAATACAGGATAGAGGTACTGTCACCACTTGGATCCTCTGACCACAATCTCATCAAAGCCTCATTAGTTAACCCTCCTACATCTCCCCATTCCGAACCTGTCAGGGTGACCCGATGGCACTTTGACAGGGCAGACTGGGATGGATTTAGAAATTTTCTTGCTGATGTTCCATGGCAGTCTTTCTTCTCTAGTGATCCCAATTCTACCCAGTCCCACATTTGTGACTTAATACTAGCTGGTATGGATTTATTCATACCAAGTCAACAATTCACTAAAAGATCAAACTCTCCAAAATGGTTTGATGGCAATTGTGCCAGAGCAACAGCCCAAAAGTCATTAGCATATAACTCTTACTTAAAATCAAAAACACCTGAATCACTCTCCCAATTTAAAATTGCTAGAAATCATGCAAAAGCTGTATTAAATCTATCTAAATCAAACTTTCTTCAAAAGCAAGCATCAAAACTACTTAACAACCCTAATGACAACAGAATATTCTGGTCAACTCTTAATTCTTTCAATAATAACTTTAACAAGTCATCTTCCATTCCCCCACTAAAATCTTCAGATGGCAATATTACAAATGACCCACGTGGGAAAGCAGATATCTTTGCTAGTACCTTTGCAAGAAACTCTACCATAGATGATACCAGCCAGAATGTCTCAGTACTGGAACTTGATTCTCCCGAAATTGCCCCACTTAAAATACAGACAAGATTTGTAAAATCCATCCTAGACAATTTACCTACCAACAAAGCTCCAGGTCCAGATGGAATTCCGCCAATTGTTTTGAAAAAGTGTTCCCCTGAACTTGCCTCTGTCCTAGCTAAATTATTCAGACTATGCATACGTACTTCTTTATTCCCAAATTCATGGAAAGAAGCCAATATCCACCCAGTTCCGAAGAAAGGAAGTTCGTCTGACCCCTCCAATTACAGACCAATAGCTATCACATCTTCTCTTGGTAAGGTATTTGAAACTTTAATTAATAAGCATATTGTTAAACATCTTGAATCCAACAACTTAATTAATGATAGACAATACGGTTTTCGCCACGAAAGATCCACCATTGACATAATCAATCTCTTAACTCATACCATCCATCAATCGATTGATCTTTTTGGAGAAACTCATGCAGTAGCTCTTGATATCTCTAAGGCTTTCGACAGAGTATGGCACCGTTCCCTGCTGTCCAAACTCCCTTGCTATGGACTAACGTCTTTTGTTCCTTTGATTTCTTCTTATCTTAGTGACAGGAAAATAAGAGTAAAAGTAGATGATGTATATTCGAATTTCCACTCAATTAACGCCGGCGTGCCACAGGGATCAGTTCTGGCGCCAACCCTATTTCTGGTTCATATTAATGATCTCTTATCTGTCACTCACAATCCCATTCACTCATATGCAGATGACTCAACACTACATAGTTCATTCACACTCAGACATCCATTTACAAAGTCTAATATCTCTACCTCTCAACTCAATACAGCCATCTCCATAAATCAAGCTCTATCTACAATCAGTGAATGGGGACAAAACAACCTTGTCTCTTTTAATGCTAGTATAACTAAATATATACAGTTTACTAATAGACAGATATTGCCAGATTCGTACATTACCTTCAGTGCTACTAATATTCCCATCTCCAAAAGTATTGAAATTCTTGGTGTCTCACTTAACAGTGCCCTCAGCTGGACCTCTCATGTCAGATCACTTGCTAAAACCGCCTCAAGGAAACTTGGATTATTGTACAGAGTCCGTAACTTCTTCGCCGATGAGCAGTTAGCTATAATTTATAAGAGTCATGTGCGCTCTCAGCTTGAATATTGCTCACCCTTGTGGAATGGTTGTGGAGAGGTTGCATTAAGACAACTAGACAAAATTCAGAATAAAGCTGTTAGAATCATTAACAACCCTGCCATTACATATAAACTACCTCCCCTGCAAGTAAGAAGGAATGTTGCCTCCCTTGCATTATTTTACAGATATTTTTTTGGCAAATGCTCAGACGAAGTTGCGTCCATGGTGCCACCTCTCCATGCCTTCCCTCGTGCTACACGGGCATCTGGTAACGCTCATGACTGGAATGTCACTCAACCACATTGCAGAACTTCTGCCTATCAGAATTCTTTCATTCCCCGAACTGCATCTCTCTGGAACTCGCTTCCCCAGAGTTGTTTTCCTCCAAATTTCAACCTACAACTGTTCAAGTCTAATTCTTACAGATATTTTATGAACAGAGGACACCAGTAATCTGGTGTATGGATTATTTTTTTTTCTCCATTTGTTTTTCCTTCCTCCGTTCTGTTATTTAAAAAAAAAAAAAAAAAAAAAAAAAAAAATTTAAGTTCGTATGGTTAATGTTTTAGAGTGTTATGTAATGTAAGACAACTCTAGAATGTTTTGATGTCTCGTAGTTCGTAACTGTTGTTGCTAGGGGCTGATGCAAGACAGTATGTCCTAGAATGTTGGAGAAGTAGAAGTTTCGAGAGTAATGCAAGCTTATGTAAGATGGGGTAGTGATTATTACAAGTTTAGTCGGGTTTCAGGTCAGTTTGTGTGAAGTGTCAGTGTCAGTGAAGGTTGTATATTTTTGGTACTTGTGAAAACAGTGGCAAACAGTGACGGGTTATTGAAGTTTGTATATCAGTGGAACTTGAGAAGACTGAAGTGTATTAAATGTAATTACTGTCAGTGAAGATTATTTTCAGTACTTGTGTAATAAGTGAAGTATTAGCAAGCATTAAGTGTACTAACTGTGAAGTGTTGTTAAACATTAAGTGTAACTGCAATCTATAAAGTGTGTATAGCTCCAGTGCTTGTGAGAACAGTGAAGTTGAAAAGCATTAAGTGGAATTATTTGGAAAATAAAGACAGTGAACTTTAAGGAGCCAGTGTTTATTTTCGTCTCAGCTGATCGTGTGTACTGCACACCTAAAGGCTGACCATAAGAAGAACAACTCACTTGGCAACGTCCTTCCTGTACTGTACTACTGCAGTTGGAGCCTGTGGCAGTGTGGGGTGGGGACGCACGTAACAATATATATATCTATATATATATATATATATATATATATATATATATATATATATATATATATATATATGCCATAGGAGCTTTATACTGAGTGACAAACCAAATGGTTTCCTGTACCCAGGAAACCATTTACTACACTGGGTGGTAAGCATATAACCAGGGTTTCTGGCAGGGTTAAGTGTCCCCCAGATTCCCCTCTCCAAAATCACTAAATCATGGCAGTCGTTTCAGAGAGCCTCGTAGGTCCCAGTACCTGCCCAGGGCCCCAACCAAATGGGCAGATGCTCATAGCCATGTGGAATATGAGAGGTGTGAATGAGGAGTGCAAGAGCGTGGAAATGGTGAATGTGTTGAAGAATGCGAGATATGCTGTGATGGCATTGTGTGAAACGAAGAAGAAAGGGTGCGAAGTGGAGGAGTAGGAGGGTGTGAAATGTGTAAGATCGGGAATGAATGGGAGAGGAAGCTGTAAGGAAGGAGTTGCCTTGGAAATGAATGAGATGTGGCAGAGTTTAATGAGAGACTACAAATGTGTCAGCTCGAGGTGTGTGTATGTCAAGTTCAAGTTTGAGAAGGTGAAAGTGGCAGTCATTGTAGTGTATGCACCGTGTGAGATCAGGAGTGAGAGAGAGAAAAACAGGTTTGGGGATGAGCTGGGTGAAGTAGTGGGAATGTCATAAAATGAAAATATGCCCAGGAGCTATAAAGTGATGACAATGGGGGATACGATCGGACTGGTCCTGAGGGTCCTGAGGATGACATAATGGGTTGTTATGGAGTACCAGGAGAAAATGCTAATGGGAATCCACTAAAGGATATGTGTCAGGAGAGGAGGTTGTGCATTTGTAATTTGTATTTCAAACACAGAGATGCACATAAATACACATGATATAGAGATAACGGAGATCATGTTGAAAGAAGCCTGATTGATTACGTGCTCGTAGAGTGGTCGATGATGGGAATGGTTGCTGATACGTATGAGGGCTGTGAGAGGACGATCCGGTCTGTCAGATCAAATGCTTGTGGTATGCAATATCAAGCTAAGGGGAGTGAGGTGGATCAGGAGAGACAGGAGCAGTCAGAGAGAAAGACTGAAAGTTGAGAAGCTGAGCATCAAAGAAATGGCAGATGAATACAGGACCAAATTAGAGGACGAGTTAGAATCAGTGAACTGGAATGAATTGGATCTGGACAGCCTGTGGAATGCATATAGCGATTGCTTAGTTAGGAATACTAAAGTGGTGTGTGGTGTGGCAAGAGTATCACCAGCAAAGAAGGGTACGGCGTGGTGGGACGGGGAGGTTAAGAGAGAGGTGAAAGAGAAGAGGAAGAAGTGGGTAAGTGGTTACAGGATAGGGGTCCAGTTGAAATAAGAACTGAGTATACTGAGAACAAAAAGCACGTAAAGAGACCAGTGAAGAGGAAACAGAAGGAAGTAAATGATGATCTGGGAAGGAAAATGAATGTGAACTACTCTGAAAATAGGAAGTTATTCTGGAAAGAGGTGCGGAAATGTAGAAGTGAAAGTAGAAAGAAATGTGATGGTGTGAAGGATGCGGGTGGTAGGTTACTAACCCATAGAGATGATGTAAGGACCAGATGGAAAGACTATTTTGAAAGCTTGATGAATGGGAATAGAGAGAGCAGAGCAGCTGTAAAAATGATTGGTTTTGCGTGTGTGCAGAGAAGGAATGCAGTGCCAAGAGATGTGACACAGTTGAAGAGTGCTGTGAAGTGACTGAAAAATGAGAGAGCAGCTGGGGTTGAGATGTATGCAGAGATGCTTAAGTGTAGTGGAGCGAGGGGAATGAAGTGTTTCTTGGAGATATGCAAGAAGGCATGGTTGAGTGAAATTGATCCTGCAGAGGGGAAAAAGGCTGTGATTGTGCCCCTGTACAAAAATAAAGGTGAGCGAAGTGAGTGCAAGAATTATCGTGGTATAAGTTTATTGAGTGTTGTAGGGAAGGTATATGGAAGACTTATTAACAGAGAAAGTAAGAGAGATATAAGAAGTCCTAGTGAGTGATGAACAGGGTGGCTTTAGGAGTGGCAGAGGATATTTGGATCAAGTATTTGCAGTGAGACAGATACCAGAGAAGGCTTGTGAGAAGGACCATAAGGTGTTTATGGCATTCATGGATCTGGAAAAAGCATACGACAAAGTAGACAGAAAGGGATTGTAGAAAGTTTTGCGCATGTGTGGTGTAGATGGTAAGCTGTTAGGTGCTGTCAAGAGATTTTATGATGGTAGCGAAGCATGTATAAGAGTTAATGGGCATCTAAGTGAATCGTTCATGATCGTTGTGGGCGTGCGACCAGGTTGTGTGATGTCCCCATGGTTGTTCAATGTATATATGGATGGGGTGATGAGAGAAGTAAAAACATGAGTAATGGAGAAAGGGATGGCGTTGGTAATGTATGGTGATAGATGGAATATCTCAAATTTGATGGATGCTGATGATGCAGTACTGCTTGCAAGTACTGGACAAGAACTTGGTAGTTTAGTGCAGAGTTTTACTGATGTCTGTGAGCATCGTGCCTTGAGAGTAAAAGTAGAGGAGTAAAGTGATGGTTATTGAGACAGAAGGTGACTCCCAGTGTGATGTTGCAGTGAATGGAGAGAGAATGGAATTGGTGAGAGAGTTCAAATACTTCGGTACAGTGACAGAAGAGAGAGGAAAATGTGCAAAAGAATTGAAAGTAGAGTGACACAAGGAAGAAAAGTGGCTTGTGCAATGAAGGCCTTGATTAGGAACAGAGGCTTGAGTGTTGCAGTTGCAAGAGGCTTACATGAAGGAGTGTTAGTGCCAACTTTAACGTATGGATGTGAGACTATTGTGTGGCATGAAAATGGAAAGTCAAGAGTTAGAGCAGTGGGCATGGGACTGCTAAGGAATGTATGTGGAGTACTGAGGGTAGACAGGATACGAAATATTGTGATTCGCGAAAGGTGTGGAGTGAGGAAGTTGGTGGACACCAGAATCGAAGAGAGTGTCCTACGATGGCACAGTCATGTGTAAAGAATGGATAACAACAGAGTGATGAAAAACGTATACCTGAGCGAATTTGAAGGAGGGAGGAGGCGAGGTGGGCCAAGGAGAAGGTGGAGAGATGGATGTTTGAGGAAAAGAAGTTTGGAAGTCGGTGCGACAAGGGAACTGACAAGAGATCGAACTGTCTAGATGAATGTTGTGAGAAGTGCATGATCAGGGATTATGGCGCCCTTGGGAGCATGGCAGCGTCCGGACTTACTCAATCCGATACGTTTGTGTGAAGCTGCAGAAAGTGGTGAATGTTTTTGGCGTATCCGGTAGAGCCAGGATCCTGGAGGATTGAATGATGAGTGAATGGTAGCGTGGCCCATTGGACTGGGCAAATTTGTGCTGTCTGGACATTGCTACTCCTCACCCTGCCTTTGAGTGGGAAAGGAGGTCCGGATGATGATGATATATATATATATATATATATATATATATATATATATATATAGAGAGATAGATAGATAGATAGATAGATATAGATAGATAGATAGATATAATAAACACAAACATACACACACACACACACACACACACACATATATATATATATATATATATATATATATATATATATATATATGTATGTATCAGGACGATACAGCCAATGTATCTCTACCAAGTGGCTTAGGCTGTCTGGTAGAGATTGTATGTAGGGTGGGAAGTGCTTGCAAGTGTAAATGTAGTGTTGAGTGGCTTTGGATGTGTGTGTGTAGTCTGTGAACCAAATGTAATCGGCCCACACAAGCCGACTGGGTGTAAGCATACTTCATAGTAAGCGACACTGTTTCTGTCAATGCAGTACGTGGCCTGGTGAACTCTTCCGAAGTTTATTACCCTGGCGGGGTGCGAACCCTGGTTCACCCGTGTACAAAACGCACACTGTACCACAGAGGCTCTCTCTCTCTCTCTCTCTCTCTCTCTCTCTCTCTATATATATATATATATATATATATATATATATATGTGTGTGTGTGTGTGTGTGTGTGTGTGTGTTTGCCATGATCCTTGCCATTCCTGAGATTATCCAAAAACTGTATTAGATTGCACTAATTTTAAGAGGAGAGAATATTCAAGTTGTTTTTGACGTGGGTGGCAAGAGAAAGAGAAAGAAGAGTCTTGAGTTTCACTGCAGTTTTATTCTCCAAATGAACTCATCTTCACAAGAGCAGGACTGAGGTGAGAGCGGTTTATGCTTGCTAACTCCGTGCGCTTTCCTCCTGCCTTTCCCACAGTGCCTCTTCTCTCTTCTAACCCCTTCTGGTCTGTCTCTCCAATTTTCCCTGTATATGCCTGGTTGGGTCCTGTGTGAGGGCACGTGTTTCCATGCCTGTGGAATTTTCCATTAGGCATCATACTGTGCTGTGTGCGAAATTCCTTAGCTAGAATGTGCATTGTTGTTTCTTCTAGATCTCTCGAGCTTAGGCACGTCTTTCTTCCAATCTCTATATTACATATTAACAATATATTTGTCACTAGCTATTATATAGTGTGATGATATTTTAGTGTCCTGACATCGCTCGGTCACGCCAATCTGATGTCCTTACGACAATATGTAGTAACAAATTACATATTCTGTCATAACCTAATAATATATGGCATTCACTACAATATGGTGTAGACAAAATAATATTGTAGAACCATAACACATTGTATGGAGTAAATACATGGTAATAAAAATTGAACATAGAGCATTGCATTGTAGTGGTAATGTATATATGCATATTTACTACTGTAATATAATGGCAGTACCATGTCAAGACTATAGTAAGAGTCAGTCATATGTAATGTATGTATTATCTATTTATCTATCTATCTATTTAGATAGATGGATATAGATAGATAGATATAGATATGTATACTGTATATATAGACAGATATATATATATATATATATATATATATATATATATATATATATATATATATATATATATATGAGATATAATAATACTGTAGCACCAGTCGAACAGGGCAGTACTCCCGAGGTAGATGGCAAGCTGGTGATAGGGAGAGCTGGAGCTCCCGTTTCACCAGCCCTCAGGACTTGATCCTGACCATCTCCCTTTTCTGAACATTTTCAGTGCATTCATTTACACAGAGAATAGGCCAGCATGCTCTCATAATACCTCTACCTTCAACTGTCTACACCACACTACATGCGCATAACATATCACACCTTCTATTTACATCTTTATTAATGGCCGCTGCAATCTTACAATCAAATGAGGTGGTACCTCGGATTGCCACCACCGGCAGGGTAGGGCTGGAGGCACAGGGTCCTCCCGGTCGCCATCAAGCGACTGTGCCAGCAGCGACTGTTGCTATTTCCGGGAATGGTCGTCGGCGAAGAGGTGATGGTGCGGCCTTATTCTTTACCATCATCCGCGGCCTTACCACAAATTTAAACTCAGTTCATATTTTCCTTCAGTCCATAGCCCCTGTGGCCCTTTTCCTCACAGAACCACAAATCTCACCCTCTACCGATATATCTCCATTTTGTTTTCCCGGTTACCATCTCCTTACAAACTTCCGTAACAAGGGCGGCACCTGTTGTTATATCAAATCCCAATATGCAGTTGATACTATTTTAAACTTCACTTCATCCAGTTTTGATTACTCATTATATAAATTAAATTGCCAAAACATTACCAAATATATCTGTGTAGTTTATCGTTCCCCCAATGCTTCTTTGGAACCCAGTGTATTTGATTCCATATCCACTCAGTTGAGTAACCTTGACCTTGCCCTTGGCAATGAAATTACCATTTTGGGTGATTTTAACATACACAATGTTGAATGGTTATTGCATTCTGCCCGGACTGACGACGCTGGTCTAGAATGCGAGCTGTTTGCAGAATCGTTTAATCTCACCCAGTTGGTAAAGCAACCAACCAGAATACCTGATAATCCTGACCATAATGCCCATCTCTTGGATTAATTCTTGACAAATAATCCAGATCAATACAGGATAGAGGTACTGTCACCACTTGGATCCTCTGACCACAATCTCATCAAAGCCTCATTAGTTAACCCTCCTACACCTCCCCATTCCGAACCTGTTCGGGTGACCCGATGGCACTTTGACAGGGCAGACTGGGATGGATTTAGAAATGATCTTGCTGATGTTCCATGGCAGTCTTTCTTCTCTAGTGATCCCAATTCTACCCAGTCCCACATTTGCGACTTAATGCTAGCTGGTATGGATTTATTCATACCAAGTCAACAATTCACTAAAAGATCATACTCTCCAAAATGGTTTGATGGCAATTGTGCCAGAGCAACAGCCCAAAAGTCATTAGTATATAACTCTTACTTAAAATCAAAAACATCTGAATCACTCTCCCAATTTAAAATTGCTAGAAATCATGCAAAAGCTGTATTAAATCTATCTAAATCAAACTTTCTTCAAAAGCAAGCATCAAAACTACTTAACAACCCTAATGACAATAGAATATTCTGGTCAACTTTTAATTCTTTCAATAATAACTTTAACAAGTCATCTTCCATTCCCCCACTAAAACCTTCAGATGGCAATATTACAAATGACCCACGTGGGAAAGCAGATATCTTTGCTAGCACCTTTGCAAGAAACTCTACCATGGATGATACCGGCCAGAATGTCTCAGTACTGGAACTTGATTCTCCCGAAATTGCCCCACTTAAAATACAGACAAGATTCGTAAAATCCATCCTAGACAGTTTACCTACCAACAAAGCTCCAGGCCCAGATGGCATTCCGCCAATTGTTTTGAAAAAGTGTTCCCCTGAACTTGCCTCTGTCCTAGCCAAATTATTCAGACTATGCATACGTACTTCTTTATTCCCAAATTCATGGAAAGAAGCCAATATCCACCCAGTTCCGAAGAAAGGAAGTTCGTCTGACCCCTCCAATTACAGATCAATAGCTGGCACATCTTCTCTTGGTAAGGTATTTGAAACTTTAATTAATAAGCATATTGTTAAACATCTTGAATGCAACAACTTAATTAGTGATAGACAATACGGTTTTCGCCACGAAAGATCCACCATTGACATAATCTCTTAACTCATACCATCCATCAATCAATTGATCTTTTGGAGAAACTCATGCAGTAGCTCTTGATATCTCTAAAGCTTTCGACAGAGTATGGCACCGTTCCCTGCTGTCCAAACTCCCTTGCTATGGACTAACGTCTTTTGTTCCTTTGATTTCTTCTTATCTTAGTGACAAGAAAATAAGAGTAAAAGTAGATGATGTATATTCGAATTTCCACTCAATTAACGCCGGCGTGCCGCAGGGATCAGTTCTGGCGCCAACCCTATTTCTGGTTCATATTAATGATCTCTTATCTGTCACTCACAATCCCGTTCACTCATATGCAGATGACTCAACACTACATAGTTCATTCACACTCAGACATCCATTTACAAAGTCTAATATCTCTACCTCTCAACTCAGTACAGCCATCTCCATAAATCAAGATCTAGCTACAATCAGTGAATGGGGACAAAACAACCTTGACTCTTTTAATGCTAGTAAAACTAAATATATACAGTTTACTAAATAGGCAGATATTGCCAGATTCGTACATTACCTTCAGTGCTAGTAATATTCCCATCTCCAAAAGTATTGAAATTCTTGGTGTCTCACTTAACAGTGCCCTCAGTTGGACCTCTCATGTCAGATCACTTGCTAAAACCGCCTCAAAGAAACTTGGATTATTGTACAGAGTTCGTAACTTCTTCGCCGATGAGCAGTTAGCTATAATTTATAAGAGTCATGTGCGCTCTCAGCTTGAATATTGCTCACCCTTGTGGAATGGTTGTGGAGAGGTTGCATTAAGAGAACTAGACAAAATTCAGAATAAAGCTGTTAGAATCATTAACAACCCTGCCATTACATATAAACTACCTCCCCTGCAAGTAAGAAGGAATGTTGCCTCCCTTGCATTATTTTACAGATATTTTTTTGGCAAATGCTCAGATGAAGTTGCGCCCATGGTGCCACCTCTCCATGCCTTCCCTCGTGCTACACGGGCATCTGGTAGCGCTCATGACTGGAATGTCACTCAACCATATTGCAGAACTTCTGCCTATCAGAATTCTTTCATTCCCCGAACTGCATCTCTCTGGAACTCGCTTCCCCAGAGTTGTTTTCCTCCAAATTTCAACCCACAACTGTTCAAGTCTAAATGTTACAGATATTTTAGGAATAAAGGACACCAGTAATCTGGTGTATGGATTATTTTTTTTCCCCTATTTGTTTTTCCTTCCTTCGTTCTGTTATAAAAAAAAAAATGGATACAAGCATATCAGTTTATCATTTATGCATAGTTAGATTATATATATATATATATATATATATATATATATATATATATATATATATATATATATATATATATATATATATATATATCCATCCATCCATCCTCTAATCCTACGTTGCCCCATGAGGAGCATAGGAGCCAGGGGCTAGGCAAGTTGGTTCTGGCATTTAAGATGAGAGTGGCCAGACTCACTCATCCCTGAGTGGCATTACGTGAGCAGTAAACCCCAACCAGCCCTTGGATATAAACCTTCACCGGCTCAATCCGATTGGAGCACCGTTATTACCCACTAAACCACCAGGCGCCAAAATTTAGTTATATGGTTACCACTCAGCGTAGTAAATGGTTTCCTGGTGTACAGAAAACCATATGGCTTGTCACTCAGTGTAGAATCACCCACAGGCAGAATGATGAGGAAAGAATGAAGGAAAGAAAGACACAAGAGGGAGTGTAAAGTCACCCGCAGGCATAAGAAAGAGGAAAGAATGATGGAAAGAAAGGCAGAAGAGGATGGATGGAAAGAAGGATGAAGGAGAGGAAAGGGCAGACACCCCAGAGCAGCACTACATCAAGTGAGTGGATGGTGAGCGCCCCCCCCGACCCAATATATATAGATATATATATATATATATATATATATATATATATATATATATATATATATATATATATATATATATATATATATATATTTATATATATGAGATATAATAATACTGTTATTTGAAATGGATACAAGCATATCAGTTTATCATTTATGCAAAGTTAGACTAATCTTATGGAGTATGTTGCCCCCTAAATTTCCTTAATTTTTTCTTTGTATATATGATTTACAGTATTTACATATTATACACATTTCACTCAGAGGGTCTCACTTGAATGTTTACTCTTCCTCCTCTAAATACTGATTGTAAGTTTACAATCCTTGCTTGCATTCTGTGCATAGCCAATAGTAATATACATTATGGAGATGATTATAAAGACAACTCGAGCTGGGCTATGCGCATAATATGGATTGAGCATACTTATACTCAGTTCATTCCAGGGCTTCATTGTTTGATTGATTAATTGCACAGTTTCATACTTAGGTGAAGTATTTGTGTGTGTGATTAAGGATGGCATAGTGACTGTTTGTACCTAAGGTGGACAAAGATGGTTTACGTACAACACAATATTCAGGCGCTGTGTATAGTCCTGATGCTGAGGTATGAGATGGTGGTGTATCTGGACAAATTACGAAATCTGATGTGTTATGAGTGAAGCAGAAAAACTGTGAATGCCCGATGCGCTGATGGTGGGTTAGTTTATCTGAAGCATATGTAAAACAGTAGTGCTGATGAATGTCATGATTTCTTACGATAGCTATTTCACATGGGACTGTTCCAGCTGGCTGCAGCGTGAAAATTAAGCAGTACAAAGGTGAGCAGCTTGTAGGGATGTACTACACTTTCGTTCAATCGTTGATTCAAGAGAGTGTCTTGTCTCTTGGAGACCATAACGAGTTCGGTGTTGGTGCTGATGTTGATGATGACCAAGGTGTCATTATTCTTAGAAGGAAATGAGTATATATGATAGACTGGGAACAGATTATCTCTTTTGAATGGTACATAAACTATTACTGATGTTGGTGTTAGAGTCGCTTCTAAGTATGGATAATATAACATAAGATTCCTGTCTTGAAACCAAGGCTTCAAACCATGCTTATGTATGCCTTGACTGATTATTTGACGTAGATCGTGAACTGAAAGTAAGTTAATGGTGATCTTGACTTTACCAGCATTTGCAATACCATTCATCAAAGGTTGATAACGAGCCCTGGTGTCGTCTAACTAAAGTATTATTATGTCAGTATGTTCCATGCCTACTGAGAAGTGTTGAAAAGGTGTCATGTTTCCTTCCATTGCATTTATTTTGTCCACACACTGTTGAGTTATCCATTCTGCCTTTCTGAGATTTTTCACAATCGTCATCATTGCCGTGCTTTGATCGTCAACTAGCATCTGTTGATACGTTAATACCAGAGATATGAAATCTGTTGTTTAGTTCGTGAAGATCTTTTTCTGTAGTCAATGCAAAAAATATTCCTTAGAAGTGCACCACCCAGGTCGAACAAACCCCGCCTCTCACGTATATGTGCGATGTTCATATCTCTAAGTGTCTCATTTCCACGAGACGGGATATCTTGGATCATGATGAGCATGGTAGCTTTTGCTTGTTCTAATTGCCATTTTGCTAACTTCATGAATTCAGTTACTTCCTTTGTGTTATGAGATTCTGAAGCAGAACTTCTTATCACAGCTTCCAGTGTCCTCAGTGGCTTGGCAATGTTGTCCAACAACACCAGTAATTCATAAAAGATGTCCAAATTAATTTCAGTGCTCATGATATCTTTCACAATTGTTGTCGAGGCCGTTGGGGGCTGTAAGGCATCCTTGCCTTATTGTATGTTGAGGGTCTAAGTGAGCCGATCCTTTTGATAGATAAGTGAGAATCCATGGTATAAGTTCCCACATCGTTACCTATCAAATATATATATATATATATATATATATATATATATATATATATATATATATATATATAAATATATTCATTAGGTAATCCAGTCATGCTGAGGTCGATGATATTGATGATGCACATTATAAACTGGCTTTTGGAGAACAATAACTTTGCTCGTTGTTTCATTTACAGGAGTTGAAATCGAACCTAGGTCATGTAAATACTGTATTGTCGCATTTGTAGCAACAGTTGCACCCATTTTTGTTTGACTGTTATGCGATCTTAATTTATTTCTGTATGTATTGATTTCTTCTAGATTCCTGTAATTGTGTTCATTTTTTCGGTGGTGACCGAGGTTACATAATTGCTGGCTAAATTCCTTGAGACCCTTTTTAAATGGTCAACATGAATTTGTTTTTCTTCGCCACTCGACAGTGACTTAATTACCACCCTGTTGGCAGTCTTCTTAATTACTCTGTATGGGCCTTCAAATTTCGGTGATTAGTTTATTGTCTCTAGTGTGTAAGATACCATAGACAAAGTCTTTTATGCTGATAGCTGATTCTTTTGCCTTTTTATTAAATTGCTCTCATTTCTTCCTTGGACATCGATAAGTCTGCATCACTTTTGCTGACTAGCAACTCATACCAGATTAAGGGTATTTCTGGCACGCTGCTTCTGAAAACCACAACAATTATCAGCTAGAACATCAAATTTTCCCACTAAATTCTGAATGCTGTCACTGATATGGTCTCATTGTAATATAATGCTGAGGCAAATGAATATAAAATGCCATATTACACTGTGACCCCAATATTTCGGTTGCAACTGTGTACATGGGGTATTTACGCTTTTGTCAGTCCGAGAAGCGGGGACCGGAAGCTGATATGATTCAGCAGCCGACCACAGAACGCTTGGTAGGGAGGGGTTAGTTATCTACAGAACAGCCGGTAGAGAGGGGTTAGTTGTCCGTTGGATGAGAGCATCGTCAGTTGAGCCAGCTATTGCTTCATTTATACCAATTGTGTCACAGAAGACAATGGCTTCTCGTGGAAAATGTAAAACGATCCTGATGTGTATTGCTATATCTGTGGATCTTTTACCACCCCAAAACAGCGCACAAAAATCACAGAGTCCATTTGCAAAGCATATCACGCTTACTTTGGTGTTCCTCTTGGTGACCAGGAGAAACCATGGGCCCCCCTAAAGGTGTGCAGGACGGGTGTTGAGAATATCAGGAAATGGACAAAATCTCATAGGAAGAGTCTCAGCTTTGGAGTTCTGATGGTGTGGTGGGAATCTCAAAACTACCTGACCAATTGCTATTTTTGCATGGTCAATGTGTCTGGTTTCAGCCCGATGATGAAAACCTGCACTGAGTATTCCAATCTTCCCTCAGCGTTGTGGCCTGGTCCTCACTTGAAGTCCCTGTGCCTACTTTCACCACTCTGGATGTCACAAGTTCAGATGAAAGTTCAACGCCTGAACACTCTGATACTAATGACGATGAATATAATACCTCAAGTAGCGATATCAAGAGTACGAGGCCATTTACGCAGGCTGAACTGAGCGATTTGGTACGGGATCTCAATCTGCCAAAGTCATCTGTGGAATTATTGGGGTTAAGGCTCAAGGATAAGAAAATGTTGTAACCCAGAACAAACATCAAGTACTGCAACTTAGAGGCAAATTTACTGCAATACTTCACAAAGGATAATGGTTTTGTTTATTTAATGATAAAGGGTTGACTGAGAAGATGGGATGTGAATACGTGCTAGATGAATGGAGGCTCTATATTGACAGTTCGAAGAGAAGTTTGAAGTGTGTGGTACTGCACAACGGCAACAAACTTGCCTCCATTCCTATCAGTCATTTAGTCAGCTTGAAAGAAACATACATCCCACTGAAGTTGATTCTTGAAATAATCAGATACAGTGATCACAACTGGATGATGTGTGGTGACTTGAAAGTGCTATCGATGGTTTTAGGAAGCAAGGATACACCAAGTAACCTTGTTTTCTATGTCTCTGGGACAGCCGTGCAAAAGAAGGAAAATTGGATACAGAAGGAATGGCCATCCAGAGAACAGTTCGCACTTGGAGAAAAAATCATCAAATCTGTACCGTTAGTTCAACCTCAGAAGGCTCTGCTGCCTCCACTACATATAAAATTAGATCTGATGAAACAATTTGTAAAAACTCTCGACAAGGAAAGCTCATGCTTCCAATACTTTTGCTTGAAGTTCCCTCATTTTCAGACGAACAACTCAAAGCGTGAATATTCAACGGCCCACAAAAAAGGCTGCTCATGAAGGATGAGGAATTCATGAAATCCATGACACCGGGTGAAAAAGATTGCTGGACTGCATTTGCCAACGTAGTTTCGAATTTTCTTCGAAACAAGAGAGCAGAAAACTATGAATTCATCGTGGAAACACTCCTGACATCATTGAGAGACTTGGGGGCAATCATGAGCGGAAAAGTGCATTTTTTGCACAGTCATATGAACTTTTTTGTAGAGAATCTCGGCGCAATCAGTGAAGAAGAAGGTTAAAGGGTGTCACCAGGACATTAAGACGATGGAGCACAGGTGTCAAGGGAGATGGAATGGCAATATGATGGCAGACTGCTGCCGGTGCTTTGCAGCACGACTGTTTGAACACTAAATACACTAGGAAATCTAAGAGAAGGAAATTCCAGCCTTAGATGAACTGCCAGTGCTAATCAATTGTCTTGCGCATCACATTTATGCATTTTTGTGGTAGCCATTACAGTGCCGTTTAATGCCGGTCATTTTCCCTTTATTGCATAAATATACTTAAGTGTTTTGTGAAAAACTTTGGTGTTCTACATAATTTTTGGAAGTATATTCCAAATCAGCACTCTCGAACTGTACGAAATTAGCATGAATCATTAAATCAACAGAATTTTTATTTTTCAAAATGTAAACCAGTGGTTAAATTGTTTCTTCACCATTTTGTTTATATCCTATGATTCACGCCCATGGAGTTCAGGATAATCGTCATAATTGTAGACAGGCAACTATTCACCTTCGAGAATCTCATACGGCAATTTTTTGTCTGTCCTGTAGATCATGATATGGGGTGTATCTTCTATATACTTGTTTCTTGCACAATTAATTGATGCTTCCACTGTGGGAATCCAATCATCCAAGCTTGCATAATTATCATTGAGAATATGTTGTACCACAACCAACACTTTTTGTTTTGTCTCTCTACGAACCCATTGGATGCTGGGTGATAGGCCAAGATATTGATCTATTTTATATTGTATTGTTTACATACTTCTTGTATGATTTCAGAATTTAATTCTCCTTCATTATCTCTTATTAATACCTTTAGTGTGGTGACTCAACATATAATATGGTCTGTGTTTACCCTTGCAACTGTTTCTGCTGTCTTATCCTTAATTGGAACTAAAATCACATATCTTGAGAAATGATCTGTAGCAACGAAGAGATATTGATTATTATTGTAAGATAAGGGTAACTTAAGTAAGTCACCTGTGACAATGTTCCACGGTTGGTTAGATTGATCGATTGATTGTAGTAGAAACTGGCGGCGCAACTGCCAGGGTCATATGCCACCAGTCAACAAGCTAAAAGACACAGCAAATAAATAGTGCATATTGAAAATAAAGTCAATAACTATTACTAGAGATAAAAAACTTAAAATAATAAAAGAAAGTTAAAGATAATATCAGTTACTTATAAAAGTGGAAAGAGGCCCACCTCCTGAAGAAAACTAAAAACATCAGTAAAATCACTATAGGCTCCATCAAGAATTGAGGAGAGACAGTAGGCACCATCTGCCCCTCTATGCTTATGGAGGAATCTCTGACACAGGTCCCCCAAACTTGGACACTTGACCAGCAAATGACGGACAGTAAGGGGAACAAGGCAATCATCACAGTACAGTTGAGTCTCACCACTCATCAGGAACCCATGTGTAAGCCGAGAGTGCCCAACGCAAAGCCAAGCAAGAGCCACCTCCAATAGTCGAGGCATGGAAGGGAGAACCCTTGGCACAACCACCCTCTGAAGGACCTCTTTCAGCTTATTATAAGTGACACCATCCCAGCGTCTCTGCCAACATGTATGAATTCTGCACTGCAAGTAAGGTGTTACATCAGAAGCAAGAAGCGGATATTCGGGTGGGGGCTGTTGAGAAGCCGCATCCTTGGCCAATGCGTCCGCCTTCTCATCGCCCACCACACCAACATGTGCAGGAACCCAACAAAAATCTACTCTTTTCCCCCGACGACGAATGAGAAACAGTCACTCCAAGATAGCTAAAACTATAGGATGGAAAGAGTTAAAAGAGTCCAGGGCCAAAAGTGCCCCTTAAGAGTCGCTAAAATTAGTAAAATAATTGTCACGGTGAACAAACACCAACTTCAGGGCTAAAACGATAGCTGACAACTCTGCAGTAAAAACTGAGGCGACCAAAGGAAGACTACCACCATGGCTAAAATTGGGAAATACCACTCCAAAACCAACACCAGATGCGGACTTAGAGCCATCAGTATACACAGGTACAGAATCACCATGACTAGAAGAATGTTCTAAAAATAACTGTAAAAGACACTGAGGAGCAACAGAATCCTTTGAGCCTGCAAAAGACCTGCAGAAAGTTACCTTGGGCAATATCCATGGTGCAACCCTCAGGATCCGAACAGGACTGACAGGTACTGCTGACAAACCAAACACCTCCATAATATCCCGAACTCTATAGCCAAACGGGTGAGGCATCCGAGGGTGTCTACTATAATACAAAAAACAAGACTGTTTCGCCACACACTCACAGACAAGTTAGTCTGGAAGGCGACGAATCTGGAGCCAACACCGTGCTGCAACAGACTGATGCAGTAGATCTAAGGGAGGCACACCAGCTTCCACCTACAAGCTGGGAATTGGAGACGACCAAAAAGCCCCAGTTGTGAGGCGAAGACCAGCATGATAGACAGCATCTAGAGTTTTTAGTGTGGACTCTCTGGCAGAGGAGTATACCTCGCAGCCATATGACAGCTTGGTGGTTACAAACACCTGAAACAAATGCAAGAGCATCCTCCAATCAGCACCCCAAGAGGCATGGGACAGAACCCTCAATAGATTGAGAGCCTTCATACATGGTGTTTTAAGATTTGCCAAGTGTGAAACCCACGTCAAACGGCAGTCAAACTTCAGGCCCAAGAATTTCGTCTCTGACACACAACGGAGTCTCCTGCCACAAAGCTGGAGATCAGGGTCCGGGTGTACCCCTCTCATCCTACAGAAGTGCATAGCCAAAGTCTTAGAAGGGGAAAACCGAAAACCCTTGGAAGTTGCCCAGGCAGAAATCTTGTCCAAGGCAAGTTGCATACGACGCTCAATAGCAGAGATGCTGGAGCCAGAAAACCATATAGCTAAGTCATCCACATAAAGGGATGAGGATACCCCAGCAGGCACAGTGTCAATGATACCATTGATGGCCACCACAAACAGGGAAACACTTAAGACACTCCCCTGTGGGAGTGACGTAGAGAGGGTAGAACCCACACAGACCCTAAACACACGATCAGACAAGAAGTCTCCAAGCAACACAAGCAGATGACCACGTAAACCAAAGACATGAAGTTGTTGGAGGATGCCATGGCATTAGGCAGTGTCATAAGCCACAAGATGTTGCTTAGAAGTAAAAGCTTCATAGATCGATGCCTCGAGCCTGATATGGTTGTCTGAAGTGCACTGTAATTTATGGAAACCACTCTGCAACGGAGAAAGAAAGCAGCCCTTCTCCAGAAACCACATAAGCCTGACACTGACCATCTTCTCGAACAACTTGCACACACATGATGTTAGAGTGATAGGACGATAGCTGGTGACCTGGGAATGGTCTTTACCAGGCTTGGGAATGGGGAGGACAATACCCAACTTCCAACTCCTGGGAATAGAGCCCTCACTCCAAACCCTGTTAAAGAGGTCCAATAAAAACTGAAGTGAATCAGTCGGCAGATGACAAAGCAGAGCGTATGGAATGTTGTCAGGCCCAGGAGCAGTGTCACGACACTCTGAGAGGGCAGCACGCAGCTCACAGAGGCTGAAGTCTAACTTATACGGCTCTCCGCCACGAGAGCGAAAATCAAGAAACAGCCTCTCCTGATTCCTACGAAAGGTAGCAAACGGCTGGGAAGGATCCTTTTTTAAGACAGCATAAAACTGATTTGCAAAAGCAGATGCTACTGCATCTGGTGCAGACACAAGTTCTCTGTGAAGTCGCAACACCGGTGGAGAGGGGGGCGAGAATCTGCCAGAAATCTTGCACACCTTTTTCCACACCATAGGCATTGGAGTCAAGGATGTAACTGTAGAAACATACGAGCTCCATGAGATATGGCGAGCATTCTTCATGACCCATCTATAGTGAGCACGTGCTTTGCGAAACTGGATTTTTAGAAAAACAACACTACGATTGGCAAAAAACCAACAGGCTGCTGCTTTGTAAGCTCCCTTTGCTATGGAGCAGTCATCATTCCACCATGGCACAGGTCTCCAGAAAAAAACACCAGAAGTCTGTGGGATCGAATGTACCCCTGCTGAGAAAATGGTCTTAGTAAAATAACATTCGGCATCATCGATAGTTGAAAAATCAGTAACCTTGTTGGCAAATACACATAGTTCCTCAATGAGAGACCAATCAGCCCTACCCAGACACCAGAGTGGCATACGGGCTACAGGAACAGAGCGAGTAGACTGGACCATCACAGGATAATGGTCACTACCATGTAGATCATCCAAAACCTTCCAAGAAAAATCAATGGCACAATCAAAGGAGGAGATGGTAAGGTCAATGACAATACATGCTGGTCTGAACATGAAAATGGGTCGGCCTACAATCATTGAGGACAACCAAATCTAAATCCCCAACCAAAAGGCAAGACGATCACCCAGGGATTCGAAAGTGAGTCGCCCCACAAAGGATGGCGGCCATTAAGGTCACCAAGGAGTAGGAAAGGGGGTGATAGTTGGTTGATAAGAGTATCTAGATCAGCACGCATAACAGGAATGGAAGGTGGAAGGTACAGGCAACAGATGGTATTGCGCCTCCCAACGTGCATCTGTACTGCTAGAACTTGAAAGGGAGACTGTATCGCAAAGGATAAAAAGGGGACATCAGAATGGCACAAAATTGCACATCCACCACTGTGACCACCAGGAGGAGATGCATGGAAGACCTCATACCCCCTAATAGAAGGGAACTGTCTGTCCCCCACCATCATCTCCTGAAGACAGACACACAGCGGGTTCAGAACAGAGTGTAATAACTGCAATTCCTCCCAATTTCCCATGGCATCTCTACAATTCCATTGTAGTATACTGGGTGAGAATGCCATAATACCCATAGTGAAGGAAGAATCAGGATGAGGTGCGAGACAACCTTGCCTCCCGACTGGGTTTGGATTGATGCTCATGAAAGCCCTTTGGATGAGCATGCCCAGCACCAGAAACCTGAACCCTCTGTTTAACATACGAAGGCAAACGTGAGGACGAGGAAGTAAGTTTTACAACATTCTTTCTTGGAGTGGGCAGACCAGTTTGTTTGGAAGGCGGCTTGGGGGCCGCCTTTGAAGATGTAGGATGGCCAATGCTCCCACCAGATGCCCCAGAAGTGGAAATAGAGTCCACTGGATTCTAATCTTTTGAGGAGGCCATCCCATGCTTCAGATTAGAAGAACCAATGAGCTGTCCAACAACATCCCCAGGTGGGGATGGGACCGGAGGTGAACCTGCAGTTTCGGATGTCAACTGGCTAGATCCCTCAGCCTGCTGGGCAGAGGGAAGAAGACAGGTGTCGACAGAAGGGTCAACAACAGAGACCTTAGGTGGCCGGTCTTCATGTTCAGAGGACTCTGACGAATTATGGTGACATTTGCCAGGTACAGGTAGAGCTTTGGGCATACTGGGTAGGACAGGAGAAGGAGCCCGGTCAACGTGGACATCTGCCACCACCACAGAAGTGTTCATGCTGTCACCCACAGAAGTGGGGGTGGAAACAGTCTGAGTAGTGGGCAAGATTCATTTTCACAAACAGTGTGAATGGCGGGGATAGCATCCTGCAAAGCACTAGATGATGAAGTGGGCACTGGGCTGGGTTGGGGCTTTCTCGGAGATATAGGGTGGTGTACTGGCATTCCAGAAAGGACAGAAGCATAAGTAACACCAGGCTGGAAGAAGTGAGTCTGGGCTCTCTTCTTAGCCTCGGGCAATGAAACCTTCTCAAGTGTTCGAACTGATAAAATTTCCTATTCCAGGCAGTAGTGAGGACAGTTTTTAGAAAATACAGCATGAGGGCCCCCACAATGATAGCATTTAATGGGTCCTGGACAGTTACTGGCATGACTTGGTCTGCCACAGGAGACACAAACACCAGGTAGGGCAGCCAGTGCACATCGGCAAAATTTGCTAACATGTCCATACTCCTGACAGTGGCAACACCGTTTTGGGTTCGGAACATGAGGCTTCACAGGCGGAGAGAGCCAAGCAAGTTTCACGGAAGCAGGCAACGTTAAGCAGTCAAAGGTCAGAAACAACGTCGGAGTTGGGGTCAGAATACCATCGATCTTCTTCTGTACTTGGTCAACCTTTACAACACCATAAGAGCATAGTTCTTCTAATAACCATGACTCAAGGTTTCACAGGAGGTCCTGAGAGTAAATAACCTCTTTACTCTGGTTGAAGGTGCCATGAGGTACACAGGACATACTGTTGCCAGATATGGAAGTCAGATTCCAGAGACGGGAGCTTTCTGCTGGGGAGGACATCTCAATGAGTAGGCTACCATCCCCCTGGGTCGAGATCGTCGGTTCACGGCCACAAGCAGAAACAATGGCTCGGTGCAGTTCAAAAAAATCTATATCCAGCACTGAACCACCAGCAGAGGGTTTCAGTACTAGATACTTAGCGAAGGTCTCAGGCTCACTCACTTCCGGGCTGAACCCCGGAGCCAAACCAACCCGACATGACCTTCTCCTATTCCCAGTTGAACGCTGGGTCAGAGGAGGATAGTCCTTTGGGGCCTGGAAAGACTCTACCATGGCAATTAGAGAGGATGACTCCTCAGAATTACCAGGGACAGATAAGATGTCGTCAACAGGATTTTTTGTTAAAAGATCCATTAATATACTTCAGAAACTTCATTCCCCCACCCCTCCACCCACCATGGAGCCCAACAAGGGGAGGTTGTATGTCAGGGACAACACCACTGGTGACCCCAGAGTTAGCGGGAGAGTATATGTAGGTAACCACCGCGGGGACCTGGGCAAGGGTGACTCCAGGCCAGTAGGAGCCACCAGGTCCCCCAGTGCCCACTTGACCCTAGCCAACGCATGACCAGCCGATTGACCTGGTCGGGCCCAACCCGGCCACCCTTCTAGCCAGAATAAGGGACCAAAGAGGTGTACTGCTAGCTGCATGGCGCATCGCTCAACCTCCAGGACTCCCGTCTCCCAGCATTACGAGATGCCATGCACAGCAAACACGTGGGGAGGCAACAGTCCTGCCCTAGATGGTAAATGGACTGGGACTAACATCACCAGCACCTCCTCCACCAGTAATGTAGGGGGTGCTTAGTCAACATGGCCAACAATCGGTTAGATAGGTACAGGATGATTCCCTATAGGTGTTAACGTGTAACCTTTGTTTCTCGCACATGAGTCACATCTGTCTATGTGACTGTGTATGTCTTTGCATAATGATGGCCAGTAGTATAACATCCGGGCTTGTCTGACCGTCCTATCTTTGCCAGGATATCCTGCATGTGGACTGTTGTGTATCGTCCATAAAACATAAGGTGTCATTTCATTAGGTACCACTAGTTGTCTGTTGTTCTTCAGTGATTTGGTTGTCCTGAATTTCGTAACCATATACCAAATCTCGAAACTGTTGTAAGTTAAAGACCACTGCAAGTGCCTATAGGTCTGTAGTGCAATAATTTTTCCCTGCACCTATTATTTGTCTGTTATCGAATGCAATTGGTTGATTTTTTCCAAGCATATCTTCTTGCATCGGTACGGCCCCTAGTCCTTTAAGACATGCATTCGTGCATATTACAAATGGTTTTGTGAAATCAGGATTGGCCAGGCAAGGTGCACATGTAAGTTTATCTTTTAATTCATTAACTGCTAGTTTTTGTTCCTCTCCTCACTGAAATACAGTTTGTTTTTTCAGTAAGTGGAATAATGGTTCTGCTATGTGAGAGAATTGTGATATGAATGGTCTGTAGTATCCTGCTAATCCTAAAAATTGTCTTATTTCATTCACATCTGTGAGTTCAGGGAAATATTTGACTGCTTGTATTTTGTCCTCTGAGGTGTGCATCCCTTCTGCATCTAGTCTGTGGTCTAGGAATTTTATTTCCCTAAAGCAAAATTTGCAATTAGACAGCTTAAGTTCCAAACGATCATTGGTTAACTTGTGCAGGAGCTGGTCTAATTTCTGTAAATCTTCATCTATTGTGTGTATTGCAATTATGGTACCATCCAAGTACACATACATACCATTCCCTAACATTCCTGACAGTACACAATTCATTAAGTGTTAGAATGTGCCTGGCACTGTCCTTAACCCCATCAGCATTCTTTTATATTGATAATCCCCTGTATTTGGAGAGAAAGCAGTGTATTTGCATGACTCGTCATGAAGCACAATTTGATAGTATGCATTAAGGAAATCTATCTATCTATTGCCAGATGTCATAATCCCGTAAGGGGTGGCCATCTGACTTTGAGTTATTTGTTTTACGGGGAGAGGCACTAACCCTCCACCAACCCACTTGCTGACACGTAGGGAGCATTCATGGTTTGGTTATATGGTTACCACCCAGCACTGAAAATAGTTTCTTGGCTTAAAGGCTTGTCACTCAATGTAAAGCCACGTGTAAAGGAAAGAAAAGCAATAAGAAGTGACAGGAAAGATAAGAGAAATAGGAAGAGAGGAGGACAGGTACATAAGAAGAATGATAAAGGCTAAGAAGAAGTAGGCAGCACTAACTGTGAAAAAAATATTTGATGTATACAATTCGGTGCTCCTCTCTCAGGGCACCACAATGTAAGAAATTTCTAGTATTTCCTAGTAAACAACTCGTAGGTCGTTACTCTTCTCTAAAGTTGTCCTTAAGTAAATTCAAACAAGTCTCACAGAGTTAGGTGAACCGTAACTTAACCTTAACTCACCTACAGTAACTATTTCTCTTCTCTTAGCTAATCCTCCCTTGAATTGGCCAATTCATAAAGGTTACTTAGCTAGTGAAGAGGGAGTGTCGGACAACCGATGATGATGAGGCTGCCTTGTGTAGTTACTTTCTGCAGTTGCTTGAGCAATCAAGCATCCTTAAGGTGCTTATGTACGGTCGACAGCAGAAGTTCGTCCCTCTTAGCATGCGTGATACGAGCCTCTTGATCTGGTAACACTGTAGGAGATAGAGTTGACAGGTACGCTTTAAATGGCTAATATTAATGAAATGTGTTCGGAGATAAGAACACATTCCCCAATGATAATATTAATTTATAGCAGGTGGGATAATAAAGTTATTGTGAAATGTTTGACATTGGTGTATGAAGATTCTTCATTACGGACGCAGACGCATAGGATTATTTGGACTGAACTGATGTTGCCAGCAAGTATTATATGAAATATTATAGAACGATTGCAGTCCTAAAGGTGAGGTTGCAAGAAAACACTAATTACGACGTCAGTTACACACTAAACAAACACAGAAACTGACAGTTCGTGTTTCGCCAGTATGCGGTTTAGTTTTACAAGGTAAATCACTTCCTTTTCCGACCTCTCTCCCCACCCGTCTCTCCTCTTCCAAGTCATGCTCTGCCATCATCCACGTTTTATCGTTAATGCTGAAAATTGTATGTCTCTAGGTAAACTGTGGGAAATAATATAAAAGTGTCAATGAGCTTCTTTTCCTCCATCGCTTGAAGTGTTATCAATGACTTGAATATAATTGTCAGTAACATGAATAAATCGTCACTGTGGTGGTTAGGAGACATGTCTCGTCATCATTTATGTAACACTTACCAAACTATCATTCTTACAGTGCTCAAAATACGCTCCCTCTCCACCCCCTCGCCGTCTCCTCCCCTCCCCCTTCCACTGTCTCCATCACTTCTCCCCCCTCCCTCCTCCCCCTTGTCCAGTAACCTTTGTTTCTAGCCTGCAACACTCCGAATCCCTCCCCACAGTGTTATTGTATTGACCCTGCCCAACTTCTCTCCCTTGTCAGTTCAAATGTCTTTTTCTCTCCCCTCTTCATTTTTGTCTCGGGAATCGAACAACATAACGATGTTTGGGTCATGTTTTTGTATAGTATTCTTTAATAATGTGTAATATTATAATGACCGTGACAATGGCGGTCAAGAGGCATTAAGTGTTCAAAGGACGGCAGTCAGTGCCTCAGTTTAATGATCATTTTATTTCTCCTCCTCTAGCCATTAATATCTTGCTTACACTTATTTTATAAATCCCAACATACATAAAATATGAAGCACAAACGTCCTCTTTTCACTAAAGAAAGTATAAAATGAAAAATAATCATTGCGTATGTTGTATGACTGAGGTGGTTTGGACATGTGGAGAGAATGGAGAATGAAAGACTGACTAAGAGGGTGTATGTAGGTGAGATGGAGGGAGGGAGAGGGAGGGGTAGACCGAGGATGAGGTGGAGGGATGGAGTTGAGAGGTATATGAGGGAGGGGGGGGTGAGTTGGTGGGAGGGGAGTCAAATGGTGGGTGACAGAGCTACTTGGAGGCGTTTTGTCTGGGATCACCCTTTGCGGGATTAGGGCATCGGGCTATAGACAGATAGATAGATGTTGTATGATCTACATGCATCCAGAAAATATTTTCTGAAAAATACTGTTAGTATTCTTGGTGATAATTGGTAGTTCTTCAGTTACGATTAAATATAGCAAAATAGATGATAGTCACAAAAGCTGTATCCTCATACATTTGACGACCATAATCATCGTAATATACGATGAAGGGGGATTATACCCCTCTGGATGAGTAGGTTAAGCCCTTATCGGAATATGCTTGTCATGAGCCCGGACAGCAGGCAGATGTAAGTGGAAGTATGAGATTGTCGCGGTGTAAGGGTTAATTATGGTAAAGGTTCGCTTCCTATCCATCCGGGTCCTTGTCACTCCTGTATCGATAATATCGGCAGTTGCAGAACAGATGTTCAGGGCGCTGACGGACAGCCATGCCGTTACCTTCTGTTCTAACCCTGCAATGCAGCTGTGGGAATGGAATGATAGGGATAATCTTGCTGGCTGCATTCTCTGACCTTGTAAGATCATGCGTTGCGGGAGTTCAGATCAAAGTATGTCGATGGCATATTGTTTTAAATTATATATAATTAGACGTATCTCATAGGTCTCACTTTAGTGGGGAACACAATGTGTGTGTGGGGGGGGAGGAGATTATGGAAGCAGGAATACTTTGGGTGAGGGAAGGGATTACATATATTACAAGCTGGGATACAGATAAATATTTTATAACGTGAAGGGAGGAGTGAGGGATACAGAAAGCAGGAAGGAGGCGAGGAGGGAAGGAATCCACAAGGGGGGGATGGTTAAGATGGACATATTGTTATGTAAGTAATTTGGTTACTTGTGTGTAATACAGTTGGCAATATAACATGCACGAGTATTGTGTTTATAATGTCATTACAATTAAGACTCAAAGTCCTGTAAATGGTAATAACTGTATTCAGATTATGAAGAACCGATCTAGTTAGGGAGGTAAACAGAAGCAGAGTCAGTTAAATGAAACCGTTGGGAAGGGTTGGGGGTGTTGAGGGAGAGAAACAAGGGGTACTGGTAGAGGGGGGAAGGGAGGGGGGAGAAGTGATGGAGACAGTGGAAGGGGGAGGGGAGGAGACGGCGAGGGGGTGGAGAGGGAGTGTATTTGGAGCACTGTATTAACGATGGTTATATAAATGTTATATAAATGGTGACGAGTAATGTCTCCTAACCACCACAGTGACGATTTATTCATGTTACTAACATTTATATTCAAGTCATGGATAACATTTCAAGCGATGGAGGAGGAAAAGAAGCTCATTTGACACTTTTATATTGATTGTTTCCCACAGTTTATCTACAGACATACGATATTCAGCATTAACGATAAAACGTGCATGATGGCAGAGCATGACTGGGAAGAGAAGAGACGGGTGGGGAGAGAGGTCGGAAAAGGAAGTGATTTAACTTGTAAAACTAAACCGCATACTGGCGAAACACGAACTGTCAGTTTCTGTGTTTGTTTAGTGTGTAACTGACGTCGTAATTAGTGTTTTCTTGCAACCTCACCTTTAGGACTGCAATCGTTCAATAATATTTCATATAATACTTGCTGGCAACATCAGTCCAGTCCAAATAATCCTATGCGTCTGTGTCCGTAACGAAGAATCTTCATACACCAATGTCAAACATTTCACAATAACATTATCCCACCTGCTACAAATTAATATTATCTTTAGGGAATGTGTTCTTATCTCCGAACACATTTCTTTAATATTAGCCATTTAAAGCGTACCTGTCAACTCTATCTCATACAGTGTTACCAGATCAACAGGCTCGTATCACGCACACTAAGAGGGACGATCTTCTGCTGTCGACTGTACAAACATGCTAGCTTGACTGTCTACGAGCAGAGTGCGTGATAGTGGCAGGCCCAAGTTCATCATAGAATTGTAGGGGTGCCAACTATTAATAAATTACAGTACTAAATACAGTTAGATTACATCATGATATATACAAGGTGAATCTAACAAATTAATCTCAGTTTTAGTTAAACTAAAGTTAAACCAAATACTCCCTTTAACTATGTGAATATCTTAAATCCACATCTGTTTTACATGAAGACCTTTTCACCCTCGCCACGTCATCTAACGCGCAGACACAGTTTAGGTCAGTGGAAAATTCCATATAATTACATGAATTTACAGTATAGTTGTCCACGAGGGTTAAATGCAGGAGCATTTAATTTCTCAATAACAAGAATTATTAAAAAGAACGTAATTTCTGGGTTGTAAAAACTGCTTGAACTATTAACAATGGTCTCAAGTTTTCCTATGCTTTTAACCAAAGACGACTATTATAAAAAGAAGAGAGCGCAACTGCTCTGGGGGAAAATATTTCCCACAGTTTTGGGGCCGGGCGGAAAATGATACGCTGTATCATGTAATGTCACCCTAAGCCAGGAGTTCCCTCCATAGATCTTGAGAACCCTGTGCTGCGGCCCTTCCCAGTCGCACATCCTGACCCATTTGATATCCACCAACCCCTGGATCCGGAGTGGCTGCTAACTCAAGGGGTACCGGTTTATCAATAGTTTTGGTACTGGTATGTCCCCTAAATTGTATTTTTATGAGTCTCAGCACCCCCTCTGAATTTGGGTGCATGGAGATCGCTTTAGCTAATGGCCACTGGGATCTTGGTTGTTCTGTTTCCACTAAGACCACATTCCCTATGATTATAACAGATTTGTTGCTGGCAGCCTGAGCCCCATAAAACCTTTCTCGTAGGCTCAAAAGATATTCCTCGCTCCAATGTCTATTCCAAGTATCCAACACCCTTTTCAGACGTTGATGTCCCTCCTGCAGATGTTGTCCTAAATCATTATTTTCCATGTTAGGATCATCAACTTCTTCCTGGATATCCACATAAGGCATCGGATGGAGCTTCCTGCCATATAATATATGAGCCGGTGTTAAGGCCTCTAGTGAGACACTAGTGTCATCTAGATAAGTCAGGGGTCTATTATTAATCCTAGTTTCAATTTCAGTTATTACTGTTCTTAATTCTTCTCTCGTGATCTTAGTTCTGTGTAATGTTTTCCTTAGGCAGTTCTTGACAATACCAATCATTCGTTCAGTAAATCCATTTTGTCATGGAGCTCTTGGAGCTGTGAACTGCCAGGTACAATTTTGGATTCCCAGCGCCGACTTAACCTTTGGGTCATTCATTATGTTCAACAGTAAAGGTGTTGCTCCAACGAAATTAGTTCTGTTGTCGCTTATTAACTTGCCAGGACAAGACCTTCTAGTGGCAAATCTTCGGAAGACATTGAGGAATGCCTCTGAGCTCAGACCTTCTGCTATTTCTAGATGGACTGTCCTTGTATAGGCACAAGTAAATAGACAAATGTAAACTTTATAGGGAGTTCCCTCGCCCATGACAGTTATAGCCCCTGTATAGTCCACTCCTGTTACTTGGAAGGGCCGACCTACATTCACTCTATCCCTTGGTAGGGCCGGTGGTCCTGGGTAGTTGTATGGTCGTTGCTCATACCTCCTACAAATGATGCTGTTTTTGAGATATTTTTTAACCCTTACACTGCGGGCTTGTTTTGCTTTTTCTTGCAGCTCCCACGGGCATATTTGCGCTTCAATAGACTCTCTAAAAATATTTGCCAAAAATCAGTTATTAGTCCTAAAATATTAAAATCATATATGCTTATGGCACATACCTTCACCTTTCCCCTGGGGTGTTTGTTGAGCCTTCGTCGAGTACCAAAGAACTTGTGGAAACCTCTGAAGTTGGGTAACAAAGTCTCCACTTTACACTTCCCGACAACCCGTAATATGATTACCACAGTCTGATATTATCACTAGAAACACTATTCTATGATTCTCAAATAGCTTGGAATCCATACTCCAAAAAAAAAACACTGTGTAAGCAATGAAAAATACGAGGGCGTGTGACCTTCCCACTTGCGCTAGTTCACCACTGGTGTTCTGTCATTTATTATTCATAAAAACACTCACAGTTTATATTTCTATTACTATATAACACTTATATATATCTACAGTCTTTATCCATAAATTTCCTTCAGTAATAGTAGTTTATTGTCACTGTAGGCATTCAATTTCTTTCAGTAAAATACGTAGCATTCACTTTCTCGTCCTGTATACTAGCACTGAGAGTGAATGTCACTTTCACCTTCACTCTCATAACTCATAGTATTCATACATGCTAGAGTGAAACTTACACTTTCATTACTCCTAGGGTATATACTCGTATTCTTATAATACTACTCAGTTATATTTCTATTTACGTTCTCTATTTTATTTACGTTATTTACATTTCTATTTTATTTACACTGTGTTATGCACTGTCACTTAAATTAACTTATAAAACTATTTTCCACTGTTCACGTTTATGTACATTCATTGCTTTCACTTGCTGTTTACACATTATTTACAATTCCACTTGCACTGTTTTACTCAATAGAAAGATCGTAGTCACTCTTTTATCAATTGTCAGCCCTTTACCACTTTCCACACGAGGTTTAGTAGGGGGTAAAGGTCACAGGGGCCTTTGCATGGGGCTGAATAACGGCGTAGTTAGCAGGAGCAAACAGACGTACCTTCACTTTGAAAGACGACAGTGAACTGATAGTGCTGGCCTCCTGCCCCTTGGCTTGGGTGAGGGCAATACTACCAACTTTAGCCTTGTGAGACCTGCTAATATGTAGCAATGAAATGATTGGCAGGAAACCAAGACAATACATAATAAATTAGGTAGTTCCAGGTGAATGTAAATATCACTTAGGCTTCTCCCTTCCCTCCTTATATGTATGTTTGTTACGAAAATAGATTATACGGCATATTTCAAGGGGAAATAAACAGCAAAAATTAGCGAAAGAGTGCACGTGAGGTGTTGTCAGGTGATAATTAACCAGTTCTAGGTGTATGGCACTCTCACTTACCTTGTTTATTTCTTGTATATATTATTTGGTATAAGAATAGGGCATAGGGCTTATTTAAATGGATGAAATCAGTGAAAAATTCCAGGGATGATTTACCTAGCGTACCACGGCCGAGCAGGCAAGAGGACAGGGTAATGGACTGGAGGTAGGGAGGGGAGTCAAGAACGGCGAGAAATGGCTAAATTGTCAACAATGGATGGGAGTACAGATGAGATTAGGAGTGCTGACTAGTGCTGGACATAGGCAGTACAGATAGATGAAACACGCCACCACTTGAAAGCCCGGGTGAATTCAAAATAACACAGAATCACAAAAGTGATGCCCCGCGGTATAATCCCTTGCTCCCAAGCATCACGAAAGTGACACCCCGCGGTGAAGGGGTTAATGACCTGTCTACCCTTAGGAATCCAATACCTTTCCCGAATTTGGTCCAAGGTCTGCGGCACACCTCCATGGAGAGTGGAATCATGGGCTTCCTTTATAATTAGTTGTACAAAGTATCCACTCTTGAGTAATAAAACAGGGTGCTTGGTTTGGAGGGGCAAATCAGCCTTAACTAGTCAGCCCCAACGCCTAATCAGACCCTTTCCATCTAAGAACAAGCCTAAATCCTTTATCAGCTTATTCCTGTTTCCAGTGCCTTGGACTAAAATGTTATATATTTCTCCGTAATAGTTCTTTTGCATTCTTTTCAGCCAATATTCTAGGGGATCTAACTTCGGAAACCCCACTTTCTTATTCAAAAATTCAACAACCAATTTAGTGGTATTTACAAGTTGTCTTATTGATAAGAATCGGCTGATGTCAATTACTTCTGGCTCAGGTACTACAGGATTCAAGTTCAGTACACTAACCTCAGCAATACTGTACTGTTTCTGTTCAGGCCAATCCTTAGTGAGTAACCATTTAGGACCTTTAACCCACAAGTTATCTTTGATCAGTCTCCTTATGGTCGAACCTCTCGAGAGCAGATCAGCTGGATTTTGTTTGGAGGACATATGCATGAAATTAAATTTGGAAGACAGCTCTTTAATAGTCTTCACTCTATTACGGACAAAAGGAATTTTACTGTCTTCCTTTCCTATCCAGTAATGACAAATCTCACTGTCAGTCCATAGGTTAATATCCTCAAACTGAGTATCAAGAGTAGAGCTTATATACCTGGCCATTTTAGTTCCTAATTCTATGGAAACCAATTCCATTTGAGGTAGGGTTCTTCCTTTAATTGGCACAATTCTGGCCTTGGACATAATAATCTTACTATCCTGTCCTGTTGCACAGTAAGCTACTGCTCCATAGGCCCTTTGAGAAGCATCACAAAATATGTGTAAGTGCGACTTCTCATTACTGTTTATGTCCCTGGGAATACATATGTTTGATGTAGTTTCAAACTCCTTTCTAATCTGTTCCCATTGTTCCACATATGTCTCACCCAATTCAGAGTCCCAGTCTAACCTTTCTCACCAAGCCTCCTGTACTAAACATTTGACCCTAATAACTATAGGACTGACCAACCCTCATGGGTCAGATAACATGGAGACCTGACTTAACAATGACCTTTTGATGAGAGTGACATCAGAGAACTTAATTGGTTTCAAACTTATTACATCAGCTGTTGTATCCCAGTTAAGACCTAACACATTTTGAATTTTGGGAATGTCAGAATTTGGATAGTCCTCTTGTATTTTTTTCCTCAAAAGCGGTGAATTTGTATTCCAGCTCTGTAACGGCAAATTTGCCTTCCCACATTCGGAATTGGCTACTTCATAAGCCTTCAAAGCTTCCGACTCTGTATCAGCAACACCTTGCAAATTACCTATGTAAAAAACCTGCCCTATTTCTGGGCATTTGGCATTTTCAAATTGATGCTTTAAAGTGTTGCAAAGTAGGCAAGGACTATCACAAGAGCAAAAGAGCACCGATCGGAAACAGTAAGTTTTCAATGGACTATCCTCATTTTGAGGATCATGAGGCCAGAGGAATTTTGTAAATTTCCTATCCACTTCTCTCAGTCCTATTCTGAGAAAAGCCTTACTAATGTCTGCTGTGTAAGCAAAAGGTTTTTCTCTGAATCTCAGTAACACATTCCCTAACTTCTCTATTAGTGTAGGTCCAGAGTATAGGCAATCGTTCAAGGTAGCTGATCCCTTGGACGCTTTACTACTACAATTGAATACTATCCTTATGGGAGTAGTTACTGAATCCTTGCTTACAGCATGATGTGGTAAGTAATGTCCTTCTTTGTGGTTAACAGGGAATTCTACCTCTTCTATAAATTTATTCTTCAATTGATCCTTTATAATATTATCATATATGGTCAGATGTTCTGGTTTATCTCTCAACTTCCTTAGAAGAGAATTTAACCGAGTCTTACATGCACGGTAATTTGTTGGCAACTCAGAATGGTTTAATTTCCATAATAATCCTACCCAATACTGTCTATCCTTAAATTCCACAGACTGATTATACAAATCTAAAGTTATTTTATCTTCAGGGGTTGGTTCCTCAGAGTGTATTCCTACATTGTCTAGATCCCACAATTTGTGTACAGGTTCATTATTTTCATCCAACAAGTCATTTATCTGAGTAGGTTCTAGTTCTGCACCTATTCTAGCTACCATCAATGACTGTGTGGGGGTAACAAAGACTGAGCCTACTAGTTTGGCTTCTCATTTAACTTGTTTTGGGAAAGGCAACTGACCCATAGTAAGGTTACCTCCTGGACTCTTGAACTACTGTACTGTATTCCTTTTGAAGGTCCTATGTAGGAATCTTCCACAATAATCAGAACCAATTATCATTTTTATGGGACCCATAGTATCTGATTCCACATTCCGTTTAGCCGACTTTATTCCTGAGCTTTGTAGACGATCAGAGGTTTCCTTCAGTCCTTTTATATATATACTGGTCTCCATATTATCAAGCAAAGCTGCTGTTATACGGCATTTATATCTGCCTAATTGTATTACAGGTCTAACTAAATCAAAAGATTGAGCTTTCTTGGTTGTCAAGAATCTTGCAATGGCTAGATTTACCTTGCCAATAATAGGTAACTTTAATTTCTTCACAATGTCTGCAGAAATGAAGGTTTTCTGAGCACCCATATCAAACATGGTACAAACTAATAGGTTTCTCTTCTCAAACAATACCTTCACATCAGCTATGGGAACTGCAGCTGGCATTACTAATGGAGCATTCCTTTTTGTAATGGTCAGATTGACGCTCGCAGGTTTAGGAACGTCAATCTTCATCCTAGGGCATAAAGCACTTTGATGATGATATTTTTAGCATTTAATACAAAGATTTAGTTTAGTCTTACAGTCAGCGGAAGTACGTTCGGAGTTCATATAGATTATACAACACCCCATTCCCTCAAGCTTTCCTACTCTAGAAGCATAATCAGGATATTGTTGACAAGATGCACTGGAATGTTGCTTACCACAAAACAAACAAACTTTCCTGTCTTTTACCATGGGAGGTTTTACTTCCTTAATATCCTCAGCATGTCTATTCCTTGTCTTTCAATACTTTATCCTCAGCCTTTAGGGAGTTAAGGAAAGTACCTATCTCCTCTTTAGGCACATACTTAGTCTTCTCTGACTTAGGTTTCCCAACCAGTTAGTTATTGGGTTTTTTCTTTATTTCAGTCTTCACTTCGACCTCGGTAGGTTTTACTGTTCCTTGCAAATATTTACAGATTTGCATCAAGCCTTCCTTAATCTCTTCGCAGGAGAAATTATCCTTTTGATACCTATCACACAAAGCATCCTTGGTTTTTGGTAGAAGCTTTAAGGAAACAATTCTTGAAAGCACCCAATTTGATGCCTTAATATCTTCGTAAGTACCTAAGGCCTTTAAGTTACATATTATTGCAATTCTAAATTTTTGCAAGGAATCAAAATCGTGTCTAGGTATGGGTAATTCAATTAGAGCCTTCAGTAATTGAGTAATGAATTGCTCCCTGTCTTCATAGTTTTGTCTAAGGATGGTCAAGGTCACCTCATAATTATTTTCTTCTACTGGTAGTTCCTTTATCAGCTGATATGGTGTTCCTTTGACCTGTCCTAACATATATGTAAGTTTACTGACTTTAAGGAGATCCGTTCTATCGTGTACTAAATATCTGAACTGGTGCCAGAAGGATTTCCAGTTCTGCTCCCCATCAAACTCCAGAAGCGTTTTTTGTGGTAACACAGCTTTACTCTGCTGATCGACAACTTGTGTTTCCGCGGCTGTCTCAGCTAATTTTGATTCTAGTGTCTTTACTACAGTTAATTATTCTTCTAATTTACCTTCAAACTTCGTAGTTTCTGAATGTTAGAGTTCATTATCATCAGCCTTTATTATAGCCGCTTCTAAAGTTATATAACTTTCTTCATACTTGTTCCAGCGGTCTTTCAGTATATTAAGGAGACTATTTAATTTCTTCTTGGACAGAGGTATTTCGTCCAAGGATTCTTTACAATCATTTATGGCTCTAATTACCCATCCTGCTTTACTACTAAAAGATCTTTGCAGTAAAGAAGCAGACATGTTGATTGATTTATAATTTAATAATTTAATTATGAGTTTCAGCCACAAATTTACCCAGCTTAGTAATTATCTGATTATTTTAAATTTTGAAGAGGGTAGGGATTGGGTCCTCTTTGTGGAAGCTATCCCCCTGGGTTATTACACCTCTTAGGGTTGTATTTATCCCCCCCCTCTCAATTTCCAAATAATCATAACAGCTCTAGTAATTATTCATTTAATTTTGAGGAGTGTAGGGATTAGGTCCATAATTTCAACCTATCCCCCAGGGTTATTAAACCTCTAGGGTTATATTTCATCCCCACATTCAATTGTCAAAACACCCATATTCCCTGAGCTCAGACTTATTACCTCTTAATACTCCATAGGCCCACCCATAGCTTGCATGGCTCAAAACTGTCCTTTCTTATGTTCTATACAATTTATAAATTTCTGCAGGACCACTTCTGCACCATGACGGTTCCAATGTATACCATCAGCTTTCAACGTTGCTTGGAAGGGCTTGGCGTTAAAATGTATGAAATCCCTCCCCTTCCTGATCCGTTGCAACTTCCTGTTCACAGCTCTGCTAATTAATTTACATATTCCATAACAAACTGGAGAGCCATATGGCAGGTTTCTTGGCTCGAAGAAGGTTATGGCTACCAAGGATTAACAAGAGCCCTGTATGGCTCCTACCACGGCTAAAATATTCTCCACTACTTCATTGACCTCCACTTCCTCATGGATATAATTTCCTCCCAGGAATAGGACAGTACGGTCATGCTCCCAAGCTAAAACGGCATTCAGCATTTCATCTTCAGAGAAAGAGCTTCCCCTTCCTCCCGGAGCCCGGTAGATACATACTTCCACGTCCTCCATTTCAACCGAACACGGTAGTAAACTATGCCCAATGAAAACAACTTTATTAATTTAAACACATTCAGCACCTCGGCACACATCAACTCTCCTCACTCGGTCGGGGCACCAAAATGTGAAAAGTATTTGATGTATACAGATCGGTGCTCCTCTCTCAGGGCACCACAATGTAAGAAATTTCTAGTATTTCCTAGTAAACAACTCGTAGGTCGTTACTTTTCCATAAGGTTGTCCTTAAGTAAATTCAAACAAGTCTCAGACTTAGGTGAACCATAAGTTAACCTTAACTCACCTACAGTAACTATTTCTCTTCTATCTCTTAGCTAATCTCCCCTTGGATTGGCCAATTCATAAAGGTTACTTGGCTAGTGAAGAGGGAGTGTCGGACAACTGGTGACAATGAGGCTGCCTTGTGTAGTTACTTTCTGTAGTTGTATGAGCAATCAAGCGTCCTTAACGTGCTTATGTACAAATGTGCTAGCTTGACTATGTCTACGAGCAGAGTGCGTGAACGTGGCAGGCCCCAGTTCATCACAAAATTGTAGGGGTGCCAACTATTAATAAATTACAGTACTAAATACAGTTAGATTACATCATGGTATATACAGGCGAATCTAACAAATTAATCTTAGTTTTAATTAACCTAAGTTAAACCAAATATTCTCTTTAACTATGTGAATATCTTAAATCCACATCTGCTTTACATGAAGACCTTTTCATCCTCGCCACGTCATCTAACGTGCAGACACAGTTTAGGTCGGTGGAAAATTCCATATAATTACATGTATTTACAATATAGTTGTCCACGAGGGTTAAATGCAGTAGCATTTAATTTATCAATAACAAGAATTATTAAAGAGAACATAATTTCTGGGTTGTACAAACTGCTTGAACTATTAACAAAGGTCTCTAGTTTTCCTCTGCTTTTAACCAGGGATGACTAAAAAGTAGAGAGCGCAACTGCTCTGGGAGAAAATATTTCCCACATCAAGCGAGTGGATGATGGTTGCCACCACCTACCACAACGATTGTGGAAAATACATTATTTTCTGGTCCAGTATTCTGCAAGATGTAACTTAACAATGGCATAGGAAACCTATTTGGGACTGTGTTGGTTTCATATATGGTAATCGACTACCGCACGCATTTCACCATTTTATTTTGGCACGAAAAATAATGGGGCATTCCACGGGGAGACTGATAGCTCAGTAAGACCCATTTTAACATTTCAACATATTGATTTGCAAGGGTATGTTGTGAGTGTGCTAATTATATGCTGGTACATATAGCGGTTGTGTGTCCTGTTTAATCAGGTTAGCATTATTTAATTTTTCCCCAGGTATTGCGACTGTCTGTCGGTGTTTTTGTAACAAATCAAACAGATCATTTTCCACATAAAATATTCATGAGTGAATCAAATTCTCCTTTAAGCATTGTTTGTCCGTCGATTTTATCTTACGTGATGTTCCACCGATTGTTACTTCACGTATAGGAGCAGGACAAGGCTCTAATGTGCATATACAAGTTCCTCTTTTGATCTGCACTTCTCCTTTCATCTGATTAGTTAGGAACACATGAGTTTCCTCATCTTTATTCACCTGACATAAGGCGTTCTCTACCGAGGATCCTTTCACTTTATATGAATCTTCTAAGACAGTAACAGTACCATTGTTCTATTTACTCTTTATGCTGACTTTCACAATTAATTATTTAGATGGAATAACTACATCATTGGTGAGATGTGCGGGAATTAATGTTCTTAGTTTGCTGTCACCTCAGCCCCTGGGTAAAGGGGATGATAGGGATGGGCGGGTTGATTTAAGTTCATGTGTACCCTGGTCGGACTGAATCGTTCTGCTAAGGTGTATGATCATACACCTTAGATATTTTCATGGCTGCCACTGTGTCTGTAATTCTCATCCTGATTATATTGCATTGTGATATATCTGATGAAATTTCCTCTGTGAATTCGTTTTCAAATTCTATCACGTTTATGTGTGGGAGTAATACGATATTCTCTTTCCTCATGGTTGTCAAACCCAGTTACATGTTAACTCTTATTGCTAAGTTCTCTGCCATATAGAAAATAGCGGGGATTCTTGTAGTCTCTGTAAAATTGATGTCTAACTGTATCATGCCCTTTACAGTTATTTGTTTGCCATGTACAACTTAAAAGTTTATATTAGATTCCTCCACAATGATTACTTTCTTCTTATTTCAAAAAATCCTCTCTAATTCTTCTTGAGTTATTAAGTTCACTGGAGAGCCTGAATCCATGTATAATGAAATCTTTTGATCTTCGCAGGAAGCGGACACCAAGATACATTCATTTCCGTGTATGCTTCCTATAATTATGCACTCTAGGATTGTTGTTCTTTGTGTGTGGTTGTTTTTTGTAGTGGCATGCCCTTCCTCTGACTTAAAAACAGATACGAACCTGTCAACTGTTTTGCAAAATGACGTCCAGTGTCCTGTGTTTTTATACTTTCTGCAATATGGCTGCATCTCTTTATCTCTATCTTCCTTGTGTTTAAAGTAACTTTTAGATTTCATGTGACCACCATTCGCACATTAATAACATAGAGTAGATCTATCTTCCGAATGTGATCCAAGGCATGACTTCCCATAGTTTGGTTTTTCAGTGGCACGGATCCTGCTTGGACTACGTGCAAAATTGTGAGGCTGCCTGTGTCCTGGCATTTGTCGTCGCTGCCTTGATGTTAGCTGTTCTTTTGTTTGTCTGTTTTCAGGTCGCGATCATTTTTGTTCTGTTCTTGTGCTAGATATTTTCATGGCTGCCACTGTGTCTGTAATTCTCATCCTGATTATATTGCATTGTGATATTTCACTTACCCCTGCCTTGCTGCAATTCATCCCTACCTGGTTCATGAAATCTAATAAACACATTCTTGGGGTATAAGCAACTGTTTTTGCTATCTTCAGTATCCTACCAGGTAATTTACACAATGCAAATGCATAATTAAGGATGTCTGTGGCATGCATTAGTAAAATTTCCCATCAGATGTTACCCAGTTTGAGTTCTTTACACTGGCTAACAGCATTCTCTTAACTGTGGACACATCTGCTGTTATTTCACCTAAGACAGCATTTGTGTAATGTTGTCTCATAAGATTCACGATCTTATGTAATTCTGGAGTTATTCTTGGCAAAAAAATTATACCTCCAGAAAATTTCTTTAGCAGTTCTGTTTTAAACGTCATATGTCAGAGCGCGTAAGAGCTTATCAGATCTAAGCAGATCAGCAGCTGGGCACCTTTCTTGGTTAATTCTTGATGAAAAAGCAGCTATTTTTTTCCAGTTCATCTGTTATATGTCTTTTACCAAAAAGTTGCTCCGACTCATTTAGAAGTGTCATCATATCAATGCGGTCTTTGCCCATGCCTGAGAATTGTGTGAAATTTTTATCCTCATGGTACACAAATACTTGATGTGGGGAAGTTGTAGCTGTGCTGGTAGGTCCGCTAACCATTGAGTTTGCTTGTTTGGTCAAATTCACCTGAAGTTCCTTGTCATTATGAGGGGGAACAGTTGTGTATGTACTTCTGGATCTATGTATCCTATTGAAAAAGTTTTCATAAGTATGTAAGACAGATCTGTAATCTTAGTTTTCTGTATCAGAGAAAACTGTCAAAGAAGTGTCATTATCCTCAATTCCTCTCACAGGAGAAGTGTTTATTTCTTGATCATTTTTCGTGGCTAGCTGTGTGTGTTACGTTTACCTGTCGTTGTACTAACTGTGAGTCGTAATTGGGTAATTCAAATGCTGTCTTCTCTGGCAATAAAGTTCGCGGTGCTTGTAACATCCCGTACTAGCACCTATCACTAATTAAGAGGCACATTCTGCTAAGGAATGTTGTCTCATGAAACACTTATTATATGTATGTGCAACAGTAACTGTGTAGATGGCAACAATGACTGGGAATGAATGATATATATATATATATATATATATATATATATATATATATATATATATATATACACAAGTGCTTGTGGGCACTTCGGGCCCCTCGCACTTCCTCCTGCAGGGCTCCCACATGTATGTGCTGTTCTAGTGTAACGTTGTCACTTGGATTTTTTACAGCTAACAAATTGATCGTGTTATTTGCAGCTTCAGGAATGAAACCCAAATTGTCCGAACGCAAGTCTGAAATACTTTAGTTGTATATGCGGTCAAAAAATTCTACAGATATCCTATACCGGGCGCCAGGAGCGTTGTTTTTTTTGTGTGTGAATGTGAATGAGTGATCGCTCATTAAATATAGTAAAAGTTTTTCAATCGTGATGGGACCAAGTTTTTTCACATCAGCGAATTATTTGCGATTTCTGTGCCAATTTGGGTTCGATTTGAATGTGTAGTTTCGGCTGCCCAAAACACACACACACACACACACACACACACACACACACACACACGGCTACTGCTATAGTATATTATATTACATTATATATATATATATATATATATATATATATATATATATATAAATAATGTGTGTGTGTGTGTGTGTGTGTTACTGTTCTTACTATAGTACTATAGTACTTAGTAATGGACTTGATATAGAAAACTGAAGGAGGTGTATGTAAGTTTGTATATAGATGAAGTGGTGTTTGTTACTAAAAACAGTAAAATGTGGTAAAAATCAGCGCCTTGGTGATGGAGCACCAAGGCTCCTGGTTTTGCACAATAATGACATAGAATGGACCTATCCCTTGACTGTGACCTACAAGGTGATTTCCCATAAGAAGTGTTGTTTATGGCGCGAGACCTGCTCGGGCTGCGTGAAAACTCATGAAACTGCCTGTAGGAAGGCGTCTGGGAACGAGGCCTAGGCGTTTTTGTTTGTTTGGCCTGCCTGATTTCTGGTCGCGATCGATTTTGTTCTCTGTTTGTGGTCGGTGTAGATGTTTTCACAGCTGATACTGTCTTAGGTACCCTGATTCTACCAGAATGTGCATGTGTGTCGACCACACCTGCTTTACTGCACTGCATCTCTACCTCGTTCATTAAGTCTAGCAAGCACATTCCTGGGGTGTATGCGATCGTCTTGGCGATCTTAAGGGTCCTATCAGGTAATTTACACAAGGCAGCTACATAACCAATGATGTCCACGACGAGGTCTGGGGACATCTTTCCATCATCTGTTATCCAATTAGAAATCTCCAATGTAGCTAATAAAGTTCTCTTGATTGTGGAGACATCAGTAGTTATTTCACTGAGCACATGGTTTGTAGTGTGCTCCCTTACGAGATCTACAATTTTATGTAATTCTGGAATTATACCTGGCAAGAAGTTCATACCTCCAGAGAATTTCTTCAGAAATTCAGTTTTAAATTCATCATATGTCCTAGCACGATGGAGCTTATCTGAGCGCAATAAATTGCTTGCTGGACATCTTTCCTGGCTTATGCAAGATGAAAAAATAGCAATTTTCTCTTGTTCATCTAGTATGTGGCGCTTGATGAACATTTGTTCGCACTGACTGACTAATGAAATGACTGTCACGGGGTTTTTAAATTATCACGGTAATTTTGAGATATATGGTTAAATATTATTTAAATTGATAATATTCAATAATATTGAAGAGCAGAGACAATGATTGTCTTGCTACATCAAGCAACGATTACTTTACGCTGACTTGCTAAGATTCTCTAAGATCGAGAATTTATAAACTTTCTCAACAGTACACAGCAGAGACTAATTACTCACAATTGCTGAATTACTGTACTGTTAGCCTCTGGAGAAAGTTAATTCACCCCTGACAATAAATAACTAATACTAATAATAATAACATCAGGTTCTTGCTGATGCATTAACTCCTGGCACAACGGATTTTAAGTTAATACAAGACTGGTCTAAGTACCAGTTATGAATAGTAAAACGTTTATGCAAGCTAGGAGCTATATATGGAAAATAAGCTTAATTATGGAGAAATGAAACAAGATTTACTCTACATTAAGCTCAAGAAATAGAACTGTTAAATTTATTAATTACAAAAATAAATTTAACATTACATTTCAAATCAAATCAATGAGACGCACTCGCTCACTCACACAGAAGCTAAATACTTACGCCTAGGAAAAAACACCTTAACTAAGCTCTTAAAACTACAAAATACACAAAAAGAAATACCAGTCGATGAATACTATGTATCACCCGAGGAGTGGGGGGTGGGAGTACTGGGATTAACTGTACTAATGGAGCTTGGGGTGCTAGCTGACCTCTCCACTTCTGAGCACAGACCCTTTCTCCGTCACAGCAAACACAAGACTGTATTCAAATAATGTTGTATGGGCAGGACGCAAGGCGTGGCTAACGGTTGAGGGAAGCAGAGGCGAACGATAAAGAAACAATAGTATCGCTCAGTAGCGCACTTAGTGACGTGCATCAAATCGGTCACCCCTGAAAACGGTGACGAATGATTTGAAAAGTATACCCCGAAATGGGAGAGAGAAACGGTTAACTGAGCGATACACAGTGAGTTTTCCACTAATAGTTCGTGGCTTCTCACAAAAAGGAAATGTCGCGAATTGATTCGTGACATTACGCCCCATGAAAATTAAATCTTTCTTCCTTCAGAAGAATGATTTCAATATACATACATATAAATCCTAACTCAGTCACACAAGATTCACACTGGTGTGTGTGCTATCCTGCTACAGGAGAAAATCGCAGTCGCCAGTGAGTGAAAAAACCTCGTATTTACGTTAATAGAAGCAAGCTTGAGGGAAAAACTCCGTGACGACTCTGAAAATCCTGTACTCAGGTCAAACTGAGCGAAAATTCGCTACATTTACACTGACAACTAATTGTTGTGTAGCGTGGTGTATGTAATACACGGTGTAGGTGTGACAGTTGTAGTGTAACTGTACCTACGTGTAAAATGACACAGTAAATAATATGGCGACAACGAAGGCAGAGGAGAAGAGGCAGCAGCGTGCGGCAGATGATCAGCTGGTCCGCACAGCAAAACTGCTACACCCATTGCTGAACCTGCAAAACCAATTAAGGTGGAGTATCAAAAGTGTCAATGAGACAAAATTCTAATTATGTTACAATTACTCTCTCTGGCTAGCAGTCAGTACATGCTATGAAAAGTACACTCGAGGTCGCCATTAATTTTAGCACACGATTATGGTCGGCCAGTTGAGAATCCCTGTGCAAACTCGGGTCTTCCATAGCCTCGAACTGCACACGGGTCCTCAACCTACAGTACAGTACTTATATTAATATCGGAGAGCAGAGAAACCTTGTGCAAACTTGGGTCTTCCATAGCCTCAAGTCGCCTCTGCAGAGTTCTCACTTCCCCCTTTACCTACAGTACTTATATTAGTATCGGGGAGCTAAGAATCCTTGTGCAAACTTGGGTCTTCCATAGCCTCAAGTCGCCTCTGCGGAGTTCTCTCTCGAACTTCCCCCTTAACCTACAATACTATACTTATATTAGTACCGGGAAGCTGAGAATCCTTGTGCAAACTTGGGTCTTCCATAGCCTCAAGTCGCCTCTGCGGAGTTCTCTCTCGAACTTCCCCTTAACCTACAGTATCTATTAGTACCGGGAAGCTGAGAATCCTTATGCAAACTTTGGGTCTTCCATAGCCTCAAGTCGCCTCTCAACTTCCCCTTAACCTACGGTACATAATATGTATGTAAAGGCCCTGGACATAATGTGTCCTGTGGGGCCAATGGGCGAGACGTCAGGTCTGCACCCACTTCACCACTACCCTGTCTCTCAACTGACTCAGAGATTACAGGTGTGGTTATAAATGGCACAGGAAGGGCATGTCCCTAAGTAGTGGCGATACTTTGGCACACACTGCAGGAACGGACAAAACTATCTATGTCCCGTCCCATCCCTGGCCAGAAAAAGTCAGCTCGGATACGGCCCTGGGTCTTCCTTTTCCCCATGTGACCTCCTGAGGCTGAACAATGACCCCATTGTAACACTGCTAGGCGGTACTTGGCGGGAACGACAAACTGCAGTCGAACCTCGCCCTCGGGTGTTCGTGACTCACGGTAGAGCCGTCCTTGTTTACGAAGGAACTTGGCTCGACCTCCCCGTGAATACTTAATCACTCGACCCTTTTGTTTGTTCCGCACGGTAGCAAGTGTCGGGTCAGAATGTTGTTCTTGCACAACAAGTTGACTACACATCAGATCTTGCGGCGATTCAATGATCACTGGGGTGACACAGTCTGGAGCCTCAGTCATGGCTCGTGTTACCGCAGCAGCCGAAGTCTGAGAAGGCCATCATCGGAGCAACTATCCTTGACTCCTTGAATATTGCCTACTATTAAGTCAAATAGAGGCTCTGGCATGACAACTGCAAGTGTCGTACCAGTATAAAATGGAGATGCCACCTGGATACATGCCTCAGGGAACAATCTCACTGATCCATCAATAAGCTTTGCATGGATCTGTCGACCTGTATACTGCTCAGGCCGAACTAAACTCTGCTTAACAGAGCAACCTGAGGAACCATTGTCTCTCAGGACCTTCACAGGAATGCCTCCCACAAACCCTGGCTGAACAAGGAAGGTACTGTCACCTGTGGGAGGGCCTGTGGAGGAAGCAGCTAGCCACTCATGAGGCTGCTGAATTGATGTGGCAAACATTGTGCCTTGAAGGTTATATTGGGGAGATGGAACATTGGCCATCTGTGGAGGGGGTTCACTGTCACTGTGGGACTAGTGAACTGTGGGGAAGTACCCACACTGGTAGGGACGTGACCACCAGGCTGCTGCTGAGGAATGAAGGCTGCATTCTGCTTCCTGCCTCTTTTGAGCTGGTGGTGAAAAGTTTGTCTCGACGGTTGGTTGCGTGGCTGATACTGCTGCTGGTTAGGGTACTTGTTGTATCTTTTCCACTCAGGTTTCTGCGTGTTTTGCCCTGGTCCTTCCACTGTGAGCTTGGACCTTGGCCATTATTCTGAGAATGGCCTTGTTGCTGGGGTTCAGTCTGAGACGGCTTCCCAGACTTGGCAGTATCTTTTCTGCTCCAGGTGTTTTGCTTACGAGCTTGATACCCGTATGCAGTAAAGAATGCGTCAGCCTTTTCTGCCATTTGGCTGGCATCTTTCACCTGGCAGATCTTAAGCTGTGCTATGAGCTCAGCAGGCCACGACCTCTCTAGCTGTGTACGCAGCATAAGGTCAATTATCCCCTCACGCGTGGAAGGAGTTTCATCTTTCTCCATCCACTCATTTAAGTAAGCTGTGAGACGATCAAGGAACTGAACAGCTGTCTCCTTGTCTTGGAGACGAGCTCGCATGAACTGAACTTTGGCGTCGTCTACTGTGAGACCATACGCCTTAATGAGTGCAGCTTTCATCATCTCATATGTGAGATTGTCTCCACGAATTCTGTGGAGAATATCGAGGGCAGGGCCCTCAAATAGGCTAAGAAACTGAAGCCGCTTAGCTGCCTCATCCAGTTGATATAAGTCTGCCATGTCCTCAAAACGAGCTATGTACGGCTTGATTCGCCGCTTCCTTGTATGAAGGAAGCTTGATGCGTGGGGTCGCCAGGACATGTGCAGGGGGAACGCTCGTGGAGCTTGGACCAACTGCACCAGACGTGTCTGAAGCCAAGGAATCTTGCTTGAGCTTCAGCACTTCAAGTTCATGTTCTCGTTCTTTGTCTCGTTGTTCACGCTCGTATTCGCGCTGTTCTCGCTCGTGTTCGCGCTGTTCTCGCTCTTTTTCTAACTCGAGCTCGCGTTGTTTCTGCTCGTGTTCGCGCTCCTTTCCGCGTTCCTCACGCTGTTCTCGCTCGTATTCGCGCTGAATCCTACGCTCTTCACGAGCATCTTTCTCACGTTCTTGCTCGTAATTGAACCTTGAGAGAACGTAACTCTGTATTTTCTCTGGGTCTGTGAGACCCATATCTTTGGCTTCCTGTACAAATACAGCGGTAGCCATGGCGCTAATTTATTAAGCAAACCGAAATTGAGTACTGACTGCTTAGCGACGAATACTAATAAACAAAAATAAAGAGTACAGACACAAGCTAGTGGTGACCAGTCTTATCCAGTTAACTGGCAAAGAATAAATCAAAAATGTAAATGACTGGGAAGACTCAATAATAAACACAATGGTACGGCGACTTCCCAGAAGCGAATAAAATTGTCTGGCGTTACCAAAAATAAACTAGAGTTAAGTACTCTATGAATTGATAAAGCAAAATTCACTTGCTAAATTAAGGGTAAACACCAGAAAGCTTGTGCCTATAAACTTTAATGATAAATACCTAAATATGAATGAGTGAGCACTATCTCGTGAATAGCTTTAGAGCTAGGAGTTAATATCCTGGAATGAGGTCGCCAATTGTCACGGGGTTTTTATAGTATCACGGTAATTTTGATATATATGGTTAAATATTATTTAAATTGATAATATTCAATAATATTGAAGAGCAGAGACAATGATTGTCTTGCTACATCAAGCAACGATTACTTTACGCTGACTTGCTAAGATTCTCTAAGATCGAGAATTTATAAACTTTCTCAACAGTACACAGCAGAGACTAATTACTCACAATTGCTGAATTACTGTACTGTTAGCCTCTGGAGAAAGTTAATTCACCCCTGACAATAAATAACTAATACTAATAATAATAACATCAGGTTCTTGCTGATGCATTAACTCCTGGCACAACGGATTTTAAGTTAATACAAGACTGGTCTAAGTACCAGTTATGAATAGTAAAACGTTTATGCAAGCTAGGAGCTATATGGAAAATAAGCTTAATTATGGAGAAATGAAACAAGATTTACTCTACATTAAGCTCAAGAAATAGAACTGTTAAATTTATTAATTACAAAAATAAATTTAACATTACATTTCAAATCAAATCAATGAGACGCACTCGCTCACTCACACAGAAGCTAAATACTTACGCCTAGGAAAAAACACCTTAACTAAGCTCTTAAAACTACAAAATACACAAAAAGAAATACCAGTCGATGAATACTATGTATCACCCGAGGAGTGGGGGGTGGGAGTACTGGGATTAACTGTACTAATGGAGCTTGGGGTGCTAGCTGACCTCTCCACTTCTGAGCACAGACCCTTTCTCCGTCACAGCAAACACAAGACTGTATTCAAATAATGTTGTATGGGCAGGACGCAAGGCGTGGCTAACGGTTGAGGGAAGCAGAGGCGAACGATAAAGAAACAATAGTATCGCTCAGTAGCGCACTTAGTGACGTGCATCAAATCGGTCACCCCTGAAAACGGTGACGAATGATTTGAAAAGTATACCCCGAAATGGAGAGAGAAACGGTTAACTGAGCGATACACAGTGAGTTTTCCACTAATAGTTCGTGGCTTCTCACAAAAAGGAAATGTCGCGAATTGATTCGTGACAATGACATCAATGCAATCTTTGTCTGTGCCAGAGAATTTTGGGGCAGTTTTATCCTCGTGATACACAAACACGTGAGGTGTGGTTGTTAGATCCGCGGTATTTGTTTCTTGATCCATTTTTACTGTTTGCCCTGTTAATTCAACTTGGACGTGTTTATCGTTGTGTGAGGGAATGGTGGAATATGTACGACCGGACCGGTGAACCCTGTTAAGTGTATTGGCATACGTGTGCAAGGCAGCGGCAAAGTCTGCACTTCCTACGTCAGAGGTGGTTTCCCACTCATCATCTGAAACTGCCGTATTTGTTTCTCGATATTTAGTGTGTGGTGAGGTTTGTACAAGGGGTGGGCTGCCTTGAGGCTCTCTTAATTGTGAGTCTGATGTTGTGGCAATTTGTGTGTTATCTGATGTGTTGCCTTGGGGCTCTCTTAATTGTGAGTCTGTTGTTGTGGCAAATTGTGTGTCATCTGGTATTAACGTGGGTGGTGGTGAAAATATTCCTGTCATTAAGATATGGTGTTATGAAATACACCTCTTGTTTATTTATGTCCTAGCAAAATAGATGAGTAAATAGGTTGAATATAGCTAATTTTAGCACTGAGAAGAAATGGGTAAGTATAATTTTACCCACTTGATACAGATCGTAGAGGTGTGTCGATGCAAAAGTCGATCTCGGAAGAAAAATACAGGTTTGATTGAAGATCTCTTGATAATTCTAGTGGTGTGTTGATGGACGATATTACTCAGGAAATTCCATGGCCTGGTGCTTATGGTGGTTAACGGCTGTCCCAGGCAAACCTCAGCATAGAACGTCGAATTTCCAACTTAACTGTGAAAATAAATGAGTATGAGTAGGAGCTATGTGAATAATGAGTAATGAGTAGTGGGTGAGAAGTGCCTGGTGTCAGTCACACGTTGCTTGGCATGGCAGACTCGCGTTGTGATGTCATCTCAGCACATGGTGACGTCGGCTTCCCACACTGGTAGCTGTGGTGAGTGAATGAGTAGCGATGAGTAACTTGAGTGAAGATGGGTGAGTAAGATGAGTCATGAATATGGACTTGGTGTTTTGCTGCATGTCTTGACCTCTGCGTCAGCGATTGCGGGAGAGAGAGGTGGGGGCTTGTGTGCTTGTTGCTTTGGTCTTTCCTCTTCTTTACTTGCTTTGTTTTATATTCTTCTTGTTGCTGCTTGAAGTTACGTGAAGATTATAGAGTTGTTTTGTAGACTTGTAGGCTATTTGCATTGTAGGCTGTATTTTGTAGGAATCACTGTAGAACTGAAGCTAATCTTGTAGAGTTTCGCCTGCTTTTGTAGAAATTTGCTTTTGATTCGGAGACGATGTCCGTAGATTCGCTGCTACCAAATGTCATAAAAGACTTTGTGGTTCCTTTGTGGTTGAGTTATATATATATTAGACTTGTGGACGAGCGGTTTTTATATCTTGGAGTAGCTTGTAGTAGATAATCTTCTTTTCCATTTGTCATGTAGTGACAGGAGAGGTAAAGAATAGTATGGGACTATTTTAATTTGTCTTGGAAATATTTACAAGTCTCTCACACAGAGCGAAGTATAGAGTCCAGTCCCGCTAGCTATCTCTCTGTCTCGCTCTCTCTGTCTCTCTCTCAAGTTACCAAGCCCTTCTCCCTGCGACCTGTCTCTTCTAAGGCCTCTCTCCTTCTGCTCCTGCCTGTTCTGTGGCTAACCTCCTTCTGATGCTCTCTTTCCTAAATTCTGGTGAAACAGAAGATGTATCACGTGTGTTCCCTGTGATGGAAAGTTCTAGAAGCCTGTGTGTGAGTATGTGTGTATGTGTGTGTATGGTCACTAGGCGCTGTCGTGTGCCTATCAAGCATTCCTTGAGTTAAGAGTGTGTAAGCATGTTTAGCATTGCTCGATTCTCGCAGACACAATACCTCCTCATCATCTGACTCCCTGCTTCTATCTGTCTCTCTATCTATCTATTTATCTATCTATCTATTATGACTTGTAATTATAATATGGAGTCCGGATATCTGCTCGGTCACGCGAAAATGGCGTACCATCGACATGAGGAATGACTGAGAACAGTATATATATGAATCTCAGACGAAGGTTAAGGCTAGAAAAATTTAGCTTGTTAGGTCAGGTTAAGCTGGCTTAGGTTAGCTTGTTCTATGTGGCTCTTATGTTTGTTCAGCTAAGTTCTCTTAGGTTAGGTTATTTAACTACGTATGGTTAGGTTGTTAGATAAGGTTAGGTTGTTAGGTAAGGTCAAGTTGTTAAGATTTGGTTAGGTTAGGCTGGTTGGCTTACCATAGGCTGTTCAGTTACCTTAGGTCAGGGTACTTTAGGTTGTTAGGTCAGGATAGATTACTGTTAAGCAAAAAAATAAATAAATAAAAAACTACACAAATTTATTTTCTTTGCTGAAGCTTTTATTCCAGTGTGCTTTTTCTAGAGTGCTTTTGTTCGACATAAAATGTCAGGTACAGTACTGAACAGTGCACATCAGTGCCAGTTTAGTTTTGCACAACACACATTAATGTCGCAATAGTGTTGTTCAGCTGAATTGTTAAATATAAGAGCAATTCAGTTTGTACCGTATACTGAAGGCATTTTAATGTACTCGTACATTATTGTATAATAGTAATGTACAGTACTGCAGCACAACATGCAGCAGTAGGTATGCTGGTAATAATGTGAGTAATGCTTTCTGCTCACTGCACTTCCCGAACTGACAAACACATCATATATTTCATCCAAGCCTGTCCTGTTTTGTTTGTGAGTTCTCAGCTGAGAGTCAGTGTCATCAAACACGATGATTGGCTGAAGCGTCTAGGCATAGAAACATCCTGCGTTGTGATTGGCCAAAGTGACCATCATCTGAGCTGGGCAAAATTCCCCCAAACACAGCGAGTTTTCCCCCGCCCTTAGCCATACTGTCACCGTATGATGGTGGGAGAAATGTTAGTACATAACAAAACACCGACCATTGTACAGGGACCGTAGTGGCGGCGCCCTTACGGGAACCTTACGGGGATGCATTAGTGCATCCACCCCCAGTACTGTGGGACGCGCTACTGATTGTTCTTCTTCTCGTGGTGGCACTGCCTACTCTATTCCAGCTAGGGCAGTTTGCGGTCCACCTGCCAAACCATCTCTTGCCCCACCACAGAAGAGGACCATTGCCCGGCCCTCTTCTTCTTCCTCCAGGTTATCTTCAACTGGGCTGCACACTGTACACCATAACGGTGCCAGGCAGTCCCTTTCCAAGGGCAGTTCCAAGCAGCAATCTAAATCTGACTGCGTGTCGGGGGCAAGGTTGTCTCCCCCCTCAACCTGATTTTTCCTTCGCTGAGGGTACTATGGCATTCTCAGCCAGTGTATTACAATGGAATTGTTGAGGGCTGGGTGGTAATTGGGAGGAGCTGCGGACCCTCCTGGCTTATTCCCCTTTGTCCGTGTGTCTCCAGGAAACTCTTGTAAGGCTTGCCACTCCTCATGCACCACCTGGGTACGACGCTTTCTACTCAGCTCCAACCCAGGATCCTGTTGGAGGTGGTGATGTTTTGGTGAGGGGTGACATCCCTCATCGACCAGTCCACCTCCAGTCTGACCTCCAGTGTGTTGCTGTGTGGCTGTATGTCCACCGTTGGTTTACAGTTTGTTCCATTTATTTACCACCCTACACAGGAGTCAATAGGATGGAACTTCAGAACCTACTTGGTCAGTTACCTATGCCCTTTCTTCTCTTGCAGGACTTTAATGGTCGCCACCCTTTGTGGGGTGACTGTCTTATTAACCAACGTAGGAGTTTGTTGGTGTCCTTAATGGAGGATGAAGATCTTGCCCTCTTCAATACTGGGGCGTTTATCCATTTTCACCCACAAACGGGTTCATTTACTGCAATCGACCTCTCTGTCTCCTGACTGTCTCCTGGACTTTACCTGGGAGGTTATGGAGGATCTCCATGGAAGTGATCACTTTCCCATCCTCCTTACTGCAGCAGTATCTAGTCCCTGTTCCCGTCTACCGAGGTGGTGATTGGACAAGACAGACTGGTCCCTTTTCTCTTCTCTGATTTCTGTTGATGTTTCAGTTGATGACTTTCCACATATTGATGAGACTGTTTTGTTCTTTACCTCCGTTCTGCATTCTGCTGCCCTTCGTATTGTTCCTAAACTCTCTGGCACATATCGCTATTGACCAGTCCCATGGTGGAATGAGGACTGCAGTGTTGCTGTACGTGAGAAGAAGTTAGCTTTCTACTCTTATCCTAGATATAGGACAGAGCATTATCTTGTCAAGTTCAAAACGGCGCGGGCAAAGGCTTGTCGGATAGTGAAACAAGCTAGGTGGGACTCTTGGATGGCTTATGTGTCATCTGTAAACTCAAAGACGCCAGTGTCTCAGGTGTGGAAGAGGGTGTGGAAGAGTTTGGGAAAATTCACTCAAGGTAGGTGACCCGTGCCGATGTCTAATGGTGAGTCTGTTGGTGACTCTGCAGCTGTGGCTGATATTTTTGCATCTGCCTTTGCGAAGGTCAGCCAGAGAGGTACTAGCTCATCAATATTTGCCAGACAACGGGAGATAGAAAAGGCAAGGGTACTGGACTTCTTTTCAGGGAATGTGGAGTCCTACAACCTCCCTTTCTCTTGTCACGAACTCCAATCTGCCCTTTCCCTCTGCCGTGACACCTCACCAGGGCCAGATGATATTCCCTACGCAATGCTTCGACACCTAGATGATGATGCACTGTCCTTTCTCCTCAGCCTGTATAACAGAATCTGGAGGGAATCCTCTTTTCCCACCTCTTGGCGTGAGGCCATTGTCCTGCCTTTCCAGAAGCTAGGGAAGGCAGGTTACAGTCCCATGGAGTATTGACCAATTGCCTTAATGTCCTGCATGTGCAAATTACTTGAGAAAATGGTCAACACACACCTAATGTATTTCCTAGAAAGGAATGAATGTCTTTCTCACTGTCATTGTGGTTTTCGAAAATGTCGCTCAACAACAGATGCACTTGTCCATCTTGAGGCTGCAGCATGTGATGCTTTTGCTAGACAGCAGCATCTAGTGTGCGTTTTCTTTGATCTAGAAAAGGCATATGATACTACATGGCAGTTTGGTATCTTCCAACAACTCCATTCTTTTGGTTTACGTGGCAGTCTACCCCTCTTTATATTAAATTTTCTGTGTGACCGTTCATTCAAAGTTAGGCTTGGTGTCACCCTTTCTCCATCATACCTTCAGGAGGAAGGAGTGCCTCAGGGAAGTGTCCTCAGTGTGACCCTTTTTGCAATAGCATTGAATGGGTGTCCTTTATTCTAGAAGGGGTGTCAACCTCACTGTATGTTGATGATTTGGCTCTATGGTATGCTGCTTCCCGAATGTCCGTGGCTATCGTCGCATGCAGGGTCTCTCGGTGGGCCACAGTGCACGGCTTCCGTTTCTCCCCAACAAAGACGGTGACCGTGCATTTCTGCCACTTGAGAGGAGTTCACCTCGACCCACACCTCCAGTTATATGGCCACAGGGTGCGATGTGTTGATGAAACAAAGTTTCACAGACCTGTCTTCGACAGGAGACTGACGTGGGTACCTCATATTCGTTCATTACGACTCTCATGCCTCCGTGCCCTGTCTCTCTTAAGGACCCTATCTCACTTGTCTTGGGGCGCTGACAGAACCATCCTGCTCCGACTTTACTGCGCCTTAGTTAGGAGCAAATTGGACTATGGGTGTGTGGTGTACTCCTCTGCTACTGAGGCACGGCTGTAGCCACTAAATTCTGTCCATCATGCTGGGATTCGCCTGTCATCTGGGGTTTTCTGGTCCTCGCTGATTGAAAGCCTGTTGGTTGATGCATACAAACCACCACTGGATCTCCGTCGGTGGTCCTTAATGGTGCAGTGTTGGCACTACCTTCACCGTCTTCCAGCCTCACTAAGTTGTTAGGCTGTTTCTGAGGTCGCTCTTCTCCCCTTTTATGACACCCACCCTTGCTATCAACACCTGTTTGGGTACAGAGTGAGGGCTGCCATGGAGGATTTGGGTGTCCAGTCTTCTCCTGTTTGTCCTGTGCGTGTCCCCCGAGTGGTCCCCTGGCTTCTCCCAGAGGTACAACCATGTGATTACTTCCTTGAGAGGAAGGCCTCTCCTTCCTCACAGGCAGCTTTGTCATATTTTTTAGAACATTCCTCTGCTCACAATGACTCGATCCCTGTATATACTGATAACTCTAAATCCCGTGTGGGGACAGGTTTTAGTGTCATCTTTCGTGATTTTAGCCGTGGTGGAAGTCTCCCTCCTTCAGCATCTGTTTTTACTGCTGAACTGACTGCCATTTCAGTTGCAGTTGAATTTACTTTTAGCTTTCCTCCAGCTTCTTTTACCATTTTTAGTGACTCAGCCAGTGTCCTACAAGCATTGTCTCATGGCTTCCTATCACATCTCCTGGTCTTGTCTGTCTTGGAGTGGCTCTTCTTATTATGTAGGCGAGGATACTCTGTACAACTGTGTTGGGTCCCTGCACATGTAGGGGTCGTGGGCAACGAGCGTGCTGACTCTTTGGCGAGAGCTGCTGCCTCTCGCCCTTCCTCTCCTCAATACCGTGTCCCATCTGAGGATTTATGTGCAGCCACCGTAGAGGCTGTCCATCTTTGCTGGCAGAAATGGTGGGATGCAGCAGGAGCAAACAAATTCTGCAGCATTCATTGGAATCTGGGCGATGGGAGGTAGGTGGGACTGTCCAGACAGTGGGAAATAGCTTTGGCTCATCTCCAGATTGGCCATACTAGTCTGACCCATGTTTTTTTAATGGAGAGGGCGCCTCCTCCCTATTGTGATGGCTGTCTGGTTCCTTTGACTGTGCGGCATCTCCTTGTTGAATGCCCCAGTCTTGAGGACCTTCGTTGCCAGTACCGTTCCGGGTGCCAAGCAGCTGATGGATCATACCTTCTTTCCTCGGTTCTTGGGGAAGAGGCGTGTGCTATGGGGGGAGGCACCTTCTCTTTTATGTTGAGTTCTGGCCTTCTCCACAAGATATAGGGCTTCTCCATATTTTAGTTTGTATTTTAATGATAGTGTTCTAATTTTAAAACATATCTTTCCACCATGTTTTTTAGCTTTGGTTTCTTTTATTCTTTTATATTGTTCATTTGTTTTATGCATTGTTTATCTTTGCTTTTTTTCGTTTTTCTTATAAATGTTTACTTTCTTTTAAGTTTATGTCCGCCAGCATATGACCTCTTCTGTTGCGCCACCATGTCACATTCTCTTTCATTCATTCATTCATTCCGGTCTAGAAAGGAACCCAGCTGCACAATAGGCGTTCAACGGACGGGAAGCCAACCCTTAAACACCTAGCATAACAAAAACCATGAAGGAAATCCAATGAAAACCAAAAAACACCCTACCAATGCACTACAGTATGTACAGTACCCCACCTATTTTGGTAGTGTTTTCAGTTCATTTTGGCATATTTTGGCATCAAAACATACATAGAAATATCCTAAATAATTTTCAACACTAAGAAAACTATGAAAAAAAAAAAAAACACTGAAAACCAAATAACTCTACCTAAACACGACTATGTACAGTCCCCCCCCCCCCATTTTTGGCACTGTTTTCAGGTCGTTCTGCTATATTATGACCTCAAAACACACATAGGACTTTTCAAAATAATTTTCAACACCAAGAAAACCATGAAAAAAAAAAAAAAAATGAAAACCAAAGAAAACCATACCCAAACACTATAGTATGTACACTCCGAAGCACTAATTTCTCCTCTCCTAGTAGCCGGAGTCGCGGCCAGTGAGAGACCAGGCGTTCGAACACCCCACACCCACATCCCCTCCCCCAACCCCAGTGGCAAATGTTGTTGGACAAATGTGGAACGGCCAAAGCTGGTGATCTTACAATGTCATGATTGTTTTTATAGAGAATCAAAACCAGTAGGGGTAAGTATATAAAGGTATTTAATGTGTATTACTGTGCTGTTATCCACAACATATGAAAAAGGAACGAAAATGAAAGAAGACCTACATTGTATTATGTGTTATTGTCTGTAATAGGTATGTCCTATATTATAATGTTACAAATAAGTATAGTATAATGAACAGCATCTGTTGAAAGATATGATGTCTTTTCTCACACATTCTCATTCCCACCACCACCACCACCACCACCCTTCTCTCTGGGTTTATATCAACCAAACACCTCTCTTATCCTCCTGTCCCCCACTCCCACGCTTAGTTAACCAACATAAAGATATTGATGAAATGATCCGTCAGGTATTGATCATATTAATATTAGCATACACCTCAGTATTAAGCACCAACAAATCAGTAACATACAATACTTCGATAAACCTGCCAACTATTTCATCTTGTAATCTGTTACGTGACATATGCACTGCAAGTTTGACCTTGTTACAGGGACATACTGCTGTTTATTGCTAACTCAGGTTATGGGTGTTTTTGGACGTCCATCAATTCATATTAACGTGACAATTTAAGCCTCACATTATAAACATATAAGGTTTATATTCCTGTCACTACCGTATTAACCAAACGAATCAGGGATCGGTTCTGACGAACCACAAACTCTCTGCTTCAACGAAAATATTTCGACCTCTTGTCACAACAGTGACAAAATGTCACAATGTATACGACTGAATGTGGGTCAGTCGTCTACATAATGACATTGTGACACTGTTGTCACAGGAGGTCGGAATATTTTCGTAAAAGCAGAGAGTTTGTGGTTCGTCAGAACCGATCCCTGATTCGTTTCGTCCATCCATTAATGACAGGAACATAAATATTAAGTGTTTATAATGTAAGGCTTAAATTGCCACGTTAATATGAATTCATGGGCATCCAAAACCACACACAACCTGTGTTAAAGTAAAACAACCGTATGTCCTTGTATCACAAGGTCCAACTTGCGGTGAGTATGTCACGTAACAGCTTACAACAAGATGAAATAGTCGGCAGGTATACCGAAGCATTGTATGTTATCGATTTGTTGGTGTTTAATACAGAGGTGTATTATAGTAATAATATGATCAATACCTGACGGATCATTTCATCACTATCTTTGTTTACGTTGGTTAATAATGGGTGTGACTGGTGGACGAGAGGATAAGAGAGGTGTTTGGTGGAGACAGGAATCGAGAGAGATGGGTGGTGGTGGCGGGAGTGAGAATGTATGAGAAAAGACATCATATATTTCAACAGATGCTGTTCACAACACTATACTTATTTGTAACATTATAAAATAGGACATAAGTATTATAGACAATAACACATGGCACACTGTAGGTCTTCTTTCATTTTCGCGCCTTTCCTCTATGCTATGGATAACAGCACAGTAATAAACATTAAGTACCTTTATATACTTACCCCTGCTGGTTCTGATTGTCTATAAAAACAATCATGACACACTGTAATATCACCAGCTTTGGCTGTTCCACGTCTACCCAACAACATTTACACTGGGGTTGGGAAAGGGGAGGTGGGTGTGGGGTGTTCGTACGCCTGGTCGCTCAATGGCCGCGACTCTGGCTGCATGGTGGGAGAAATTAGTGCTTTCGGGTGTACAGTACCTCTCCTATTTTTGGCCCTGTTTTTGGGTCATTTGCCATATTGTGACCTCAAAACACACATAGGAATATCCTAAATAAATTTTAGCACCAAGGACACTATAAATGAAACCTAAAGCTACCTGCTGAAAAACATTTTGTTGGGGGTACTTACCGCCCAGTGCGCCACCACCAGGTTTCGTAACCCACCACCTCCAGCAGGTCTAGAGTTGTTCCATGTGGTCTAGTGGCAAACAATAGTGCGTAACAGAGATCAATAAACTCCTCATCGTCATCCTCAATCTGCTGGATCTGGGCTATGACTGGTGATGTGCAGTGTGGTGATGGTGGCCTACCCACCTCAAGAGACTCTGAAGACAGCCGCACTTCTTGCATCCAACGGAGACTCAACGGCTGTCGACATGCTTCACTGCAGGTCCGAAGGTGAAGGCCAGAAACAAGCTGGTGGTAGTGGTGGTGAGAATGGGCTGGCATGCATGGGGGTTGCAGGTTTGAAGAATGAGTTGATCCTGGTCTGACGAGAGGACCGATGATTCTGCTGGAGGATGACAGCGTCCCGGACTGCCTGCAGCTCCATCGCCAGGCAGAGTGGCACAAAGTCCCTGTCACAGTGTGGGTGCTCGGCATACTCCAGCACCCCCTCCAGGTACCCATGGAGGACACTGAGAGGAGGGACTGAAGGACTTTTGGAGGGCTGCGAGCCAGGGTCCTCATCCTCATCCTCATCGGTCCCGCTGTCCTCTTCCTTGCTCGCAGAGGCAGCGGTGGTGATCTCCTCATCAGACATGGTCTGGTAACTAGGATCGCCGCTGTCGTCGTCCACCCAATCCTGCATGTCATTGGCGTCTACCTTCTCTCCTGTTTGTCTAAGGCGACTGTGGAAATCATTCAAGTCAAACCCAATGAAGTCGTGTTGGCATCGATTCCCTGCTGGAGATGAGACCAACCACTTTCGAGGGCTTTGACAGAGACTTCCTTCTACGCATTTGCCTAGTTGAACACGGCAGACCTCAGATCATAATGCTGAAGATTCTGCAAGGTCTGCTCCCCATGTGTGTCCTCCACTGCGTCCTCGTCCTCCAGCACCACCATCGCCTTCAGGAATCTCCGGCGGTACAGTCTCTTGGCAAACATGAGAACACCCTTGTCTATTGGTTGACTTGGAGCAGTCATATTAGGTGGCAAAAACATGCACCTAATCTGCCTGCCAAAAGCAACTAAATCCTTCTCAGACGGATGCATGGGAGCATTGTCCAGGAGCAGAAATGCCTTCACCTGGTTGCGAGCGATTCCAAGGACCTCCGTTTGATAACAAATAACCTCCTTGATGAAATGTCTGTGGAATCAATCTCTGAAGATCTTAGCGGTAAAGCAGGCCTTCACAGAATGGTACCACACAACAGGCAACCACAGAGATAACGTGGTTGATTTGCACGCCCAACAACAACGGGTGTGAGGCGGTATGTCCTGTTAGCATTGGCACAGCACAAAACAGAGACACTTTATTTGGTCAGCTTCCAACCAGGCACAGACTACTCCTTTTCCTCAGCCACGGTGTTGGTGAGCAAGAAGCGGTAGAACAGACCAGTTTTGACAGTGTTATAGACTTGACCAAGGACAAGGCCCTCGTCCTTGATCAGGCACAGCACTTTCTGGCAAAACAGGTCTACTACCTCTGCTGCCGCGTCCAAGGCCTCGCCGTGTGCCTTGTGGCCAGGAAGTCGATGGCTGAGCTTGAAGAGAAAGAACCATCCCTGGAGACCTTGAAGTCCTGCACTTTGTGCAGGTGTGCAAACTTCTCAGCAGCAGCCTTCACCTCGGTCCCACTTACTGGCTCCCTGGTACCATGTTGTTGACGAAACCACATCAATGTCAACTGGTTGATACTGGCATGCTGGGCCTGAGCCATTACCTTCTTGTCACCATGACATGTGCTTTCACCAAAGTCCTGTCTGTACTGTGTAAGCTTGTCGTGTGACGTCTTGATATCGAACAATGTGGAACGGGCTAGATCATATTTGCGAAGAATGCGTCCTGTGGTCCAGCCCGTGTCAACTTTGCCCAATATCGCACGCTTCTTCTCCAGACTCAGAACCTTGCTCTTTTGCTTCTCAGGTGGTTGTGAGGCCATCACCACACACACAAGAATACAGCAGAGTAGGGCCACAACCTGAAGAAGGTAGGAAACCACGGCAAACACAACCGCAGTCACAGCCATCGTTGCAAACAGAACCACTCATGAGGGGCTGAAAGATGGGAACTGAAGTGCGTGCTTCTGTTTGCCAGCAAGCGGTATAGTATACCACTGCCATATCGCACCCAGCTGTTGCTTTCGAGCACAGAGAAAGAAACAAGCAGCAAACTGACATCTGTTTATAAGGTTCACTTCCATTTGCCCACGCAAGGGTTAGTACATGATGACAACAGCGAATGACAAGTAGATTACCTCCTCAGGCAGTCTATGACTAATGTGGCCTGCCAGGCGACTCTGACCATTCAGTAGTGAAGTGGACAGGTGTGCCTGATGGGCGGTTTCCACACTAATCCTGGAGGCAGGGGGACTCCCGCCATTCAGTGTGGAGGTGGATGTGCAGTTTTACCGTACATTTACTCGTGCCTTGTGGTCTGTGTTACACGTGTGCTGGCCACCAGTACCCCTCAACCAGGAACAACACTCGCCTCCTCCGTTCAAAAATAACCATAGAATTTTCTCGAAGATATGCCCAATGTGTTTCCCAAGCAAAATTACTTATAACCTAACTTTACAAAACCTAACCTATCCCAGTGGGGATGCTTGGCGAAGGTGGCTGATTATGGTACTGAAACGAATACCCATACCGAATGGAGGTGTATTGTACAGTACAGTATTGTACTGTACATACACACATAGAGTACTGTTCTATCATATCCACTGGTATAGAAATTACTGTACTGATAATCTCTCTAATCATAGCATGTGAAGGAATCTCTCTCTTTGTGTGTGTGGTGTGTGTGTGTCTCCCGGTGGCTACGAAATTTTTGACATTTGACAGAGAGGCAGACGGGCGCAATCACCAAACATGTACATGTGGCTTGTGGTCTGTGTTACACACGCAATGGCCACCCGCACCCCTCAGCCAGGGACCACATTTGCCTTGTCCTTTCAACAATAACCATAGGATTTTCTCGGGTATATGCTCAATGTGTTTCCCTGTCAAAATTTCATAGGATAGCTTTACCTGACCATACCAAACCTAACGTATCTCAATAGGGCTGCTTGGCAAAAGTGGCTGACTGTGACAATGAAAGGAATACCCATACTGAATGGAAGTGTATTGTACAATATTGCACTGTACATACACACACACATACAGTATTGTACTGTGTACAGTACAGTACTGTTCTATCATATGCACTAGTACAGAAAGTACTGTACTGATATTATACTCAGTGTGGGAAGGAATCTCTCTCCCTCTCCCTTCTTGTGTGTGGGGTGAGTGCCTCCCGGCGGCTGCATGGTCAGCGGAAGGGTGCTGTCATCGAACATATACTCGTGACTTAAGGTCTCTATTTGATGGTGGTGGCAGCTGGGCAAGACTTAGCCCAGTGGCCGTGCGACTTTCGATGTTCAGTAGAGAGGCGGACAGGCACTGTCACTGAACACATACTCGTGGCTTGTGGTCTGTGTTACATGCACAGTGGCAGTGAGGAAAGAGCTAGGCAGGTGACCACAAAATACTAGACATTGGGTGGGGATGTGTATTGATGTTTTGACACAGCCTGCAGGTTAGTCATATTGCTCAGGTGCTGGAGGCACACTGGGAGTGTTCAGATGAGCACGTGACTTTGGCCATTCAGTCCCAGGGCGGATGGACATTTTAGCTCTAGTTGTGGGTTACAGACTACTTTCTGCTCATGGCTCGAACCCAGCGGCAACAATACCGAATGTTTGGACATGTCGGCTGGCAGGCCGAAGTTCTCGGGCACTTTTACTTCAAGATAATAGCTGGCAAATTTGGATAATGGTTTAACAGAGCCCAGGTCCAGTGTCCAGATACTGAACACATCTGGATACTGAGCTTCCGGATAAATGAGAGATCATTGTATATACATTTATGTTGTCTGACTCTGAACATAGGCTTAACATTCTGCTCCCAAAGCCCAGTAGTCCAATTCCATAATGTACGCCTTCAGATAAAATATATATATATATATATATATATATATATATATATATATATATATATATATACCTAAAGTATATCTATATCTGTCTATCTGCCTAGCTATCTATCTGACTATCTCTCTATCTATCTTTTAATCTATATATGAAAGTGTCATGTTGTTTATTTGTTTGTTTGTTTGTATGTTTGTCCTTTAATCACGCCCAAACCAAGGGCCAGAGACCCCCAGCCTCATATATATTCTGAAACAGGGCGACCTAAGGATGGTTTTGGGTGGGTCAAATTTCAGATTTTGGTTAGTTGAGGTCACTGGTAGAGTGTTTGCCATTTTACCCCTGACAACGCCGGGCAACCCTGCAGCCCAATTTTTGACTTGGAGACTCATATGACCTCCAGTTCGGATATAGACTATATGAGGTTGACCTCCGAGGTGATTTGAGGTCACCGGTTGGAGGTACTCTGAGGTCACCCATAAAACACGCTAGAATGACTGGACCCAGCAGCCCAATATCTGGCATGGAGACTTACATGACCTCCAGTTCGAACATAGGCTGCGTGATTTTTGCCTTCCAGGTCATTTGAAGTCACTAGTTGGAGGTCATTTGAGGTCACAGGTAATAGGAAAAAAATGCACACAAATACTGTGCGTTAGTCTACGAAAGCTGAAATAGAAAGTGTGTGGACCTCCTATAATCCCTCGTACATGGTCTTTCTGGGGTAGAAAAATTGAACTAGAACACACAGGATTAGAGTGCGTGCCTTTTTGTCCCGGCAATGCCTGTTCCTCTGCTAGTCTATCAATCAATCAATAAATCTATCTATAAATATGTGTGTGTGTGTGTGTGTGTGTGTGTGTGTGTGTGTGTGTGTGTGTGTGCAGTACAATGTAAGAAGCCTCACAGAAGATTACAAATTTCATACCTTAATGACTGAAATAGAAAACATTGGCTGGGATATTGTAAGTTTGAGTGAGATCCACAGAAAAGAAGAAAAAGTAATTCAGCTCGAAGACAGCAATCACCTATTTTACTACAGGGGAAGGCAAAATTAAAGAGTTAGTGGTGTGGGATTTCGAATTAATGGAAATTTTGCTGAGAACTTTGTTAAATTCTGCTGTGTATCTGACAGAGTAACATGAATTGTAATTAGACTAGGAAAAAGATACACCTTGAAAGTAATAGAAGTATATGCACAGGCTTCTCAAAGCTCAGATGAAGAAATAGAAACATTCTGTGACGACATCATCCAGATTATGGAAGAAGAAAAGACCGATTATACGATACTCATGAGAGACTTCAATGCTGTGTTCACAAATCAGAATATGGAGAAAAAATGGTAAAATTCGGAGATGGATAAAGAAATGACAAAGGTGAAATGGTGCCAAATTTTAGTGAAATTTATACCATTAGAATAATGAACACTTTCTTTCACAACAGAACAGGGAAAAAATGAACGTGTAGTCCGAATGAAGATACGGAATGAAATCAACATCGTTATAGCAGATAAGAATAACACGATCATAGACGTCACAGTTATCAGCAAAGTAAGTAAAGAAACTGACCAAATAATGGTGGGTTGCACAGCCAGATTCAGTTTCAGAAGCAAAAGACGCTAACAGTAAAAAGATATACTCAGTAAAGTGAGCAAAAACAAAGCAGTCTTTCAGTTAGAAATAACGAGCAGATTTCAGGCCCTAAGTCATGCTGAATGTGACACTGATGAGTTTAATGACAGACTATGGACTAACAAAAATGCTAAGATAATCAACAGAGATAGTAGGGAAAGCTAAATTAAACTACAGCAAACAAGTATTAAAAATGACCCTCGAGCTCATGAAGAAAAAGAAAAGAGATGAAAGTAAGTACAAAGAAAGGTGCAATACAATGAGCGGATTTAAATCAGCTTATCAACAAGAGACAGAGAGGATAAAAAAGAAAAACTAACGGATCAGATTAAAGAAACCATAAAAAAAGGAAACAGGTCTACGTAAAATGGCACCAGGAGAGCAACAAAATTTATCCCTGAAAGACAAAAAACGATGAAGGCATTAAATGCAGAAATATGAATGTGAAGGGATTTGAAGAATTTTACAATGAACTGTAAGAATCAGACACAACACCAATAGGTAACGTTTCAGTTGTCACAAGTAAAATACCAGAGGTAACACGAGACAAAAGAAACACTTCTCTTAAAAATATAAACGGAGGGATGGCTCCAGAAGATGGAATAGAAGCAGATTTATTTTCGAATGCAGAAGTAGAAGTAGCCTACAAAACAGACATGCTTACGTATTTACTCGGTGTATAAAGAAGAGGAAAAATTCCAAAATAGTGTATAATGAAATAGTTGTTTTGCTTTACGAGGAAGGCGACTCAAAAGACCTTAGTAACTATCGACCTATTTTCTTATTATCAGATGCAGTATTTACAAACTCTTCACTGAAGCCCTTACAAACAGAATGACAACATACTTGGAAGAAAACTAACCTTGTGAGCAGGCAAGATTCCATAATGGGTATTCAACTACTGATTATCTACACACAATGAATCAGCGAACTGAGAAAACTTTAGAATATAATAAACCACTGTGCTTAAGTTTTTTGATTACAGAGAGTGTTTCAGCTCAGTGAAGCACGCTGTAATTATTGTGGGAATAAGGAGTAAATGACAACATTACAAAACTGCTCGAAAACGTAAAGAGGAAATTGCCACAGTTAAAGTACATAAGGACTCGGAAAAAAAAAAAAAAAGATTGAGAAGGGTGTGCGTCAGGGAGATACATTCTCACCAATATTGTTTACAGCATACCTAGAAAGTATTTTTAGAAACCTAAACTGGGAGACCAAAGGAGTAAACATAGATGGTGACACTGAAACCAAATTTTGCAGATCACATTGTCCTTATCTCAGAAACAGCAGAGACATTTCAAGAAATGTTAAATGGGCAAAATAAAGTCTCAAACTAGGGATAAGATGAACTGCAAGGAAAACTAATGTTTGATAGAAATACATCAAAGAGTGTCCTCAGAATAAGCGAAGACATTTTTCAAGAAGGAACACAACTATTCGGGGAAAATGCTTAAGCTAATGAAAAAGCATGATGGTGAATTATAAAAATGCATTACAATTGGATGGAGAGCTTACAGTAAACAAAGGGACATCATGAAAAGGAGCTTGCTAGTATGTATGAAACAAAAAGTATATAATGAATGTATAATTCCAACTATGATGTATGGTTGTGAGACCTGGAAACTGACAAAATCGATGGAAAATCAAGTAATCTGTTAGAGGAAAGGACGCCAGCAGGGACAAATTTGCGACTGACAGAGGCTTTTGCGAAAGTTACCCCATAAAATAGCTCCGAGTATCATTCGTTCTCTGTATAAATTTGACAGCCGTATGACACTTCATTCCTCTTCAAAAGAATTATTTTGATTTCCAATTTTGAGGTCACTTCCCTGCAGAAATCTCCGCTTTCTATGCAACGTATAATATGACCATTTTTTTTTCCGATTTGTTTTCCTTTCTTTTCTGCAAAAATTGTTATACGTCTGGCAATGTGTGTGTGTGTGTGTGTGTGTGTGTGTGTGTGGCAGAGAGCCGGGAAACGCCATGGATGCTATGACACTGGGGAGGGGGGGGATAAACCAGCCGTGGTCTCAACCTGTTCTCAGTCTGCGCTAATCTTGGCCATTTCTCATCGTTTTTGGACACTTTTTGAAGATGAGGCGACCGTCTAAGAAGCTAACGCAATGTTGGAAAGCGGCAGAGAAGAATTTGACGCCATTTCGAGGGAAGAAAAACGTGTCGGAAGCAGCAATTATTTCTCCATCATTGCCACCTCCCTCCTCACGTGCCCGCCCCACCGCATGATGACCCTCAGCCTTCTACGTCTTTTTCTCCAACTTTGTCTTCTCCAACACCCTTTACCTCTTCATAACCATCCCCAATCCTAACTCATAACATAAAACAAAGTTCCTAAGTTGTTTCTAATTGTACAGACACTTCAAGTCAACGAAGAACGAGTGACATCTCGTAACAAAATTTATTATCATTTGGAGTGATATCCATTAGTTTTGAACAACAGACAAAAAGCAAAATACCTACAAAAAGAGGAACGAAAGGGGAACATTTTGTGCGTGTATTTTTTTTTCAGAGACTGACTAAAATGACTGTAATGATTTTTGGAACATGGCAAAAAGGAGGTAAAATTTGGGATAAATACATAAGCATTTTGGGATTTTTTTTTTGTTCAGCAATGGTGAAGAATATAAAAAAAACTGTTAGGGCAATTTATTAATGAGGGTTTTATTAGTAAAACTACCAAATATCATAGAGATCAGATGAACACACACTTCCCCTGGTTTCCCATTTCTCTCATCTCGTATTTTATACATACTATGCGTATATTATTATTTTTTCCTGTAAAAACTAATTGACCAAATTTACTCAAACTTTGAGATGTTATTGCTCACATAAAGTAACAATATATATATATATATATATATATATATATATATATATATATATATATATATATATATATATATATATATATATATATATATATATATATATATATCAGATAACTCTAGGAAAACAAATGTACCTTCATAAGTAACAACAGTCCATTTCCTATTAAAGAGCAATGGAAAGGTCAGTGTTGGGACTATCTTAAAGAGACAAGAAAAGATGAACAGATTGAAATCAATGGCATTACAAAAGTTACAACAAAACGGAAATGGAGGTGGGTATCTCTCAGGCTCCAAGTTTGTCTGAGTCCCACAGCCCCATTCCGACGCAGTCGCTCTTACTCGAGGGATAAGGCAGGGTCATGAGAGCACTACCATTATCAAAAGATACAAGTGCAGATAAGAACAATTGATATTATACTAACAAAGATTATGTAAATATCAGCACACTGCAACACACTCTGATGAACACTGACCTTTCCTTGTACACTAGGCTAACTTTGACCGTTGACCAGTGCCACAGGTAGTGTAATGGTGATGACATAAAGCACCAGACCTTGGGCTCCAACGGGTCCAAAAAAACAGCCAGGCACTTACTAATGTGTAAACTTTCGTAGCATTATACATACATACATACATATACACACACACAGATATATATATATATATATATATATATATATATATATATATATATATATATATATATATATATATATATAAAATCATCATCATGTCATTGCAAGTTCGCTGCTGAACAAAGGCTTCCGCCAGTGGTCCCTACGAAGTCCTTGACTGAGCAGATCACTGGCAGGTTTTGCCTGCAAACTTCTGTATCTCATCTTTCCACCTACTGTCTATCCTTTTTTTTTTTTTTTTTTTTTTGCTATGCTTGCAGTCTCTTGGAGTTCAGTCAGTCAGCCTCCTGTTCCATCTGTTATTCCTTATTCTAGCCACGACTGTGATATCGATAGCAAAGGAGGGGGAGGGAGGAGTTTTCTCTTGCAACAGTAAATAATGGTCAACAGTAGTGATTCGTGCCTATGTTTCTTGTTAATGGCACCGGTGTAAACCAACACGTGTTTTACTGGAAGGGGGGGTGGTGGACTGGGTCACAGAACACAGTTGGTGATACTGGGGTGGTCTAATAGGTGAGTAAAGAGATGCCTTACCAGCTGTCTTATATGATATTTATGTCTGATTACTGTTAACCCTTCAGTGGTATGAAGGACGTGTAACTGTTAAGCAATCTTATTCACAACCTAAGTATCCAGTTTACTATCCCCCCTTCCTTCTTCTCGACAACTGTGTGCACTCAGATATGGGTAATGACGGGGAGGGGAGATAGCCATAATGACTGCTACTCCATGAACCGCGGATCACGTTTATATACATCGACGACAGCGGTTCACCTGCTTTCTTTAGTGGATCGCAATATGCACTCAGCCAGGGCAATAGCTCCATGTTCGGACACTGCCGAGATGTGTGGCTCAGTAATTGCTCTCCGTGAACAGGGCAATGGTCCTTGTATTCATCTTTATCCTGTCTATTTAATGCAGTGTGAACGCCACTCGGTTGTTTAGCATAACAAAACACACTGCAGATGAAGTGTGTATTTGCATTTAATACAAGCGATTTCTGTAACCAATGGCATAGTTGATGTAATATGCACGTGCTCAGGCTGGATGACTGCAGACATTACAACCTTGTTCCATCATTGTTGGCTCGAGGGTTTGTGAAGGAATGATTAGGGCATGTGACAGTTGCTCAATATGAACCTAAATCTTACTAAAACCACTGGCAATCTGTAAAATCAACAACCAAACTCGGCATACAGAAAACGGTAACATATTCCTGGGTTAAGTGAATCCACCTTCATTTTACATTGGTGCCATAAAGATATTAAAGAGAACCATAGGGACCATCATTATTGTCAGAATGGTCATATTATTGGTGATAAAGGAAAAATCTACGTAGGCCTATCCCTACTCTGCGATGTCAGTCGTTATCCATGGTGATACTACGACTAGGCTACAAGGGTAATTCCCAGTCACTATGACATTTGTAATATCTGACAAACTGTAGGGACTTGTAATATATCTGCACATTAACAAATAGTCACTGCACTCGTTTGCTAATTTTCCCTGTTTATGTCCCCTTGAAATATGCCGTATGACCTGTTCTCATAATAAAATTATATATAAGAAAGGAAGGAAGAAGCCTACAGGATATTTACATTCACCTGGAACTACCAAATTTATAATGTATTGTGTAGATTTCCTGCCAATCATTTCTTAGAGTATATATTAGTAGCAGTCACCATGCTGACATTGGCAACCCTTCACTGCCGCTAGGCCACAACATTCAGTTTATTGTTGTCTTTCAAGGTGAAGCCACGTCGGATTCGCGCCTGTCGAATTCCGCCGCTTTTTAGTCCCATGCAAAGGGTCCTGTGACCTCTACCCCTACTAAACCTCGTGTAGAAAGGGGTAAAGGGCTAAGTGACTCTGCTGTGGAATGTGTACTGGCTAATTTATCAACGGTAATGATGGACAGTGACTACGGTCTTTCTAGTGACTCTAAAACAGTGCAAGTGGAAATGTAAATGTGTAAATAATTTGTAAACAGCAAGTAAAAGCAATGGATGTAAATATAACTGAACAGCGGAAAATAGTTTTAAAAGTTACTGCAAGTATCAGTTCATAACATGGTGTAAATAAAACAGAAATGTAAATAATGTAAATAAAATAGAGAATGTAAATTGAAATGTAAATAAGTAGTAATATAAGAATACGAGTATATATACCAGGAGTAAAGAAAGTAAAAGTGAAAGTTTTGCTCTAGCATGTATCAATACTGGGAGTAATGAAGTGAAAGTGACAGCTATGCTCTCTATGCTTGTATACAGAACGAGAAAATGAATGCTTGGAGTCAAAATAAACTACTAGTACTGAAAGAAACTTATAAATAAATATTGTATATATAAATAAGTGTATTAAAGTACTAAGAATATAAAGTGTGAGTGTGTTTATAAATAATAAATGACAGCTCCGCCTCAGAATACCATCGGGGAACCAGAACAGGAGGAAAGCTCGTATGCACTCGTAATTTACATTGCCTTCACATTTTTTTTTTTGGAATATGGATTCCAAATTACTTGAAGTTCACAGAATAGTGGTTGTAGTTATAATATCAGGCAGTGGTAACCATATTACAGGGTATCGGGAAGTGTAAAGTGGAGACTTCGTTACCCAATTTAAGAAGTCTCCACAAGTCCTACGGTAGACGACGAAGGCTCAACAAACATCCCAGGGGAAAGTTGATGGCATGTGCCATAAGCATATATAATTTTAATACTCTAGGACAAGTAACTGATTTTTGGGAAATATTTTTAAAAAGTCAGTAGGAATGCGAATATCCTGGCGGGACGCGCAAGGAGTGCAAAAATATCCCCCTGGTGTAGGGGTTAATCCCTGTAAGACCTGGATGCCGAAGTCCCGGACACCCCAAGTCCCGGACATTTTGGGCTTGGGTCCTCGGACATCAGAAATGACCAAAAAACGTAAAAAGGTAAAAAAAAAAAAAAAAAATGTTTTCAACTCTACTTTGATTTTGCCATGCAGTGACGAACAGCTGTGTTTTGGTGCGTACTTCCTCTGACGTCTACTAGAGCACCTCTGCATCCTCCCCACTTCCTGCCTGCCTACCATCATGACTGCATGCTCATTGCTATGGCTGCCCACTTGCTCACTTTTGTGGTGGTGCCCTATGTGTTGCTGGCCCTGCTGTTCCTCTGCTGGCTCTTACTTGTGTGTGTGACAATAGCCCCACCACCCAAGAACAGGAAAGGAATGGTTGTGACTCTGGAGATAATAGAGGAGGTCGACATGGGATGGTCGACTTCATGCATCCTCCGAGAATTCAGCTTGCCCCACTTTACCTTGTTCGATATCATGATGTCCCAGGAGAAACTCACCCAGTACACAGCAGACTTCACATCAAAGACCAAACACATCGTGCAGAGGAAGATTATTAACGTCCCAGGTTTGCAAAAGTCGACTACTCCATGCCAATATGGTATTGTCAACAACGTGCTGCTGGTGTGATGGTGTGTGGTGCAGAGCTGAAGGTTGCTGCTGAGAAGTTTGCGAGGTTATACAACACCCCAGACTTCCAAAGGGTGGCCCTTTGCTTTCAAGCAACGACATGGACCTACCAACCATATGGCCCATGGTGAAACTTTGGACGTCAGCAAGGATGGAGTTGAAGAGTTTTGGCAGGTGAAGGGCTTGATCGACAGGGAGGGCCTCACTCTTGGTGAAGCCTACAGCATTGATGAATCTGGTCTACTGTATTGCTCACTGCCCATGAACACCCTAGCACAGGAGACGGAGATGCGTGTACCTGGAAGCAAGCTCTCCAAGCAAAGGATATCCTTTGTGTTGTGCCAGTACTAATGGCATGCACTGGGTGAAGCCAGTTATTGTGTAGCATGCAAAGAAGCCTCGGTGCCTTCTTGAGTTGATGGATGTCCTTCCTGTCATTTGGTACCATTCTGTGAAGGCTTGGTTCACAGCCAAGAACTTCAAAGTCTGGTTTCACCAGCATTTCGTCAAGGAGGTCATCTATTATCAGACGAACTGGGAATCTCACGCATCCTGGTAAAGGCTCTCCTTCTTCTGGACAATGTACCTGCACATCCGTCCAACAAAGAATTGGCGGCTGAGAATGACTGCATTAGGTGCTTGTTTTTGCCACCTAATACTACTGCTCTCATCCAACCAATGGACCAAGGAGAGATCGTGGCTATGAAGAGGCTGTACCATTGGAAGTTCCTAGACGAGGTGATGGTTGTTCTCTAGGACGACGACGAGTGCAGAGAGGGACGGGACATGCAAGGCCAGTGCACTGAGGAAAATCTTTGCCAAAACAAACTCAAGTCAGCCATCTACAACTGAGCAAGTGCATGGAGGGAAGTCCCTGTCAAGACTGGAAGTGGATGGTCTCTTCTGCTTCTCAGAGCTGATGTGGTGCACGAGTTTCTAGGTTTTGAAGTGGATGACTTCCATGCGCTTCTTTGTGCGGCTGGTGATGAGGTGGATGTGGACAAAGTGCGTGAGTGGTTGGATGACAAAAAGGGCGATCCCGGGCATCAGATCATGTCTAATATTGAGATTACATTTCAGTCACAGGTACAAATACCCAGCTGGAAGAGTCTGATGAGGACAGAGAGGATGATGTGGACTCCTCTCAGCATGCCACTACTCCAGCCATCCCCAAGCTGAGCTCACTCTGGAGCATGTCGAGTTCGTTCTGGACTACTTTGAACACCAGGACTGCAACCATGAGATGGAGCCCCTGGGACTTGTGGAGGAAGTGTGCGCTTTTAGGCAGTGCATCATCAATCTCCAGAATCATCATTCCTTACTTCAATCAATCACTGACACCTTCTTCAGGCCCATGACCTCTGCTCCTCGGGTTAAGAAATTAGAATTCAGAATGCTATGGATTCAGTGCAGAGTGAAACACTAGCGTGTTGAAACTGGGGTGGCACAAGTAAGAAAAGAATGTGCAGTGTTAAGAAATTAGAATTCAGAGTGAAAGGATTAAGTGCAGAGAGCAACACTGGTGTGTTTCAAGTGCAATGCAAGTAAGAAAAGAATGTGGTGTTAAGAAATTAGAATTCAGAGTGCAAAGGATTAAGTGCAGAGTGCAACACTGGCATGTCGCAAGTAAGAACAGAATGTGCAGTGTTAAGAAATTAGAATTCAAAGTGTGCAGTGCAACAATGGATTACTGTACGTGCTTCAAGTGCACCTTCACCACTGTCAGACCCTGAGAGAAAACGGGTTAATCTTCATGACGGCCATGGACGTGTCGTAAGTACCCTGTACACTGCTAAATATTTTCCGTACTCACTTCTGATTTCTCATTCTCTCGTTCCTTCTCATTTATTTCATGGTTTCTGTCTCTTATTTGTGTGCATAGGGTCTTAATAGGTGCTGTAGGGGAGGGCGGTGATGGTTCGGACAGTGGGATGGTTCGGACAGTGCATTCCCTGAGAAACATATGGGACCTAGGGCTGTGTGATCTTGCGTGAAAGTGGGAAACTTTGTTTACTTCGACCACACGGAACCTCCAAGCCAGAAACCTCTCACTTATTGGTGCAGGTCAGATTTTGTTTTTTCACATCTCCTATGTAATAATTTGAGTGCATATCGTAAGCTCTACCTTTATGAGTACGCCAGGCATCGAACTGTGCATTATCAGGGTGAGTCTGTGTTGCATATAGAACATATTACTATGAAAAACGAATGTTAAACTCTCTCAAGTGAAACTTGAGAGTACCCGTCAATTAATTACATAGGTTCGGGATGATTCGGACAGTTGAGGAAGGGGATGGTTCGGACAGTCCTAACTATCCCTCCACTACTACCAAGTCATGACCTTATCGAATGATATCGCTGTTTTGATCATTTATATCTGAACACATAGTGAAACAACATTCTTAACCCCTACACCGCGGGCATGTTTACTGATGTTTTGCGTGTGCCGTGGGGTTATTCGGGCTCCGACAGACTCTCAAAAAATATTTGCCCAAAATCAGTTATTAGTCCTAGAATATTAAAATTATATATGCTTATGGCACATGCCTTCAGCTTTCTCCTGGAATGTTTGTTGAGCCTTCGTCAGTTACCGTAGGACTTGTGGAGATCTCTGAAGTTGGGTAACGAAGTCTCCACTTTACACTTCCCGACAACCCGTAATATGATTACCACAGCCAGATATTAACACTATAAACACTAATCTATGATTTTCAAGTAGTTTGGGATCCATACTCCAAAAAAAAAAAAACACTGTGAAAGCAATGAAAATTATGAGCGCGTCTGACCGCCGCACTTGCGCTAGTTCGCTCTTGGTACTCTGTCATTTATTATTCATAAAACCCCTCACAATTTATATTTCTATTACTATATAACACTTATATATATCTACAGTCTTTATCCATAAGTTTCCTTCAGTAGTATTAGTTTATTGTCACTGTAGGGATTCAATTTCTTTCAGTAAAATACGTAGCATTCACTTTCTCGTCCTGTATACTAGCATTGAGAGTGAATGTGACTTTCATCTTCACTCTCATAACTCATAGTATTCAGACATGCTATAGTGAAACTTTCACTTTCATTACTCCTAGGGTATATACTCGTATTCTTATAATACTGTTCATTTACATTTCTATTTACGTTCTCAATTTTATTTACGTTATTTACATTTCTATTTTATTTACACTGTGTTATGCACTGTCACTTGAAGTAACTTATAAAACTATTTTCCATTCTTCACGTATATTTACATTTATTACTTTCACTTGCTGTTTACACATTATTTACACATTATTTACAATTCCACTTGCACTGTTTTACTCAATAGAAAGATCGTAGTCACTCTTTTATCAATTGTCAGCCCTTTACCTCTTTCCACACGAGGTTTAGTAGGGGGTAAAGGTCACAGGGCCCTTTGCATGGGGGTGAAAAAAGGCCCTGAAGTCAGCAAGAGGATGAGCTGTACCTCCTCTTCGGAAGATGAGAGAGAACTGATAAAAGAGGGCCGGCCCGGGTTGAGGCGTACTTAGGGGTTATTCAGTACTACCAACGTAGCTCTTGAAACAGCTATGTATTTCACTGAAATGATTGGCAGGAAATCTAGACAATACATTATAAATTAGGTAGTTCCAGGTGAATGTAAATATCACTTAAGCTTCTCCCGTCCCCCCTTATATGTATATTTATTACGAAAATAGATTATATGGCATATTTCAAGGGGAAAAAAAACAGCGAAAATTAGCGAACGAGTGCACGTGAGGTGTTGTCAGGTGATAATTAGCCAATTCCAGGTGTATGGCACTCTCACTTACCTTATTTCTTTCTTGTATATATTATTTGGTATAAGAATAGGGCATAGGGCTTATTTCAATGGATGAAATCAGTGAAAAATTCCAGGGAAGATTTACTTAGCGTAGCACGGCTGGGCAGACGAGAGGATAGTGTAATGGAGGGGGGGTAGGGAGGGGAGTCAAGAACGGGGAGAAATGGCTAAATTGTTAACAATGGATGGGAGTACAGATGAGATTAGGAGTGCTGACTGGTTTTGGAAATTGGCAGTACTGATAGATAATACAAGCCCCCACTTGGAAGCCCGGGTGAATTCAAAATAACACAGAATCACAAAAGCGACGCCCCGCGGTATGATCCCTTGCTCCCAAGCGTCACGAAAGTGACGCCCCGCGGTTAAGTGGTTAATAGTTATCAGGGAATACATTAATAGTTTTGGTTATTTAACATATTCCTCAAAGTGTTGAAAGAAGGAAGGGATAATACAACTTCTATTTAAGTTTTGAAGGCTACAGTATGCGTTAAAGGTCATAAGTTAGTCAGTCTGAAATATGGCCTAGAAAGTGAAAAGTGAGGTCAATATTCCAGAGAGAGAGAGAGAGAGAGAGAAGGCTAATTATGCATAATTTTGTAGCAGAAAGTAAGAGATTAGGTAATTCATTATTAAATCTAGTGAAGGTTATTTCTGTTATCTATCTATATATATATATATATATATATATATATATATATATATATACATATATATATATATATATATAAATATATATATATATATATATATTTATATATATATATATATTTAAGCGATATCAAGTAGTTCATTTGGATTCTGAAGTTTAACATTGTATTCCAGGAAAATGAAATATCTTTGAATTAATTAATATTTGTTTTTATCCAATATAACTCACATAATTTTAAAAATATGCTGAGCAATGTATATGGCCGAACCATCCCACCCTACTGTCCGAACCATCATCACTGGTAAGGATGGTTGGGACGATTTAGTCACTTGTGTTTCGTTAACCATACCTTGAAACTGAAAAGAGCTAAGAACTTCATATTATCAACTTAAAGAGCCAAATGATGTGGCAACATTATAACATAAACCAGATTACACTCCTGCATAACCTGAATTTTTATAAATATTAAAAAAAAAAAACGTCCGAACCATCACCGCCCTCCCCTACATGTTCGTTAGGAAGTTATTTAGGTGGCTTTCAAAGTTAGGTTGTGTTGGGGTTCATAAGCACCAGTCCAAGGGCATTTTTCCCAAGTCCCAGAAATGACCGAGTCCCGGACATGATTTTGGCTCTATTGTGTCGGATCTTTGAGGGATTACTTATATATATATATATATATATATATATATATATATATATATATATATATATATATATATGATGAATCAACTTAAGGCATCCATGATGAGGAATGCTGCATCACACCCAGAGACCAAAGCAAAAACTTCAGATTTTTAATATTATAGTGCTTTCCGTTTCACCTTCAGGCACAATTCAGCGTTCCAACACATGAACGCCTTCACTTGGTCAATATTCAAAATTTCAACAATTATTAACAGCAGCAAGTAGCAATTTGGTCAGTATTTGAAGAAAAGAAAATCCGATATTGTAGAAAGTAACAGCTTGGTATATATCGATTTTTTCCCTTAAAATTATTGTAGAAAGTAAGAATTTGACAATAATGGAAATATCGCAAAATTGATGGTATCGATTAACGTTCTACTAATTTTAAAAACTTTACGAAAAAATTTGGTAACCAGTTATCAGATCAACATTTAACATTATAGCAAAAGTTGTTAGTACCAACTATCATTTTGATCAATTATAGATTTTTCAACAAAAAATGATGGTAGATAGCAAGAAAGTTGTCAAGTGTAAAAAAAGATGATTATAGCAAATATTAATATGACAATATTAGAAATTCTAGCAAAAAATTATGGCACCAATCAGGGGCGTACTTAGAGATTTGGGGGCCCAGGTGGCTACGTTCTTTGTGGGGCCCACCTCCAACATCTTGGAGGGGGGCCCCCGGAAGTTGCCAGATATCTCATTCTCAGAACTTGTGTAATATATCAGCCGGGATTGTCTGGATGATAATTATATGTTTAAATATTAATAAAAAAGCTTATAAATTTTTAAGGCTTTTGGGGGCCCCCTCTCAATTCGGGGCCCGGGGGGCAGTTTCAAACAGTCCCCCCGTGCCCCCCCCTCAGGTATGCCACTGGCACCAATTAACATTCAAATCATTTAAAGAAACTTCCATAGAAAGTGATGGTAGTTTGGAGTATCAAAGTCATTTTAAAAAATTTCCCCCCAAAATGATAGTATTATGATATAGTGTTTATTTTTAAGATACTTCATGCGAATCCTATTACTGTTGTAAGGGAGTTGCGGCATCCAGCCACCATTCAACTAACCAGGTAATGTGCTGTACAATGGCTGATGATATTGTTGATGACTGATGTTGTTAATTATGGTGATGAAATAGTGATGTATAGTATAAAGGTTGATCATATTTCTAGTAATTACCAGTGAGTGAGGGAGGCAAGTAAGTGATGTATAAGTATAAAAATGAGTTGCCCGGCCCAACCCAACCGTTACACTAAGCAGAAGCTAATAACTTAACTGCTATGTGAAGTAAAGGCAAAAGTCTTTCTGCTTGAGATACAATCATTTAATAAATTATATAATCTAAAAACTCGCCCATTAAGGCATTGGAACCCCTTGGAATCTCGAGTTTTCCAAGGGAATGTTTGACTCTGATCAGTGAACGCCTTAATTACGAAATCAAATACAGAATGATTTTCAGTTGTAACACTATTTTTTAGCATCAACTCTAGCAATTGAATATATGGAGATTCTGCCTATTATTATAAACCAGAAAGAAATTGTGATAACATGGCACTTGCTCGCTTACCACACGCTCACAAAGTGCACTTAACAGGTTGATGTTGTTGCTAATGATGATGATGATGATGTGAGGTTGAATATAACAAGTAATAGGCTCCACACTGAAAGTGTGGAACGTGTTCGAGCAGGCAAGCGAGCATGTGTACCCCCTCCACAATATGTCTACCCCCGATGTATATATGTCCCCCCCCAATGCATACATGCCCCCACTAACTTTGCTAGGTCAGCATGCTTTCCCACGCCTGAAGACGGCGTTATTGCATCAGTTGATATCGGGCAGCCAAGAAGGGTAGACTGTTTTACTGTGAGCTTGTAATAAACTCCTTATCTAGCTGTTTGTACACGGAGTTTCTATCACCAAAGTATTGCAAGTTACATTTGGTAGCAGCGGTGTTTAGAACCATCACATTCTGACCGCCTCCTTGGATTTTTAGTGATACAACAAGATACACGACGTCTCGCATCTGCCAGCCTCGCCCCTTCCTCCGTGCCTCTATACCTTGGCTGTGCTCATTGAATTTCATGTCACTAATGACTTGCAGTATCCCGCAGATGCCCTTACTGGTTTCTCCACCATGGCACAACATTCCATTGCATTATTACCTGCTTGTGGTAGTATAGACATTTCTGGATTCCCGGTTTACACTATGGAATGTCCCCGTCCTGTTCTTACGATCAAATCAGTCCTTCAATTACCTCTGTCCCTATCACTACCAAAAAGTCCAACCCAGCCCAAACCACCACTCTCATCATCTGAAAATACAGAGATCATTCCTTTACTGACTGCGAGCAAGGACATAAATTCCTCAATGTCTCCTGATACATCATCTCAGCCCTCGAACATGGCTCTTACATCCTCTCCCGACAACACTATCGCTGACTCAGACATGTCTCAGTTACCTACCTCACACAGTCTGAATGATCTTCTCCAACACGCAGAGACGAAACGTGCAGTAACGAATACGTGCACAATTTTGTTTCCGCATGAGTTCACCAAAGTCTCTGTTTGTGTTGCCGGTGCGAAAGAAGGAGTGGATGTACTAACCCTACCTGAGACGTGTTGTGTGAATGGCTTGACTTATGAGTCAGCGTGGTGTACAGTCTAAGAGGACAGTTTATGCTACCTGTACTTGCTCAATGTCACAAATGCTCCACTAAAACTTAAAAGTGGTGTAAAGATTGGAGACTTCCTAGTATACCCAGCGGCCGTAAAGGTGTGCCAGAATTCCCCAATTCCTACTATTCAGACTGATGATACGCCAATCGGTGTATGTACTATTAACTCTACGGGATCTGCGCCGACGCATTCACCCGATATGCTCTCACATCTCACTTGCACAGATATCCCAGAACATACGCCTCTACTCCTCGACCTTCTGACCTCGTACAGAAACGTGGTTGCCTTACCCGGTGAACCGATGGGTAGAACAGACCTTGTCAAACGTACGATTGAACTACTCCCAGGAACTCAGCCGATTTACATACCAGCGTATCGATTGCCTCACAGCCAGAGAAAGCAAACAGATCAAATGGTACAGAACATGTTAGACCAGGACATTATTGAACCCTCCGTCAGTCCATGGAATAGCCCACTTTTCTTAGTACCAAAGAAGGACGGCAACCTTAGACCAGTAGTCGACTATCGTAAGGTCAATTCTGTCACCGTTCCAGACCGTTTCCCACTACCTGTCCTCACTGATTTGCTAGAATCCCTTGGTGAAAATAACGTAGTCTTTTCATCTTTAGACCTCCTCAGCAGGTACTGGCAGGTCGAAATGGAAGAGTCCTCTCGCCCAGTTACAGCCTTTAGCACCCCTTCCGGACATTTTCAGTTTAAGAGACTCCCTTTTGGTCTGAGAAATGCTCCCTCCGTGTTCATGCGCCTTATCCATTCAGTCTTCAGCGGTATGATGGGACACTCTCTTTTTGCTTACCTAGATGATATCATTGTTGTGAGTAAATCCATCCCTGATCATTTTACCAAACTCCAGCAAGTCTTTGAACGCCTGCAGCTCGCAGGCCTAAAAATCAATCTCAGTAAATGTGACTTCCTGCGAAAGAAAATCAAATTCCTAGGCCATGTCGTAGATGCACAAGGCATTCATACTAATGAGGATAAAACTAAGGCGATCATTAACTTCCCAGAACCTACCACTACCGACGCTGTACGAAGTTTCCTGGGCCTCAGTGGCTATTATCGTCGCTTTATCCGCGATTACACAAAGATCGCCGCTCCTCTGACCCACTTACTCAAGCAGAATGTGCCCTTTGTTTGGACTAACGACCAGTCACAGGCTTTCCAAAAGCTAAAGACAGCTCTTGTAAATGCCCCTATTCTAGCATTCCCTGATTATGCCACACCATTCCTTCTCTGCACAGACGCCTCAGGCACTGGACTTGGTGCCGTTTTGATGCAACTCGATGAAGCATCAAGGAAGCACGTAATAGCGTATGCTAGTCGCACCCTTACAACCGCTGAATGTAACTACAGTGTCACAGATCTCGAAGCACTAGCGGTAATCTGGTCCTTGAAACATTTCAGAGATATCGTCTGTGGTTATCCAGTGCATATCCAAACAGACCACCTTCCACTATGTGATTTGTTCAAAAATCGCAACCCAACAGGTAGGTTAGCTAGATGGTCTGTCATCATCCAGGACTTTAATCCCACTTTTCAATATGTACCAGGCAAGTTGAATGTAGTCGCAGACGCACTCTCACGTCACGTAGCAGCAGCTATAACATCACTGCAGCCTGACGTAACTGAAAATACTACACTAACGTCAGACGTTGTTCGAAACTTTCAACGCCAAGACCCCATGTGGTCCAAAGTCATTTATTTCCTAGAATCTGGCGATGCCTCGACCTTACCTACTCTGCCAGTATCACTAGATGAGTTCATGCTAGATGATGATCTCTTGTACAGGAAAACACTGCTAACAGGGAAAGATATGCCCAATCGCGAAGTACGCCAACTTGTTGTCCCTACTGCCCTGATACCAAAGGTTCTTCATATTGTTCATAATACTCCTCAAGCTTCCCATCCAGGTAAAGACCGATGCTTGCGCCAAGCACGTCTCAAATATTATTGGCCAACCATGCGCCACGATATCAATGCCCACTGTGACTCTTGCCTCTCCTGCCACTGCCACGAAGGATCAACCGGCTTACCAGCACCTCTCTTACAATACCCAATCCCATCACGACCATGGGAAACTGTCTCAATCGATCTCTTAAAACTACCTCTCACAGAATCTGGCGCTGAGTACTTGTTCGTAGCGGTCGACCACTTCTCCTGCTACTGTGTCCTCGTTCCCCTCTCCGACAAGACCGCGAAGAGCGTTGCACGTGCCCTTGTAGATCACGTAATTTGCCCATTCAGTACCCCTCATACCATTCTTACTGATAACGGTACAGATTTCAACAATAGCCTTCTCGATGAGATCTGTCGCCACTTTCATATCAGTAAGTGCAATGTTGTGCCTAACCATCCAGCTTCCAATGGCCTTGTAGAATGCCACAACCGTAAAATCTTAGAGTGCCTCAGACATCTCGGCTCCCATAGTTCGTCCTGGGATGACTGGATTCCCCAAATGGCATCCTCCATCAATAGTTCCATCAATGCATCCATTGCTGAATCTCCCTTCTTCATCCTTTTTGGCTTTGACACAGGACCTCCCATACTCTCTCTTATCCTCAAAGCCAGAACCCATCTACAACATGGATGATTATGTTAAACTAAAATTGGCCAACTTCCAGACAATCCACCAGTATGTCCAATCCACTTAGGCTTCCTCTCAGGAGGACATGCTGCAGCGCCAACATAAGTCCGCCTCTCCTATCATTATCAATGTAGGCGATCTTGTCTTTGCTCATTCCCATACGCGTTCCTCTAAGTTGGATGACAAATTTACAGGGCCCTACCGCGTCCTCACTCAACAAGGCAACAAATTTCACCTCCAGGGCCTGTCCACTAAGGACACCAGATGGGTCCACGTCGATGACTTAAAGCGAGCACCCCGTGGCCTCGTGTTGGAAGAGTCTCTTAAACGACCTCCTGCCCCCTCTTCCCCTCCTCCCATCCCTCAATCTACTCTGTCTCCACCTATCCCTCAGTCTCCTTCCTCTCCACCTCCACCTGCTCATTCATCAACCAATCAATATCGGTCCAGACTGCGCTCTGCCCATTGACCTCTTCACGACCTTCCCCATTAACTCTACCCTGATTTTCTAGTACGATGTTAGCGATCTCCCTGCTGGCAGTGCTGACCCTCCTGGGGTCTGGGTCAGGTCAGGACGATGGTGGAGTACGTCCCGGGGCCTTGGTCGGCTCGGGAGGCGAGGTAATGCTTATCGACGACATCGCCTCTTTGCGCTACGATCTTGCGCCCCTGGCCGACGTAGCCATTGCCCTACCTGCCTACGCGCACCAGCTCCACGGAATCAGGAACCATCTCCCAGCCCTCATGGGGGCACACAACCCGAATGAGTATCTCTATAACCTTTTCCTCCCACTCTCCTGGCAATTGCAATACATAAGTAACAGATTCACTGAGCTCAATGACACATTTTCCATTCAGACACCCGTGGGTCGTTCTTGTGTGAAACGAGGTCTCTTCGACTTCGGTGGTGAGATTCTGAGTGGCTTGTTTGGCGTTGCTACAGTCCGTGACATTTCAGGCTTCAAATCTGATCTCACTCATTTAGCTTCAGCCCTAGAATCACAATGCCGAGTCATTAAAATCCAACACACTATTGTACAGAAACTCACAACCCAACTCAATGAAGTCCCGTCCACTCTAAACAATTTCACTGATATCGTACAACGCCACCTTTCAGATCTCAACGTTATCTCTCAGTTCTACCTCAAACTCAATATGGATAATCTCCAACTGGCCATTGACTCTCTCCTTTCTCGAGTCTCTGCCTTGGTTCGTATCCTGGTCGATGCTATCAATGGACGTGTCACTGCCGACTTAGTTCCTGTCTCAGCTCTCCGTTCTGTCCTGGAATGGGCTCACTCCACCTTCGGTCTCTCCCCAGTCCTCCCTTACTCCTCCCTTGAGTATTATTATCCTGTTCTCGAAGCCACTCTTCTCACTACATACGTCGTCGTCCATATTCATCTCCGTTCTGCCATAACCTTTAACCTTTTCCACATCATTCCCTTCCCTTTCTGCCTCAACAACTCCTTGTTACAGGTATCTGTTCCTTCAGACTATTTCCTCCCCTCCCATGATCATCTTTCCGTTGCCTTCCTTTCTTCCACAGACCTCCAGCAATGTTCCTCCCTTACTCCGACCTCTCGTCTCTGTGCTGCCCACCTTTTCGCTATCTTTCCTAGCAGTGCTACACCCTGTGAGTCTGCTTTAGTTCGCAACCATTCCATCTACTCGGCCTGTTCTTTTGTCCCAGCTCCTGACCTCCCGGTCCACCATGCTCACCTCAACCATGTCCAGTATTTCTTCTTTGCTGTTCCCATCTCTGTCACAATCATGTGTCCTGGTTCTTCCGTTCGCTCCGTCCCAGCTAGTGGTCTCTACAAAGCACCTGACTATTGTACCATCAAATCAGAGTCCGTCATCACTTACGCCACTCGCTATCACCAAGCTGTTCGTAAACACTCCTATGACATCTTTCAACCAATCGACATGCCTTCAACCCTACCATCTGCCAACATTACCATCACCTCCCCTCACTTGCACATGCTCACCTTCCTCAATGACAGTGATTTCATTATGGATCAATTTTCTCTGGCCTTCAGCCATTCATGGGTTCATCCAACAGTTGTGTTTCCCCCTGTGGTTATCGCTTTCATAGGTTTTCTACTCATCATCTGTGCAGTGCATTGTTGTGTCAGAACAATGGAACGTCGACTCCAGGAAATCAGAGTCGCTACAGGCATAGTGCGCCCTACCCACGACGTAGAAACTCCCCGTACTTAGTGCCCTCGCATTCCGTGACTACCATTGCCATCTAACCATTATCCAAACTGTGAACAGACCTCTGCCTACTAGAAAATGATGGTATTTCTTTCATGCATTACTCAGTGACAGTGTATCCTACAGAAAATCCAAAAAAAAAAAAAAATAAATAAAAATGAAGGAAGAACAACACTAGAACTCTCATATCTACTCCTTGTTTATCATGTATCAAACTATTATTGTGTAATTCCCATTATGTTCATATATCCCTTCGACCCTTACTGGATTTGTACCTAATATTCCTTGTATATCTTATATGTATATATCGTTCTAATTCCCTCCCCTCAACATGGCCATGTCTCCCCTACTGCCCCTGTATCATACTTATCCCTTGTACAAACCTCCCTGGTCCTGCCTTACTACTATAATCAAACACCTTTTAACTCCCGTTGTCAGGAGACACCGTCTCAGCTACCCGGGGGAGTAGTGTACCCCCTCCACAATATGTCTACCCCCGATGTATATATGTCCCCCCCCAATGCATACATGCCCCCACTAACTTTGCTAGGTCAGCATGCTTTCCCACGCCTGAAGACGGCGTTATTGCATCAGTTGATATCGGGCAGCCAAGAAGGGTAGACTGTTTTACTGTGAGCTTGTAATAAACTCCTTATCTAGCTGTTTGTACACGGAGTTTCTATCACCAAAGTATTGCAAGTTACACATGTCCGGTCACCATTTAAGCGACTGATATTTCATTTCAGTAGTTGACCATATGTGACGATTGTTTAATTTCTTTACCAGACATTTTACCCCAATAGACGAGTTTTCGGTCAAAATTGTTTTTAAGTTAGATACTTGAATGGGTAAAAAAAACGCAGAATATAACTGTCAACCATTATTCAAAAAAAAAAAAAAAAAAAAAAAAAGTGCAGAAACATGAAAAAATAATAGATATAGTAGCCGAAAAATCACGTGCTCTGAAACGGCGTCTGATTGGTCGTGACGTCACTAATCACACTGACGCAGCATAGTCTGCTTTAGCCAGCATACATTGAGCATATTTCTGACCTCTAAGAATGTCCAGTGACATGAGGAATAATTGCTAATGTTTCGTTCCAATGCGTATGTGCACTGACAAAAGCACAGTAGGGAAATTATTCCTTTGTATACCAGCCAATAACAAGGAGTGAAAGCAATGGTGGCTGAGTGCTCGTCAGTAGTTCCCAGTGCTGGAATGCAGTCTTTACTGTTGTGAAAATGTTATAATCTTCACCATATAGGTTCATACACACCTAATTATCTGAAATTCGGTAATATATATATATATATATATATATATATATATATATATATATATATATATATATGCTTAATTTACCTATTAATAGAGTATCAGAAGTCAGAGCGAAAACGTGCTAAGGTTAGCGGATATTTCTACTTTAGATCGCCAACACGCCTTGCCAGACTTCTATTTTGCACAGATACTGATTTAAAGTGCAAATAAATGCATTTGTATGATAAATTAATATTGATACAAAGCAGAAGTCTGCCAAGGCAAGCTGTTGAGCTAAAGGAGAAACAATTCCGCTAACTTTAGCGCATTTTCGCTGTGAATCCGGATTTTTTAAAAGTTAAAATTAAACACAAAAATTTGACCGGATTTCGGAAATTTAGATGCATGTGGACCTCAGTGGTGATAAGAGCTATAACACCTACCAATTAAAAAGTGCCAATTCAGTGTTGATTAGGTAAATGACCTCCAATTCGGTAGTTCGTCACACTTCCCTGAAGGTGCTTTACAGTCAAGTTTAGGGTCACTGAAACTGTTTTTTTTTTTTTTTTCCAGAAAACTAATAATGAAGAGGTTAAATATTAAATATTCATGAGCATAATACCTTTATAAACTCATACAACTGACTCTGTATGGCACACATTTAACACTTTTCACCTCATTGAGGGATGAGCATCGCTCAGGAATGGTGTAGCCGTAAGCTACTTCTAATCGATTTCACCACAATTTACTTACCTAACAAGTACCATCCAGTAACACCATGAAAAGTATTCCTTCACAACATACCTGAATGGGGTAGTTTGGATCTACGGTGGCCTTGTCGGTAAATATCACGACAACTATTAACTCTGTTACTGGTAAAGTATTGTGTGATAGACTGGAGCGTCTTCTGCAGTGTGAATGCTGACGGCATCGCCAACATGGTGGCTGCTTCCCTCCAGCCGCAAAAAATTGAAGTTATCATGTCTTGTTCAGTGCAAATGATAAATTAAATTAAAAGAAACATATACCGTAAGTTTTTAAGTACATGGCAGAGTGCACTGGCCATGTTTACCCAGAACTGGCAACATGTCTATTGTCTTCAGAAAGACAGCAACTTGTTAAGCTACTATATACACTGTAGTAAAAGTGTTCAAATGCTGACTTTGGTTTTTGCTCACTCACAAAAATTTACTTATCACCAAATCTCTCCAATTCTAATAAGAAATCAGACAATAAGAGTTCTTTCATCGATCAGAGCATTGAATTAGACTCGGATTCAGTCAAAAATTTCCCCCGAAAGCCAAACAGAAGGTGTTATTTGTTTTGAGAAGGCAAAACCTGGTTGCTGTCAGTAAGCATAGGAATACTGCTGCATTACTCACGCAGCCTTAGACCGTTACTTCTTGTGTAGCCGGCTGTTATGCTAATTTGCCTTATAAAAAAATCGTTTCCTCGATTTACGGAAAAACTATTGGGAATTACAGGTTGTCTATGGAATGAAAGTAATTGGGGATTTTTATGTGATTTCCAAATTGGTGTCTAATTTTCCTGTAACTTCAAAATTGGCTGAGATATCCAAAAAAGTTCGCTACTGTACTACAGAGTTTTCCTCCCGACCACTGCCGCCATTTCTTACTGATGTGATAAATCTTTTGCTCGGGTACTTATGTCAGGGTCCTAAGTCTGCGTCCACACTGGCAACAAAACACGTTGGCAACACAAAATACAACATAGCAGGCAACAACATGTTAAGTTGTTAATGATACAGTGTTGCAGACATGTTGGTACTGATCTGTAGATGATATGTTGGCAACCCTGATGCGGACGAGTCAACGTGGTTGGGGGAGATATCTGAGACCCACACACACCAACAGCGGTGGCGTCAGGTACTCAGGTTGGACTACGGACCAAACTATGGAGTGTACCAGAGAGCAGACAGTACAATTAAATAGATAGTTACTAAGGACACACTCCACTCTGGGATCCCACCCATGTACTTTGCAAGTACAAATTTTAGAGGGCAGATGCATGGTGAGAGATTGCAGAAATTCTGAAGGTGGAGAAAGGTGAGGCCGAAAAAAATCTATCTATCTATCTATTGCCAGATGCCTCAATCCCGTTTGGGGTGGCCACAAACAAATCGCCTCCAAGTCGCCCTGTCCCCCGCCATTTCACTGCCCTGCTCCCAACTCACACCCCCCTCTCTCATATACCTCTCCACCCCATCCCTCCATCTCATCCTCGGCCTCCCCCTCCCTCTTCCCCCCTCCACCTTACTCACATACACTCCCTTCGTCAGTCTTTCACCCTCCATCCTCTCCACATGGCCAAACCACCTCAGTGTGTTCCTCATAACACTTCCTATCACAACCACATCCACACCACAACGTTCCTTCATATCCTCATTCGTCAGCCTGTCTCTCCATGTAACTCCACAGGCTCCTCTTAAATAACTCATTTCCACTGCTCTCACTCTTGACTTGTGTCCTTCCAACAACGTCCAAGCTTCACTTCCGTACGTTAGAGTTGGTATCACAATACTGTCATGTAGTAACTCTTTCACTTCCATGCTCAATTCCCTGCGTCTTATCACTGCTTTCAAAGAAGCAGCAACCTTTCTTCCCTGCTGTACCCTTTCAAGCACTTCACCCTCCAAACCTCCATCCTTACTCATCACACTACCCAAGTACTTAAACGTACTCACATTTTCCAATTCCTCACCATCCAACCTCGCTGTACATTCACTGACTTCACCTCTCTCAAAGACCATCACTTTACTCTTCCCTACATTCACCTTTAGATTCCGTTTCTTACACACTCGCCCAAACTCATCCACCAAGCCTTGCAGCTCCCCTTCGTCTTCACTCAACAACACAGTATCATCTGCAAACAACAGTACAGGGAGTTTCCAAACACTATCCTCTCTCACCAGGGCCACTCCAACATCCACTACCCTACCTTGTACCTCTTTTATTACCCCATCCATTTACAGATTGAACAACCATGGAGACATGACATCCCTGTTTCAACCCAACTTTCAAAGAGAAAAATTCACTTAGTTCACTGTCCACATGCACTGCAGCCTTCGCACCATCGTACATACTCTTCTCAGCATTCAACAACTTCCCATCTACTCCATATATTCTGAACACTTTCCACAATCTTTGTCTATCCACCCTGTCATATGCTTTCTCCAAATCCATGAAAGCCGCATACAACTTCTTTCCCTTCTCTAGAAACTTTTCCACTAAAGATCTAAGAATGAATATCTGATCTACACAACCTCTTCCCTTCCTAAAGCCTCCCTGTTCTTCTCCAACTAATTTCTCTGTTCCTTCTCTGACTCTGTCAATAAGTATCCTACCAAACACTTTTCCTATTATACTAAGAAGACAATTCCCCCTATGATTACCACACACTTCTTTTTCCCCTTTTCTTTTGTACAAGGGAATAATTATACCTGACTTCCAATCCTCCGGGACTCTACCTTCCTCCCAGGCCAATCTGCACATCTTCCACATCCATTCTACTACTATCTCTCCCCCATTCTTCAGCATTTCACCACACACTCCATCAATTCCTGGGGCTTTCCCAGATTTAACTTTCTTCATTGCTTCCACAACTTCTATCCTACTGATTTCTTCCTGTCTTCTCACCTCCCTCCTTCTCCCAGCCATTCCCCAGCCACTTATACTCGCATTACTTCCATCCTCTATGTTCAACAATTCCTTAAAGTGTTCTCTCCATCTGCTCACTTTTTCTCCCTTCTCCACTAGTAATCTACCATTTTTATCTTTCATTCCCCTGCTAACATCACTTCCGCCCTGTCTTACTCTTTTCACCTCTTTCCAAAACATTTTCTTACAGTCCCTCCACTTTACACTCAAATTGCTTCCAAATTCCTCATCCACTCTCTTCTTACTCTCTCTTACTAATCATCTCATCTCTCTCTTTCTTTCTCCATATAACTCTCTCTTCCGCCTCTCAACTTCTTCCACGCCCCTATTTCTCATCCATTCATTGTATGCTTTCTTCTTTTGTGCCACAGCCTGTCTCACCTCTTCAGTCCACCACGCTGTTCCTTGCACCCCGCTCCGTCTTCTCTTCCTTCCACACACCACATCACATGCTGCGCATATTTCTTCCATAAATATCCTACACACACCTTCCACGTCTCCCATCTGCTCCAATTCATATTTGCCCAATCGTTCCTCCACTTCTCTCTTATACTCTGCCTTTTTCTCTTCCTCTTGTTACCTTTCCACTCTCCTTGCAGCTACTCCTTCCTCTCGTCTTTACCTTCTTCGATTCCTCCATCTTACTTGAATTCTAATTCTGGCCACCACCAAATAGTGGTCAGAAATTCCACTCCCCCAACCTCTATAAACTCTTGCATCTATTTCACATCTTCGCATCCTTTCATCCACACACACATAATCAATCATTGCCTTCCTTTCATTCAGTACACCGCCCACCCTTCTCGTCACTTGCCATGTATACCTGTGGATCATTTTATGCCTGAAGAGGGTATTGGCCATCACCAACCCCCTCCCAGCACAAATTTCCACTAACACACTCCCATTCTCATCTATCTCAGCAGGCACACCCCACTCACCAACTGTTCCATCCACCTTCACATTCCCAACTTTACCATTCATATCACTGATCAAAAACACTCTCTTATTCCTTCCAAACTTTTCCATGCACACTTCTACATTTGTCCAGAACTCTTCTCTTACTCTTCTAGCACGATCTTGCGTTGGCGCATACACACACAATCGCCCACATTTGTATTCCAACTTTCAACTTTACCCACACAATCCTTGACCCAACTGATATATACTGTCTTATGCTCTTCTTCCATCTTTTACTCACAACTATACATACTTCTCTCTCACCTACTCCTGCACATATACCCCATCAATACTCCCATTCTCTCACACATTCTCCTCTCCATTTTGTTTCAGTTATTCCACATACATCCACTTTCGCACCCTCAAGCACCTGGACAATCTCTCTCTCTTTCACCTCATCATTCGCTCCCCTTACATTCCACGTTCCAAAAACCATGTTCTTTGTCCGGTCCTTGGTCGTCATCATTTGGTCAGTCCTTGTCAGTTCAGAAGAGAACTAAAGAAAAAAGAGAGAATATCTGGTAATGGAGCTAAGGAGACATACAGGAGCCAGTGGTTTGCATTCAACAGCATGTGGTTTCTGGCAGACAAACACAAGCCACACAGGACATAAGACACTGGAATCGAGGTAAGAAAATATGTATATCATTGTACTACAGTTATTTTATTTTGTCCCATATACAGTACACTACTTTGGTTACATAAAACAACACACAGTTGGAAATACTGGCATACAGCAATGTCACAGCAAGGCGGTCTTGGCCGATATTGGCTGCCTAAAGTTTGTGTCATGTTTACTTCTATGTGTGCCAATCATATGCAACAAATGCTCGAACTCAGATCTGGGTATCTGAAAGAAATTATGAAATACTCCTTTTTCTTGTACTGTAGGTGGCAAAAGACGGGCATCATCCTCTGTTAAACTGTGCACGAGACCCGGCTGTCCCACATTGTTCCCGTTATGTAATAAGGACAGTCTCACCGAGACTCTACGTCGGGGTCTCCTCCGATGCCCACACAAAATAACTACTGCAGCAGCTGCTGCTAAGGCGTTCTTGCATGCCGACATGACCTTCATGTCTACAGAGACAAGTGTGGACGGCCTCACCAGGTCGCCTCTTGTTGCCAACATTTTGCCAAAAGTTTTACATGCACTGTTACATACATTGTCGTAGATATGTATCCAAATGTCGACTGCGGTGTATAGGGCAGTGTTTTCAACTTGTCTGAAGACCAAATGTCGCCAGTGTTGACGCACCATTACTGTGACTAAATTTGGTGTTGATGGATAGATGGATGAATGATGGATGGATGTATATTCAAATAGATAATATATTATGGATAAAAATACGATAATGGTGTAAACTCATCTTACCTCCCTTATAGCCAAAATGTACTTGTCAAAAAGATGCTTGTATGGAGCATCGTGGGGCAGTGGCCAGGCATAAGGAACAGGCAGGATCCTCTCTCTGCCTATGTACACTGACCGAGATCCGTCCGCACTGGTGAAGTTCTGGGCAATGATGAACTTGAAGTACGTCAGGCTGTTGACGTGAGCCTGCCTAAGAGAGAGAGAGAGAGAGAGAGAGAGAGAGAGAGAGAGATCTGCATTATTGCAACCTGTCATTATATCGTTTCTTCATATACATTGTTTTAGCCATCTCTGGGGACAATTGTTATATCGAATGGTTGTGATGTAGTGGAGATGTATGAGTTGCCACCTAACACTGGTCATTGTAAGCTCCTCAAAAAATATTACAGCCAGAAAAAATAGATCAGTTTCCCCCTGAAGATTAAGGACTGGCAGAAAACGAGATGTAATGAAGTTTGACTCGTACAAAGACACGGAAAATATACCTAACTAATGCTCTATGTTACAGAGGATGTCACAGTAATACAAATTACACTCTTTTTACACTAATTCGGGGCAGTTTTTCGTCCTTCTGCAGATTATTTTTCGTAGCTCAGGGGCAGAGGGACAATACTACTGTTCTACACGCCTTCCACAGCACTTCTTTGTGACTAGGACCATATCCAGGTAGGATCAGTTTATTTCTGGAGCTAAGCACTGACGATGGAGAAATGTCAGTTTTAGGCAAAGTTAACGTAAAAAAAAGTACAGTGGCGTAGTGTAACACATACAGTACATATGAATTTGTGATTTGTCATTCGCGTAGCATTCAGTAAAAACTGGACATTCATCAGGCCATCCTCAACATTCATTTGATCTAGAATTAACGTACTTGAAAAATATTGTCATTTTTTGTGGTGGCAACATAGATGTCTGTATGATTCCTCCCCCTTTCATTTTAGCAAAATCGAATGTGGACATTAAACCCACCACTCGAAATTAACCGTCATACTTTGTTAAAAAAAATAATATAGTGCCACACGTTTTAAATGTACGAGGGTAAGGTACAAAAGGATAATTTAATCAAAGTATATATCAATCCTGTGCCAGTACATTCTTCTGTATGCAAAGCTATCGGTCCGCCAGTTACCAGTTGACGTTACAGAATCATTAAATAAAGGCTCAATATCAGTGATTTGTCATAGTGCATGCATAGGAAACCAAATAATTTAATAAATATATAAATAAATAAAACTCACCTCATAACAAAGGAGTCTCTGAGGCCTTCTGCTGTAGACACTCCCAAATATATCAGGCGACCAAGTTCTTGAAGGATTTCTGATGTTGAATGCAAAAAAGGTTCTTTGTAGACTATCCCGTATGATTCAAACGTGATTCTGGAAAGGAAGACATTTAATGAGAATTATATACAGTATACCCATCATTTATGGTGGTGGCCCGTTTGTTGTTGTTTTTTTTCTTGTGATGGTAAGAATTTGAGAAAGTGCAACGTAGAAATCCTGTAATAATTTTATTCCATTTTTGATAAATATTCGTGAACAAGAAAGAGAAAATGGCTTCAGAGCAAGGACAAAATTAGTGAGGTAAGGAAGACAATGCTGATCGTGTATTGGTAGGTGGTGTAGCCATGAGAGAGAGAGAGAGAGAGAGAGAGAGAGAGAGAGAGAGATTAATAAAAGTTATTTACAGTCTGCAAATAGGAATAGCATGAAAAATTGGGTGGTGGAGGATGCCATAAGAAAAGCCTCGAATGACACAGGCCTGAGCAGGAAGATGAAATACGTATATGGAACAGGGGAAGGGAAAATGAGGATGAAATGGTTGATGACAAGGAAGACTCCTTGTCAGGAAATCTATAACAAGGATGTTTTGAATTTAGTTGTTGTTGTCAAATTTTGGGTCCTATGGGAAATGAATGTTGTAATGGCCAAACAGTGATTACTTTAATATATGGTTTTAAAGAAGTTCAAAATGTGTTTGTTTTTCTGAAAAATATTATTATTATATCAGTTCCCTTGGAAATTAGCTGTAAATAATGCTAATAAAAACCAACACAATATATATATATATATATATATATATATATATATTCAATCTGCGCAAATGAAAGTGGCGCTACTTGCCGTGGATGTAAAAAACAAACAAACAAATACAAGTAGGAAGAAAATACAGAAACTGACCACTTACCACATTTTAGTAGCATGTAGGCATCCGCCTACGCTTAATGCATTCATCGAGGCGGTTAGGAAGAGAACTGGCGAGGTTTTGCAGTGTGGCAGAGTCAATTTCCTCCCATTCCTTCATTATTGCCCTCTTGTGCCGGGTTACCGATGAAGTATCTACTTCTCATAGCTTTCGTTTTAGAATGGCCCAGAGGTTTTCTATGGGATTTAAATCAGGTGAGTTACCTGGCCAATCACTGAAGAATGGAATGTCACGGTCTGTAAGGCACTGAGTCACATCCTTGGGAGTGCGGCAGCGTGCACCATCCTGCATGAAAAACTTTGCCTTGCACTTATCAAAGGAATCTGGCAGGTGCTCATACAGGAGCTCCAGGTAATTGTTTTTGTTCATAATCTCATTATCAGGAAGGAATACTAAGTCACCAACACCATGAAATTAAAAACATCCCAATACCATCACTTTGTCTGGGAATTTCACGACACCCCTGGTGTACTTGAGGTTAATGGGGTCGATGCCTCCAGGCCGGTACACCCTGCCAGACGTGTTGCCAGACGCACAGAACACTGCCTTATCACTCCAGAGCATACTACACCACAAACATCATCCCATTGTTTGTATTTCTTTGCAAATGTCACTCTGTTCTTCCCTTGACGTTCTGTCAGCTCTGGTTTTGGCACTGGCCGGTACAACAGGTACTTCAGATTGTCATGGATATAATGTTGCACTGTACATAAACTAACTACCAAGTAAGTTGGAATTGTTTTCTTTTATTTGTTTTGCTGTAAGCCGTGGATTAATCTCAAGTTGACATCTGATAACATTTAAAGTCCGTTGGTTAATTTTTTTTGCTTTGCCAGGATGTTCTTTGTGTCGTGGTAATTAGATGCCGACACCATCCAGAAATCTCTTTATCCAACGCTGCACAGTTCTCAGTTTAACTTCTGTACTATTTGAAATTTCCTTTAGTGGCTTCCTGTCCTTGTACAGAGCCACTATTACTGCGATTTTATCACTTTCAATTTGCGGTCGCAGAGACTTTTTTTTTTTTTTTTTTTTTTTTTTTTTTTTTGCCTATCGACCATTGAGGCCGAAGCCTCTGATCATTAAGGCAAATATATATATATGTATATATATTGACATATATACATATATATACAAACATATATATATACATACATACATACATACACACATCCATGCATATGAACATACACACTTTCATGCACACGTACATATATATATAATAATTTTTATTTTATTATTTTTTTGTAGTTTTATTTTTATTATTTTTATTTATTTTTTATATTTTTAACCTTATATTACTTATAAACAAAATACCTAATCTAAAGACCCTAAAACTAACCACCTAACAGACAAATCGCTAACCTATACTAAATCCTAAGAGACAAATAACTAGACCTACACTAATATTCAAAAAGCCTCGACCAAGAGAACACCATCGACTGCAGATATGTAATGCTTTTCTACATTACATACCTGCACTCATCACCTGATGACTGTCAGTCGAGGCACAACCTAATATAGGGGACATCAATATATGAAAGGGAACCAGACGAGTCAGGAACATTTCCATATACGTCAGCTGTCGTCCCTAATTAGAATAACTTAAGCAAGATAATATAATGTATTTACATAATTTATACAAAAATTGCAGAGACATTTTTGTTGCAGGAGGTATGTAAAGATAGGCAAGTGAAAAAAAATAACATACGAAAATCGATCGTTTTCCAGTACACTAGTCTCCTCATATGAAATGCTGATACACACTGTCGTCAAAGTCAGCAGTTAAAAAGGGTGCATACTGGTTGCCAGATGCACGAGAAACATATGACAAGTAACGGTTGGACCCAGTGAGGAGTGTGATTTGAAATATAGCGAGAGATGATGAATCATCTCCGTGTCATAAATTTATCGCTGCGTCGCGCCAGTTTCATTTGCATGGTCTGTATATATACAGTAACCTCTCGACTAACGCGAGTTTTAAAAACGCGTTTTTGTTTTAACAACAGCAAATAATTAAGGAGATATGTTTAACTAACAAGGGTTTCTCGATTTAACGCGAGTTTACACATACGTGATGGTTTCAGACTTGCCACAAGCGTCTTGGACAGTCCAGAGCTGGTAGACCGTGTGTGGCAGTTTATGTATAAATACAATTTTTTATTTGCCTGTTGCTTAAACTGGTTTTATTCAAACTATAATATTCGAAAATGAAGTTTGGCTCCATTCTGAGAAATAAGGCTCATTTTCAGACAAAATTTGGCCAGGAAAGTGATGGCAGATCTAAATTGTTACAACTTGATGCTACAGAACAGAAAGAAGAAAACCACTCAGACCAAGATAGAGCAGTTCTTTGTGAAGAAGACAGAAAACTTAAGGGAGTTATCATCACCAGTAGCACGGGAGTCAGAAGAAGAGGAAGAGGAAGGACAGCAGAGCGAGGAGGGACAACAAATTTAGGGTGGGGAGCGGCGGGAGGTGGGGGAGCGAGATGAGGAGGGACAGCAGCAGACGACGAGTGATGCATAGATGAAGTGAGGCTGTGTGTTGTTATTGTTTGTGACCTACTTACTGTAATGAAAATGTTGCTTTTGCTGTAGTGTTTTTATGACCTACTAATGCATTAATAATGTTGAGGAACTTTCACAATGCCGTGAATGAAGCAGAATTGAAAGAAAATCCACGTAAAAAACGAAAACAGTATGTACTTGGGGAGAAGTAAACAACGTTTTGGCCCAGCTAGGGCTCAAATGTTGTTTATTTCTCCCAAAATATACTGTTTTTGTGTTTTGTGTGGATTTTCTTTCAAATTAATATTGTTGCTTTTAAGTATAGAGTAGTATAACTCCCCAAATGGGTAGACTTTCCCAGAGTCCATGAACGTAACCCCCAATATTACCACTGTTTCTTATGGGAAAATTTTTTAAATAACGCGTTTTTAACTAACGCGACGTCTCCAGGAAGCTAACCCTAGCGTTATATGAGAGGTTAATATATATATATATATATATATATATATATATATATATATATATATATATATATATATATATATATATATATATATAAACTTTCTATAGGGAGATGAGAGTGGTGGTTGAACAGGAAGACGTTGAGAGGAGTGTTAATGAACAGTACACATCCCTCAAGTGACTTACTGATTCAATATGTGGATGGACAAGAGGCCCACCAAGTGGTAAAGTAACCTGGGGGTGGAATGAGAGTGTAGAACCTGCATTTAAGAAGAAAAGAAAGCTTTTCCTGTAATAGATGATGGACAGTAACAGAGAGTAATACTTGGCTACCAAGCGTTGGGCTAGAAAAGAGTTTACAGGGCAAAGTCTGAGTCACAGATACTTTTACTTGATAACTTAAATCGTGTAGAAAAGAAAAATATGATATTTAAGAGGGTAAATCAGATGATGAGGAAGAATAGGGATATCATAGGTGAGCAGTGTGTGAAGAATGATGAAGGATAGATTGTGGTGAACATTGTGGATATTAAAGACGCATGGAGAGGGCATTACAGTCGGTTGTAGAATGAGGAGTTTGACTTGTGCAGGGAAGGTTTGGAGCCTGCAGATCCAGTGTTAGGCCCTTGGCCTTTGATTGACACTGCTACTGTGAGTGGGGCAATAAGCAGGATGCAGGTGGGGAAGGCAGCAGGTGTGACTGGGTTGACTGCTGAAATGTTGAAAGCATGAGAGGATATAGGAGTGAGCTTTGTCACTGACCTGATAAATACGATTATATATGAGCATTCAGTAGAGGCTAAAGACAACCCCTCTGACAATGATACAACCGCCGACTCAAACACGTCTCATTTAACTACCACCTCAGATATTTGAATGAAGTTCAATAACGCCCAGAGACGAGGCGAGCGGTAACAAAACAATGCACAATTTTGTTGCCGCACGAGTTTACCAAAGGCTCTGTATGTGCTGTAGGTGCGAAAGAAGAAGCTGATGTTATAACATTACCAGAGACCTGTTCTGTGAATGGCTTAACATGCAAGTCGGCATTGTGTACTGTGCTGAAGGATAATTTGTGTTATCTCTAATTGTTAAATGTCACAAATGCTCCACTGAAGCTTAAAAGTGGCATAAAAATTGGGAATTCCTGGTTTACCCATCGACCATAAAGGTGTGCCAGGATGTACCATTCTTCATACCTACTACGGATGATGATGATAGTGAACCATCTGCTGTGTATACCACCAACTCTAAGGGATCTCTTACAACTCTCTCACCTGACCTAGTTTCACAAGTGTCTTCCAGTGACTTCCCACAGCATAAGGAGCAATTAGTAAATCTTTTGCAGACTTCTCGAGATGTAGTAGCCTTACCCGGGGAACCTATGAGTAGGACAGATCTAGCGCAATATCACATAGAAATTGTGCCAGGAACTCAGCCAATTTACTTACGGGCATATTGATTACTCTACAGTTTGAGAAAAGAAACAGACAAGATAGTACATTACATATTAAATCAGGACATTATTGAGCACTCGGTCGGTCCATGGAATATTTCACTTTTCATAGTTCCAAAGAAGGGTGGACAATTTACTCCAGTAGTGGACTATCATCAAGTAAATTCTGTCACTGTGCCCGATCATTTTCCATTCCCAGTTTTAAGTGATTTATTAAAGTCACTAGGTGAGAACAACGTGGCCTTTACATCCCTTGACCTACTCATTGGCTACTGGCAAGTACAAATGGAACTCATCTCCCCCTGTAACAGATTTATCACCCGTTCTGGACATTTTCAGTTTAAGAGGCTTCCTTTTGGATCAAGGAATGCCCTTTCAGTATTCATTAGACCCATTCACTCCGGCTTCAGTCACATGATTTGCCACTCTCGTTTTGTCTACTTGGATGATATAACTGTAGTGAGCAAGTCTATTCCTGAACATTTTGCTAAGCTTCAACAAGTATTTGATCACATTCAGATGGCTGGTCAAAATATTCTATCTATCTATCTATTGCCAGACGCCTCAATCCCGTTTGGGGTGGCCACAAACAAATCGCCTCCAAGTCGCCCTGTCCCCCGCCATTTCACTCCCCTGCTCCCAACTCACACCCCCCTCTCTCATATACCTCTCCACCCCATCCCTCCATCTCATCCTCGGCCTCCCCCTCCCTCTTCCCCCCTCCACCTCACTCACATACACTCTCTTCGTCAGTCTTTCACCCTCCATCCTCTCCACATGGCCAAACCACCTCAGTGTGTTCCTCATAACGCTTCCTATCACATCCACATCCACACCACAACGCTCCTTTATATCCTCATTCGTCAGCCTGTCTCTCCACGTGACTCCACAAGCTCAAAATATTAACCTGATTAAATATGGTTTCCTAAGAAAGAAAACTAAATTCCTTGGCCATGTAGCCGATGCTGCGAGTATTCATATTACTGAAGATAAGACTACAGCAGTCATCAACTACCCATAACCTACCAGCACAGATGATGTAAGGAGTTTTCTTGGACTGAGTGGTTACTACCGGCGATTTATTAACCCGTACAATCCCGCCGTCGGCATGGTGCTGACAGTACAAAACGTCTCGAGTAATCCCAGCAATGTGATGGTGCCGACAGCATAATTCGAGAGCTGTAGCGCATCTCTGACTGCTTCAATCTAGCTAATTTTTTGCTAAGGAGTAACTTAATATATTGGCAACATTGTGCCCAGGCACTTGTAGCACTGGGTTTGGTTCTGCATGGCTGCGTAACATCAGTGTGCCATTGTCCGTCACAGCATTAGAATGTTGCAGAGGTCACGCCAGTTTTTGCCTCATTGGGCTGGAGGAGGTGGTTGACACTGTCACATGGACCCTCTGTCTCTTCATTTAGTGATTCTATAGAAGAGGAAGACCTGGACGACTCTACGATGGACGGCCATCCTGCACTTATTTCTCCTATAAGGAATACTTTTTTTTTTTTTTTTTGCTTTTCCTTCATTTATATGTCCTTTTGGATTGTTTTATGCAATAAAAATTTTTTCCGTTATTGGTCCGGGATTGGGTGGGTATAAAATTACAAAAATGCCTGGGATGGTACGGGTATTCGCAGATCACTGCTCCTCTGTCTCAATTACTAAAGAAAAATGCACCTTTCTTGTGGACTAAAAATCAGTCACATGCCTTAGAAGTACGGAAAATAGCCCTTGTAACTGCCCCGGTCTTGCCCTTCACTGATTATACCAAACTCTTCCTTTTGTGCACAGATGCGTCTTGGACAGGAATTCGTGCAGTATTGATGCAACTAGATCAGGCATCCAGGAAGCGTGTGACAGCGTATGCTAGTCGCACCATCAGCTCCGCAGAACGTAATTACAGTGTTACGGATTTGGAAACCCTAGCAGTGGTCTGGTCCCTGAAACATTTCAGAGCTATAGTATATCATTACCCAGTGCGTATCCAGACAGACCACCTCCCTCTTTGTCATTTGTTCAAGAGAAGAAACATTACAGGTCGGCTGATTCGATGGCCAGTCATCATCCAAGACTTTAATCCAACCTTTCAGTACTGGCCAGGGAAATCAGATAGAGTTGCAGACGCACTTTCATGCAATTAGCGGCTGCAGGCTCATCATATCAACCAAATGAAACTTCTAGCACCACCTTAACCTCCGAGATCATTCAAAATTGTCACCCTCTATGGTAAAAGGTAATTTATTTTCTAGAATCGGGAGACAATTCAAGCTTACCTACTCTGCTGGTGCCAATAGATGAGTTGATGTTAATCAATGGTATCTTGCACAGGAAAACATTACATACAGGAATGGATAGGGAGGTACACCAGCTCTTTGTCCCTAACAACCTAATACCCTTGGTATTTCATATCGTTCAGTACACTCCTCATGCATCTCATCCCGGTAAAGATCTATGTTTGAGACAAACACGTCTCGGATACTATTGGCCCACTATGAGATGAGACATTAAAGTGCACTGTGGCTTTTGTATTTCCTGTAATCGTCACAAAGGATCAACTGGATCACCGGCACCACTCTTGCAATATCCAGTTCCATCACGCCCATGGGAAACTATCTCTATCGACCTCCTTGAATTACCTCTTACAGAAACTGGTGCAGAGTATTTATTTGTTAAGTTGGTCACTTCTCATGCTGCTGTGTCCTCGTGGCTCTCCCAGATAAGACCGCAAGGAGTGTTGCACATCCTTTTATACCATGTCATTTGCCCATTTACTATACCATCTACTATTGTTACAGATAATGGTACAGGGTTGAACAACAGTCTCCTGGTAGAAATTTGTAAGCAGTACAACACCAACAAATGTAATGTAGTTCCTAACCATCCAGTTTCTAACGGCCTTGTAGAGCGCCATAATCGGAAGGTTTTAGACTGTTTAAATATCTAGGATCACAAAATGCCTCCTGGGATGAATGGATACCTCAGGTTGCTGCCTCTATAAATAGTTCCATCAATGCCTCTATTGGCGAATCTCCCTTGTCTTATATGAGTTCCACAAAGACCTCCCCTATTCCATGTTATCATCAAGGCCAGGTTCCCTCTATAATTTGGATGACGGTGTAAAAGTGAAAATGTCAAATTTCCAGAAAAAAAAAAAAACATCAATTCTGTTAAGAAGCAAGATTTGTCAGTTAGGTGCTCGAGAAGCATCTCGACATTTCCCGATGTTTACGGTAGTTAGTCCCGGTTCTTGTACGAGTCACAGTTGCCAGTTTGCCTGCTGTTTGTGAGCGTAGATATTTCGAAAGTAATGTATTAATTTTTGTGTTCTTTTTCTCTATAATGTTTTGTTTATGTGCTTGCTTGTTAAATTATGTAATTCAAGTTTGTATGCAAAATAATTTGCAGTAGTACGTAATGTAGGAAAACTCTGGCATGTTTTGATGTCTCATAATTGGTAACTGTTGATGTTAGGTGCTGATATGCAAGACCAGCACGTCCCAAAATGTTGGAGAAGTAGATCATTCTAGCACAATGCAAGCTTATATAAGGATAGATAACAAACAGGAACAAGTTCAGTCGGTTTTGGTTCAGTTAGAGTGTAGTGCAGTGTCAGTGAAGTGTCAGTGAAGACTGTATATTTTTGGTACTTGTGAAAACAGTGGCAAACAGTGACATGTTATTGATGTTTGTATATCGTTGGTTCTTGAGAAAATAGTAAACTGTTGTCAAGCATTAAGTGTAATAACTGTGAAGTGTTGTCAAGCATTATGTGTAATTGCAATTAGTAATGTGTGTATAGCTCCAGTGCTTGTGTGAATAGTGAAGTGAAATTGGAAAGCATTAGGTGTTACGATTAGGAAAATAAAGACAGTGAACTTTAAGAAGGCAGTGTTTATTTTCCCCTCAGCAGATCTTGTGTGAAGGCTGACCATAGGAAGAACAACTCACTGGGCAGCGTCCTTCCTGTACTGAACTACTGCTGTTGGTGCATGTGGCAGTGTGGGGTGGGGATGCAACACTGGTGTCAGGAGTGTGGATTAAGTGCTGCAGTGAGTCAAACCTTCGACATGGACGCAGGAGGTGTGCAGACAAGGTCTGGAGCTGGGCAGGAGGAGGAAATTTCCCTGGCGACAATTGTGAAGCTAATACAAGCACAAAAGGCCCGACTACAAGCACAGAGTGAAGAACAGAAAGAGCTCAGAAATGAACTCAAAGAACAATTACAGGCAGAGAGGAAAGAACTCAAAGAACAAGTACAGGCAGAGAAGAAAGAACTCAAACAACAATTACAAGCACAGAATGAAGGACTACATGCCCAAAGTGAAGACCAGAAAGAGCTCAGGAACGAAATTAAAAAACAGTTGCAAGCACAGAGTGAACAAATAGAGGCACAACGTGAAGAAGAAAAAGAACGATATGAACAACTTCAAGAGGCATAATAGGAGCAACAGAGGGAAGTGCAACTGAGAGTGCAAGGACAGTTGGATGCATTCATGGGGGAAATCAAGGAACAGCAACAGCTTCAGGAGGAAGTAGATGGGAAGCTAGAGCAGCAGAAGTATGAGGCAAGCAATAATGTGATGAAGTGTAAACAGCATGTAGATGACCAGTTTAAGAAAACTGGTGAGGAAACAGTGATGGAGTGCAAACAGCATGTGGACAATAAGCTGAAGAGTAGTGAGGGAATAGTGATGGAGTGCAGAGAGCATGTAGATAACCATCTGAAGTATGCAGTTGACCATGTTAAGATAATTAGTGAGAGAATAGAGGCTGTAGAGAAATATTGCACTGCTGAGCTTCATGTTAGTGTACAGGGAGCATATGAAAGGAATGGACAGCATATGGTGAATCTTGATGGATCCCAAGCATCTAAAGGTACAGTAACAGTACAGGGTTGAATAATCAGAAAGCAGAAGTTTTAAGTCCTGGCCTGAATTATATGCACCAGTTTTTAGGCCCCAAACCAGTGAAGTGCATGGCTATAATGGGGGTACAGTTAAAAAGAAAGCTCAGGAATTTGATGATACACTATCTTTGGAAGCTTGCCGTGCACAGTTTGAGTTACTTGCGGATCAGACTGGTTGGGATGATAGGCAGAGGGCAGTGCAGCTTGCTACTAGCCTCAAGGGTGCTGCAATGGAAATTCTGGGCCAGGTGTCAGTAGAGGAGAGGATGCAGATTTACAACCAGTGCTAGAGTGGCTGCAGTGGAGTGCAGTGCAACCATCTTGGGAAGGGGTTTCTAGATTCAGCCCTGCGACAGGGAGCTGCTGGAAAAGTGGAACCCTCTTCATTTGAGGAACAGACTGCTGGGGCATCTGTGGGAGATGTCCGGTGGCCTCAGCAAGTATGGACAACTGGTGGTTCCAAGGAAGGTAATGTCTGGGATCTTGGATAAGTCTCATAACCAGATCACTAGTGGGCACCTGGGAGTGGAGAAAACTCAAAGTCAGCTGTGATGAAGGTTCAACAGGATTGGCATGTGTCAGGATATTGAAGAGTGGTGTCGGGCCTGTGATGTATGCTTTTCCAAAGAAGGAACCCAACAAACATGTTTGCGCCCCTCTTCAACTGTACCAAGTGGGTGCACCGATGGAAAAAGTCGCGGTGGACATTGCTGGACCTTTGCCACTCACTGAGAGAGGAAACCGGTATATATGTGTCGCCATGGACCACTTCACAAAGTGGCCAGAAGCTTATGACATCCCCGATCAAGAGGCTGAGACTTGCTCAGGTGTTGGTTGATGGGTTTTTCTGTCATTTTGGGATGCCACAAGAACTACATTCAGACTAGGGTAGAAACTTCGAGTCTGCTGTGTTCCGTGAGTGCTGCAAGTTAATGGGGATCAAGAAGACCAGGATGACCCCACTAAGGCCACAGTCAGATGGGATTGTGGAGAAATTCAATTGGACCCTGGGATAAGAACTGGCCAAGTACTGCATAGAGGGACAAACAGATTGGGACCAAAAGTTACCTGCATTGCTGATGGCTTATTGCTCTGCATCCCATGAGTCTACCAGTTACATTCCTGCAAAAATGATGTTGGGCCACGAGTTATGGTTGCCTGTTGAATTGTTAATGGGAAGACGACCTGGTGAAGAGCTGCCTACAGACACTTCCAGGTACGTGAAGCACCTTCAGGAAAGGCTGGCTGAGGTACAACATCAAGTGCAAGGAGCCCTCAAGTTTTCAGGACAGGTGATGAAGTGCAAATATGACGCTAAGGTAAGTGAGGTGAGCTTGAAGGATGGTGACCAAGTTTGGTTATACAATCCTTAGCGAAAGAAGGGACAGTCACTGAAGCTGCAAAGCCCATGGGGTGGGCCTTACACTGTGTTGGACCGCCTATCAGACATAATGTATTGGATTCGGGGAGGCAGGAAGAGTCGCCTAATGGTGGCACACGTGAACCATCTGTGGCAGTATCATGGACCAGGACAGTACAGCTGGGACGTCTCCGAGGAATTATACTCACCCGCAGCCGAGGACGTTCAGGAGGGCCAAGGAGCTGAAGTGCAAGAGGATGGTGACAATTTCCAAAGAGAGGAAACGAATCAAGAAGAGGACTAAGACCTTCCTGGAGGAGTGGACTGTGTGGAGGAGCAAGGACGTCATCGGAAGCAGCACAGAAGACTTGATAAGTTGAAGGATTATTTTGTGTATAGTTTGATGCTCTATTAAGATTAACGTTTGTGTTTGTACATACTGTGTAGTTTTGTCGGAATGACAAAGAACTAGGGAGGGGGTAGAGTTAAGAAGCGAGATTTGTCAGTTAGGTTCTCAAGAAGCTTCTCAATGTTTCCCAATCTTTACGGTAGCTAGTTCCGGTTCTGGTACGAGTCACAGTTGCCAGTTTGCCTGCTGTTTATGAGCGTAGATATTTCATAAGTAATGCATTAATTTTTGTGCTCCTTTTCTCTATAATGTTTGATTTATGTGCTTGGTTGTTAAATTATGTAATTCAAATTTGTATGCAAAATAATTTACAGTGTTATGTAATGTAGGAAAACTCTGGCAGGTTTTGATGTCTCGTAGTTGGAAACTGCTGTTGCTAGGGGCTGATGTGCAAGACCAGCACGTCCTAGAATGCTGGAGAAGTAGATCATTCTGGTACAATGCAAGCTTTTATAAGGATGGATAAGAGACTAGAACAAGTTCAGTCGGTTTTGTTTCAGTTTGAGTGTACTGCAGTGCCAGTGAAGTGTCAGTGAAGCTTATATATTTTTGGTACTTGTGAAAACAGTGGGAAACAGTGACGTGTTATTGAAGTTTGGATATCATTGGTTTTTGAGAAAACAGTGAAGTGTTGTCAAGCATTAAGTGGAGTTGCAATTAATAAAGTGTGTATAGCTCCAGTGCTTGTGAGTAGTGAAGTGAAGTTGGAAAGCATTAGGTGTTACCATTTGGAACATAAAGACAGTGAACTTTAAGAAGGCAGTGTTTGTTTTCACCTCAGCTGATCTTGTGTACTGTACACTTGAAAGCTGACCATAGAAAGAACAACTCACTGGCCGAAGTCCTTCCTGTACTGAACTACTGCTGTTGGAGCCTGTGGCAGTGTAGGCGGGGACATAACAATACTTCACACATATGGCTCCATCTCAGGAGGGCATGTTGCAATGCCAGCATAAATCTACCTCGCCTATCAGTATCAATATTGGAGATCTGGTATTTTCTCATTCATTTACCCGCACCTCTAAATTGGATGACAAATTTATAGGCCCCCACTGCATGATAACTCAACAGGGTAACAAGTTTGAAATACAGGAATTGTCAACTAGAGACACCAAGTGGGTGCATGCACACAATCTTATGTGTGCACTGATAGGCAACATCTACATCTACTTCTCTTCCTCCATCTGACATCTGAATCTTCTTCACACACACCTCCCCCCCCCCCCTTTAGCCAGTGAATATCGATCCAAGTTGTGTTCCGCACACAAACCTATTACTTGCCTATTCACTTCCTCATACTGCCATTAATTCGAACTTATTTTATAGGTAAGATGTTTGAGGTCTGCCTGTTGACATTGCTGACCCTAACACGGTCTGGGTTGGGTGAGGACAATGATGGAGTACGTCCAGGGGTCTTGGCCGGCTCAGGATGCGAGGTAATTGTAATAGAAGATGCAGTCTTCCTGCAATACGATCTTGAGCCCCTAGCCGACGTAGCCATCGCCATGCCTCACTACGCACACCAACTGGATGACATACGGACCCTCCTATCGACCATTGTGGGGAATCACAACCCGGATATGTTCTGGTGCCCTCTTAACCCTCTTGCGCACGATAAGTTTCGGTAAGTTTTCCGTAGCACGATTTTTTCTTCGAAGCCGCCCGGCCCGGCTTCCAGCGCGCGGCAAATAACACGTATTTTCTCCTTATTTTCACCACCCAAACATCAATATACTGCCATGAAACCTATATCATCTTATTCGTCGATGTTTGTTCTAGCTGATAAGCACCACCAAAAAAAAGGAAAACAGAAAGTCCACTCCCCCAACCTCTATAAACTCTTGCATCCATTACACATCTTCGCATCCTTTCATCCACATATACATAATCAATCATTGCCTTCCTTTCATTCAGTTCACCACCCACCCTTCTCATCACTCGCCTTGTATACCTGTGGATCATTTTATGACTGAAGAGGGTATTGGCTATCACCAACCCCCTCCCTGCACAAATGTCCACTAACGCACTCCCATTCTCATCTATCTCAGCAGGCACACCCCACTCACCAACTATTCCATCCACCTTCACATTCCCAACTTTACCATTCATATCACCAATCAAAAACACTCTCTCATTCCTTGCAAACTTTTCCATGCACACCTCTACATTTGTCCAGAACTCTTCTCTCACTCTTCTAGCACGATCTTGCGTTGGCGCATACACACACACAATCGCCCACATTTGTATTCCAACTTTCAACTTTACCCACACAATCCTTGACCCAACTGATCCATACTGTCTTATGCTCCTCTTCCATCTTTTACTCACAACTATACATACTCCATCCTTTGCCCTCTCATTCTCACCTACTCCTGCACATATACCCAATCCATACTCCCATTCTCTCACACATTCTCCTCCCCATTTTCTTTCAGTTATTCCACATACATCCACTTTCGCACCATCAACCACCTAGACAATCTCTCTCTCTTTCACCTCATCATTCGCTCCCCTTACATTCCACGTTCCGATAACCATGTTCTTTGTCCGTTCCTTGGTCGTCATCGTTTGGTCAGTCCTTGTCCGAGGCTTATTGTTTGTTTTTTTAGTTAGTTGTTTTCCGGGGAGGGGCACTAACCCTCCGCCAACCCTTTTAGTCGCCTTTTACGACAAGCAGGGATACTGGGGCAGTATTCTTGAAAAAAAAAACTACTCCCAGGGGTGTGTGTATTATATATATATATATATATATATATATATATATACACTGTATATGGCTAGTGAGGGAGTGATCGCCCTCTACCTACACAGATCAAAAGCCCTCGGGAGCAGGGGGGTGGTTGCTTTCTCAGGCAGAGGAACTCCTTGAGAGTGAAATAGCTGGGAAGCATGCCGGCATGTGACTGGCTACAGCATAGCTGGGTCTTTCGGGTGTGGGCAATCAGGCAAGTTAGCTGCCTACTGCGACTGCAACACAATGGCGAGGTGTTCAGGAAGTTAGCCAAAGAAACCTTGATGGACTCTGAAAGAACAATAATGGCCCCCAGTCCCGTGCAGCCCTTAAATGGGCAGGGGGTGCTAAGAATCTCACGGTTGCCTCAATTACAATCTAATTCCTTTGTCAATGCAAAAAATACAATTAAAATTGGTAACTGGAATGTGAGAACGCTAAATCATGACGGTAAAATCGATGAGTTAGTGAAGGTTTTTCAAAATTACGGACTTGATATTTGTGCTCTGACAGAAACTAGATTAACTGGAGTCGATAAGTTGGATTTGGAGGATGGTATACGTTTATTGATATCTGGTCGACAGGACGGAATGCATTATCAGGGAGTAGGATTGTTGCTGGGTTGTAAGGCAAATAAGGCTTTATGTGAGTGGGATCCTATAGATGAGCGATTGTTATACGCACGGTTTAAATCAAATCATGGCAACATCAGTCTGTTTGTGTGTTATGCACCTACTAATGATGCACTCGATGAAAGGAAAGACACATTTTATGAAAAGTTGCAAGAAGGAGTAGGAAGGGTACCTAGACATGATGTTTTGATCTGCGTTGGAGACTTTAATGCAGTAATGGGCTGTTCAAATGAGGGATTTGAGGCATATATGGGTAAGATGGAAGTTGGTAGTAGGATGAGTGAAAACGGAGTGAGGTTTGGAAGCTTCTGTCTAGCAAATGACTTAGTCATCGGGGGCACACTCTTTCAGCATTGCAATATACACAAGACAACTTGGGTGTCGCCGTGTGGAAAATATAAAAATCAGATTGATCACATCGCTATCAGTAGGAGGCATAGAAGTTCTCTGCTAGATGTTCATGTTAAACGGGGAGCGGATATTGGTAGTGACCATCAACTCAGCATTGCAAAAATAAGGTTTAAACTTAAAAATCAGAAGAAGGAAAAATCTGGTGTTGGTAGATACGATATTGTTAAGCTTAGAAGGGAAGGAGAAGAAAAGGAGGAATTCAGATTGGAATGCAGAAATAGGTTTTTGGTGTTGGAAACGTTGGAAGAGGGGGAGAGAAGTGTAGATGAGATGTGGGAGGATGTGAACAAAGTTTTGCATGAGACTGCTGAATGTACGATTGGAAGGAGACATAGCTTCAGGAGAAAGAAATGGATATCAGAGGAAACGTGGGATATGATGAAAAAGAGAGGTGAGGCTAAATTGAGGAGTGGGATGCAATGCGTTGATGAACAAGAGATTGAATTAGCAAGAGCTGCGTACTGGAGTTTGAATTCAGAAGTAAGAAGGTTAGCTAGGAGAGATAAAAGAAGATGTGTGGATGAAAAGGTTGCAGAGACTGAAATCTTAATAAACAAAAATGATGGACAGAGTCAAAGAATAGCATATGAATCGATTAGAGAACTGAGTGGTAATGCAGGTAAACGCAAGGAAATACGAGTTAGAGACAGGGAAGGAAATTTATTGACCAAAGATGGAGATATTAGAAATAGGTGGAAAGAGCATTTTGAGACAGTTCTTAATAGACCAATACCACCAGAAGAGGATATACCGTCTGCTCAGGAAGATTTAAATATAGAAACAGGAGAGTTGAGGCTTGCAGAAGTGGAGAAAGCAGTAAAACAGTTAAAGAATAATAAGGCACCAGGGGAGGATGGTTTATTTCCGGAAATGTTTAAAGTGGAGGGGGATAGATTAATAATGATCTTGACCAAGATATTCAATAAGATATGGGTGACGGGGTTACTACCATCCGTTTGGAAGAATGGTGTAATTGTTAAAGTTCCGAAGAAGGGAGACCTGAGTGAACGTGGTAATTGGAGGGGAATCTCTTTGTCACCGATAGCTTTGAAAGTTTTCAGTAGAGTGTTGTTAAATAGGTTGGAGCCAGTGGTTGAGGGTATTCTGAGGGATGAACAGGCTGGTTTTAGAAAGGGACGTGGTTGCAATGATCAGATCTTTATAGTCAGGCATTTGATGCAGCAAGTTAATGAAATGAGAGTGCCTTTAAGTCTTTGTTTTGTTGATTTTGAAAAGGCTTTTGATAGTGTTTCGAGAGAGACTATGGGGAAGATCATGAGACATTATGGAATACCAGAGGAGTTTGTGAGGGTCATTATGAACATGCATGAGGACACATTTTGTAAAGTGATGGTTGATGGTTGTCTGAGTGATTCGTTTGAAGTCAAGTCCGGAGTAATTCAAGGTGGTGTTCTATCGCCTTTACTATTTATATTGGTCATTGATTACATTATGAAACGCGTTGGAACAGAAACAGGTGCAGGTATACTTTGGGGAGAGAACAGGAAACTTTTGGATTTAGATTATGCAGATGATATAGTTTTGATTTGTGATGGGCCAGAAGAGATGCAGAGAGTGTCGGACTGTTTGGTGAGTGAAGGTCGCAAGGTGGGTTTGGTTATTAATTGTGGAAAAACTGAAATAATCAATATGAATATGGAAAATGAGCAGGAATGTGTAATTGGAGGTATGGTTGTAAAGCAAGTTGATAGGTTTAAATATTTAGGTACTTATTTAGCCAAGGATGGTTCTTTGAACTTTGAATTCGAGGAAAGGTTAAAGAAGGCTAATCAGGCAATGGGAATGCTTAAAAATATTTGGAATAATAACAATTTCTCTGTGCATACAAAAATCAAACTTTATAAGGTAATGGTTAGGAGTATCTTAATTTATGGACACGAGTCTTGGTACAGCACAGTGACTATGGAAAATAAATTCTTGGTGTTTGAAAATAAAGCACTTAGAAGAATATTAGGAGTTAAGTGGTGGGAAAGGATACCAAATAGTAGAATTAGAGAAATAACGGGAGTGCAGCCGATCGATGAATATGTTAGATTCTCACGATGGAAGTGGCTAGGACATGTGTATAGGAGACAGGGAATAGTACGAGGTACACCAGGGTCGGTGGCACTTGGTAGGAGAGGTAGAGGAAGGCCAAAAGAGACGTGGGTGAGGACAATGAGACGGGAAGCTGGAGATGAGTGTTGGGGAGATCTTGAGGAGTTAGCACAAGATAGGATGTGGTGGTGTGAGTTCATCGAGGCCCTATGCATCCCCGAGGGTGCCACAGGAAATGACTGATTGATTGATTGATATCATCATCATCATCATCATCAGCCGTTTGAGTATCCACTCCAGGACCGGCCTATCCCGACCGAAGTCACGACGATACAGCCAATGTATCTCTACCAAGTGGATTAGGCTGTCTGGCAGAGAGTGTATGTAGGGTGGGAAGTGCTTGTAAGTGTAATTGTTGTGTTGGAGTGGCTTTGGACGTGTGTGTAGTCTGTGAACCACATGTAATCGGCCCGCGCAAGCCGATTGGGTGCAAGCATACTTTATAGTAAGCGACATTGGTTCGATATATATATATATATATATATATATATATATATATATATATATATATATATATATATATATATATATATATATATATATATATATATATATATATATATTTATATATATATATATATATATATATATATATATATATATATATATATATATATATATATATATATATATATATATATATATATATATATATATATATATATATATATATATATATATATATATATATATATATATATATATATATATATATATATATATATATATATATATATATATATATATATATATATATATATATATATATATATATATATATAATATACATATATATATATATATATATATATATATATATATATAATATTTATAAACCGGTATATATATATATATATATATATATATAATATTTATAAAAACCGGTATATATATATATATATATATATAATATTTATAAACCGTATATATATATATATATATATATATATATATATATATATATAAATATATATATATATATATATATATATATATATATATAAATATATATATATATATATATATATATATATATATATATATTAAAATGCGTGGCTTAAAGAACAGTGCCCCCGAGAAATACCATAGTACCCCCAACGACAGGGCAAGCCAAACACAGCTTAGTATGCCCGAAAATGCACCGACACCCCCACACGGACCCAACGGGGTAGCCGCCACCAGTCACCACCACTTCCGGCAACAGCGACATATGTCAGCCAGGGCCATGCGCCCCTGTGTCATGCAGCCACCACGCCGTCGCCACCGTAGGAGGACACTACCTTCGTTGAGTGGAATTGTTGAGCTATCTGGGGGTGGAGTTAGAAAAGACACTCCAGACGGCGCCCCTCTGGTAGAGACGATCTATGGTCACTCCCATCCTCGTGAGACAATCTATGGTCACTCCGAAAGTGCTCCGGTAGAGATGATCTATGGTCGCTCCCATCCTCGTGAGACGACCTATGGTCACTCCCATCCTCATGAGACGACCTATGGTCGCTCCCATCCTCATGAGACGATCTATGGTTGCTCCGAATGTGCTCCGGTAGAGACGATCTATGGTCGCTCCCATCCTCGTGAGATGATCTATGGTCGCTCCGAAAGTGCTCCGGTAGAGACGATCTATGGTCGCTCCCATCCTCGTGAGACGATCTATGGTCGCTCCGAAAGTGCTCCGGTAGAGACGATCTATGGTCACACCCATCCGTGTGAGACGATCTATGGTTGCTCCAAAAGTGCTCCGGTAGAGATGATCTATGGTCGCTCCCATCCTCGTGAGACGATCTATGGTCGCTCCAAAAGTGCTCCGGTAGAGTCGATCCATGGTTGCTCCAATCCTCATGAGACGATCTATGGTCACTCCGAGAGTGTCTTGGTAGAGACGACCTATGGTCACTCCTTTCCTCGTGTGACGATCTATTGTCGCTCCGAGGGTGTGCAATGAGAGGTAAAGAGAGAGACGTCCCTACAGCAGGAGACTAGAGCCAAGGCTTCCTGTCCCAGAGTGACCCAGACAGGCCTCACAGCCTCCCCTGGTCTCTGTTCCCTACGCCAGGCTCTGGAGCAGACGCACCTGACGGACCCCAGCAGAAGTTGCTGCTGCAGCCCTCCCCTGTCGGCGCCCCTAGACGCTGGAGACCGCAGCCCACAGTCTCTCCCGGTTCTCCCCAGGACACCCAGGCATGATCTCTCTATGCCCCCACGACGCCGGGACTTATCACAGAGGTTCCTGGAGCTATTCGGCCCCAGTCCCGAGGGCCACACGCCTGAGCCAAGCCCTGAAGTCACAGGAAGCCCAGGACGCGAGAGGACGCCCTTACGAGTTATCCCGAGCCCTCTCGGCACGCCTCGCATTGGCGGTGCCCCTAGCCCGGCAGGATCGCCGATGACATGTTCCTGCCTATCCCCCTGATGAATACGTGTGATATTGTAGCACGAGTGATTTAGGTTAAGTGTGATTTCCCCTAATGTAAGTATTGTGCAGTGATATCATATAGTGAATATCGGGGTAAATCAGATCACAGTGAGAAGATAAAGGACGAGAGCGTGGAACAAGATCTGATTGACTATACTTAAGAGTGACATCCCTGTTATACAATTAATAAGCCTGTGCCGCCGAGAGATTCCCCTATAAGGGCATACCCCCATTACTGTGAAGGAATATTGTGAAAGGAAGTATTAATGGTATTCTCTCCCTCCCCCACGCTACCCATAAATCTTGTTTACCACCCTCTCTCACTCCAATATCCCGAGTGAGTGTAAATCAAGAATAAAATCAATTGCCAAAGTCTTTTGGCTATTGGAAACCATATAAACTTCACGGCTAATATCTGCCGCCCTCCAGTATTACCATAACTTTCCCCTAGCCGTCACAAGTCACTCCCCGCACCTCCCCTATCTCCTCCTAGTGAGCCTCAACCTCCCTCCCGCGCCCCCGCGCGCGCCTATAATTACTGCATTCCTGATACACTACGATTGATTGTGTTGTCATTACTATCAGAGAAGCAAGTATCCTGCGAGATACACATATCCTAGATAAGGTTTTTATATTGCTATATATTGTGCTGTAATATCTGCTGATTTGTCCTGTGTCTGATTGTGGTAATATATGTGTAAAGGTTGTTGCCTAGAGTTTTTGTGTCCTGCCTCTCTTTATTGCAGTAAGCTCCGGTCTCGAAAGAGGACCCCGCTCCACGTTAGGTGAAATAGGAACGAGAAGTTGCGCCTAATTTCACCTAGCATTATATATATATATATATATATAACCAGTTCTGCTGTCGGGCCCTGCTGCGGATGTCACTGATTGCATTGCCCAGTTGACCCTTGTGCGGTGTGGTGCGGTGATGATCTGTCCGTTCTCCCCTTTGGGGCTAAGATGCAAATGAATGTGTTTGAATGGATGAGTAAATGGAGAGTGAGTCGTCCTGTCTCGGCTACCTCCCTTTCCTTGGGGGAAGCAGCCTAGGTATATAGATAGATAGATAGATATATATATATATATATATATATATATATAGATAGATAGAACTTTTATTTTTTTTTTCGGCCTTCCTTCCCCAAAGTTTCACGACACATATGATATACTCCCTCACACACACACACACACACACACACACACACACACATATATATATATATATATATATATATACAGAACTTTAATTTTTTTTTTTCGGCCTTCCTTCCCCAAAGTTTCACGACACATGATATACTCCCTCACACACACACACACACACACACACACACACACATATATATATATATATATATATATATATATATATAAATTATCACTACACACATTATATAATCGCTAATCTATATATATATATATATATATATATATATATATATATATATATATACAGACATTTTCCCAACACATGATACAATATTTTGTACGAACACTCGTGGCACATATCACAAACCTTTTTGAAAAGAATCATAAATTTCAACAATTGTTTTAGAAAGGTACAGTACCTGTTCACTGACGTCAGTGGTTGCCCTGTGTTGCAAGGTACAGTACCTGTCCACTGACGTCCCTTGTTCCTTGGCATCATTACCTTTCACAGCACACCTGCCTCTAAAGTACCGCTCACCTACGATACGCACCTAAACGAACACTTGGAGCACAGTTCACGTATATTTTACATAAAGTATAATTTATCACTAAATGACAGTCCATGGTACAGGACCTGTTCAATGACGTCTCTCGTTCCTTGTCATAGTTACCTTTCACAGCACACCTGCCACTAAAGTACCGCTCACCTACACTACGCACCTAAACGAACACTCGCGGCACAGTTCACGTATTTGCATAAAGTATAATTTATCACTAAATGTCAGCTCATGGTACAGTACCTGTTCAATGATGTCGCTCATTCCTTGGCATCGTCTCCTTTCACAGCACACCTGCCACTAAAGTATCGCTCACCTACGCTACGCACCTAAACGAACACTCGCGGCACAGTTCACGTATATTACACAAAGTATAATTTATCACTAAATGTCAGACCAAGGCACAGCACCTGTTCAATGACGTCTGTTGTTCCTAGGCGTCCCTATTCCTGAGGACCCCTGCCGCTAAGGTATTGCTAACCTACGGTATGCACCATAGTTTATGCCATCACGAGGATACGTGGTATATTTGACTGACACTTCACACAACATTATACACAAATACATGAATACCACAATGATTCCACCCTAACCTCTGCAATTATTCCCTTCCTCACTGCGGTTCAAAGTGACTGTGATGCAGCATCCTTCGCCTGCAGAGTACGATGCAACTCTATTGTATTGGCACACACCACACTCCTTCATGAACACCCACAGCATGTTTGACATATATTTCACACAATTCCATATGCATTTTCACTATCAGAATCACTATAATTCAATCCCTAAACACCTCTAATTCTCCCTTCGCGACTCTAAAAACTGTACGTGATGCCTGCCTCATTCCACACTATGGTTTATGGCATCCATAACGCTAACTAGTTCCATAATTTCACCAAGGCAGCCACAACAGCTTTCACACAAAATACAGTTTAGGCATTGGCTACATTATCTACGTATTTGTAATCACGCACTAGGGCCTTGGGGAGGGCGAAAGGCGAAACCCCGCAACAGTGAACACGCATATCGCCTCTGAGCCTAATGATTGATAACAACCAGAATTCCTTTTCGTGATATATATCAATGTTCCACCAAAAATATCACATACAAATATGCTCATAAATAGTGGATTATCACACTGAGTCCACAGGGGCTTTGGCTCAGGCAGGAGGGGGAGAATTAGTAGGAGTTTAATGGGACAGAACACACGAGGCAACCTTACCGCCTGACTGCTTGGAAGAGACTGAGGTTTATCACTACGTGCTAGGCCCCGTGAGGCAGCTCAATGTTGCCAATGCCTTACCATAGGAAAGCGCTGCGCTCGCTACAATGTCTCAAAAAATGACACAAATCGTCCAGAAACTGAATTTTCGGTGATTTTTTTGTGTGCTTAGGAATGCGATTTGCATGACTGATCATCTGTAGATCAATCCACATGGAACGCGAATTGCGTGACTGTGCCTTAGTTAATTTACCATTTTGTTGGAAACTTGAGTATATTCTAACACAGTTCACTCACTTGAAGACATATTCTCCTATTAGGCACCTGTAGATCGTTCATGTGTGAAGCATGGTCTCTTTGATCTTGGGGGAAAAATTTTAAGTGGCTTATTTGGAGTTGCAACAACTCATGACCTCTCTGCTTTCAAATCTGACCTTGCTCAGTTAGCCGGTGCCCTTGAGTCTCAAAATCGAGTAATAAAGGTCCAACACACTATACTACAAAAGATCACAGCCCACTTAAATGATGTTACATACACTTTATACAACTTCACAGGAATTCAAAAGAAGCAAATTTCAAAAAGTATCATTGTCTCAGAAATCCTATATGTCAAACTACACATGGACAACCTGCAACTCTCCCTAGACTCACATCACTCGCAAGTCACTACCTTATTTCGTACTCTAGTTGATGCTATTGGTGGTCGTGTCACTGCAGACGTAGTACCTTTCTCTGATCATCGTTCTGTATTGGAATGGGTTCACTCTACTTTTGACTTGTCTCCAGTGCTTTCACTCTCCTTTCTAGAATTCTGTTGTCCAGTACTTAAGGCCACCTTTTTTGCTAAGGACATTCTCGTTCATATTCCACTTCGTTCTACCATCAGATTCGATCACTTGTAAATTATTCCTTTGCCTCTCTTGTTCAATAATTGCTTATTGCAGGCCTCTATTTTCTCGGTGTATTTCCACCCATCCCATGATCGAATCTCCATTGCTTTCACATCCTCCAGTGATCTCGACAAGTGTTCTTTCCTTAAACCTGCTTCTCGTCTTTCTGCTGCCTACCTTCTTGCTATTTTTTCTAGTAGTGCCGCACCCCACGAGTCTGCCCTGGTTCACAACCATCCTGTACACTCTGCCTGCCCCTTTATTCCGGCTCCGCAACTCCCAGTGCATCATGCTCTTATAAACTACATCCAGTATTTCTTCTCTTTCCCAATCTCTGTTAGTATCATGTGTCCTGGAACTTCTGCTCGTTCAATGCCTACTAGCGGTCTCTATGAGGTGCCTGACTATTGTACACTTAAATCAGAATCTGTGATTACTATTGCCACTCGTTATCATCAGGCCATACGCAGTCACATTTGTGAAATCTTTCAACCCATCAACATGACTTTCAGCCTTGCTTTTGACAATCAATCCATCACCTCTGCAAACTTGCATATGTTGGACTTTCTCAACCAGTGATTTTATGGATCAGTTTTCCTTGGCCATCATTCGTTCATGGGTACATCCAGTGTTTGTGCTTCCCCAAGTGGCTACCACTTTTATTGGATTCATTCTTACCATTTGTGCAGTGCACTGTTGTTTTCGGAAAATGGAACGCAGACTACATGAAATCCACATCGCAACAAGTATAGTAGGCTACAACCACCACAGGACTTGAAGCTGGCCATAGTATCGCCTCATTTGACTGCTTAAAGTGCCAACAGAATCATATGACAAATGTGGAAAGTAAAATGACAAGTTGAAAGGTACAATGACGACCCCGAAATGTTAATGAAATAAAGTGATATATGGAAAAAAGATGATAGATTAAAAAAAATGAACAAGGGCACAGAAAATTGTCAAAATAATAACACTGAAAACAAAATGAACAGTAAATAGCGTGGAAATGACATGAGGAACAATACTCAAAACTGGGAAAAGCGAAAACAAAAAGAAGTGTGAACATATCCCGATAATCCTTGTGTGCTCCACTGCTGAGAGATCACTATTCCATTTATCATTATAATATTATATCTGTAGAAATGAACTTCGACTATTGAGTGATGAACAATGCTAATATGTAAATTACTGGAAATACTATGTCCACTATATACATATTACTCTTCTATTTATGTATTACAGTATTTGATTTCCCACTTCACTCATCTGGCCATGTATTGTAAAAACTGTATTTCTGTTTTAATCCAGATACTTATATAGGAATATTATACCTTATAATGATTATTATTCCAAGTACTTACACACCTAGTTAACCCACTCCTCTCACATATTCTTCCTAAATAAATCCTTTGTATGATAATGGCTAATTGTGTCAGGAGACACTATTTTGATTTTACGAGGGATTGTTATAACCGTACTATGTAACCATACTATGTAACCCCATACTATGTAACCATATCTTTGTACTGTAACCTTACGCTGATCATCTCTTGATCTTGCAAACTAGAACTAACAGTGTATATTTGTAAAAGTTAACAGTATATGTATTAAGTAAGGGTGCCTACGTGACAACTAGTGCTCGTATCAGCAAAGTTTGAAGAATGCCAACATCTGCATAACGCTCTCCAAGCCGGCTCCCCGCACTGGTCTCACAGTGGGTAGTTGAGAGGCTGGCATTGAAAGGGTTGGATCTGTGTTTGTCTTCACTGAATAAACTTCTGTTGAAACTACATCAAGACCTCTGGATTAATCCTAACTGGGGAGACGAGAGGGGCGGAATATATATATATATATATATATATATATATATATATATATATAGATAGATAGATATAGATATAGATATAGACAGATAGATAGACTAATACAAAGATGAATTAAAAGATATAATTTTGCAGCACACTACACAACCCAAACTGTTTCTGTGGGATTTACTCTATCACTCCCCAGCACTACCTGCATGCCCTCACCCAACACCACAGTCCTACACACACCTCACCTTTCCACTGCTTTGATCAGTTCCTCAGCAGTTTCAGGTCTTGGTGGCAGCCTGGGAATATTGAGAGAAGCGATGAGGCTCCCACGATATGCCGTGCCCATCACCAAACCAAACATGAGCCAAGACCCCACCAGGATGTAGTTAGACCGACTGGATGAGTGGCCATCAAACAGCCCCTGACCCAAAACACTGCCCACCATCTCCACCACCACCGACCCAGAGCTCAGTCGTCCGTGTTTTCCCCACCACATCTTTGTTCTCGTAATCTAGAAATGAAGGAATTATACAGCAGAATATATGACATATATCGCGTTCCTTTATCGATTAGTGGTTCGCTAGCATTGGGAAGGTTAATTTTAACGTTGATTTTCCTTTCATAGAAAAGGTCTGATCCAGGAGTGGGCCTTATATGGATTCATCAGTGTTCTTAACCTCTCCAGTACGAGGATGTAGTTTTTTCTGTGTAAACTTGTTACCACCTGCCATGTGCATAATAATGTCATGTCCAGTACCCGGCCGTGGCTTCATGGGAAGGTTTATGGTTTCTTAAATAATCTGGCCATCAATTTATAGCCAGTTTGGCTACCCTCACTTAATCTAAACTACACAATTAGAATGTTTGGGAACTAATAACGTGGAAAATCTGACTACCATGTTTTTCTCTTATAAGTCACCTAAGAGTAGGCCTACGATATATTCCGAATACCTGAAAAATAAGACTATCAGTCAACTTAATTGTCTATGGTGTAAGAACATATCCTATGAGGGCTGATTTCTAGAAAAGAACCTCCTGGCATTTTTGTACTTATTCAGTGACCACCCCTCTTTCCAAGGCCAGTATTCTCATCGGATATGGAGGCTCAGTAACACCTATTCCTTACCAGTTCATTTTTTAATACGACTGGTCAGTATAAATCTGCACGTCATTTATGCAGAGTACGGCGATATAAGAATAACCTAGGGTGATAAGGTGTAATAAGCAAAATAAATCGCTTTGGAGGATTCAAGGAGCCTTCTTACCCGACGAGAATATGGGCCCCATGCACTCTCTCTCATCTTATCTCTCCATCTCAGTCTCGATCTTACTCTCCTTATCCTACCGACCTCGATTTCATACTCTCCTAGTCAGTCACACTCCATTCACACCATATCACCATCCTACAATCGAAACCCTGGAGCAGCAACAACTGATCATTTTTAGCAGTAGGTCAGTTTGAGGTGGTACTTAATTTTTCTCATCAAATTTTTGAATGCAGGATGCACTTAGCTGATGAAAGGTACAAATCTCTTGGTTCCTATGACTACTGTAGTCTTTTCACCAACACTTTGCGCAGATTTTCATCCCTTTACACCTTATTACACGCAGCACAGTGACAGAATAAAACAATGCTTAGTCTCTGCATTATTTCCATGGCATTTCTTCCTGACTAGGGTAACGTTTTTGACAGCTCAACATTTATGATGAAGAAGTGTCAGTTCTAGGCCATGTTAACGTGAAAGACGTTTCGCGAATCTAATGATTACGCTGACTTTGGTGTTTTATGGCGAAATTGATGTACACACGAAAAAAAAAAAAAAAAAAAAAAAAAAAGACTCCCGTCTTTACTTTCTGAAACAGGTGACGAACGACTTGAAAACTCTTCAGTCACTCCTGATGCATGTACAGTATATGCCAGCTGTTATTATCAAAACCACATAAAGCGTGAGGTTTACACAACAATGAAAGAAACCGTTAGAGTGAACTATTTTCCTGTCCAAGAGAACGCGAACAGCAGCTGCTATAATTGTGACCAGAATTAGCTGTGATTACGTTCTGGACTGTGTGTACAAATATTTCCATATCATGAACTCTCTCTCTCTCTCTCTCTCTAAATATAAATATAAATATAAATAAATAAATATACGTACACCCAAAAGCACTAATCTCTCCCTCTTAGTAGCCGGAGTCGCTGCCAGTGAGCGACCAGGCGATGGAACACCCCACATCCACCGCCCCTCCCCCAGCCAGTGTAAGCGTTGTTGGACAGATGTGGATCGGCCAGAGCTGGTGATGTTACAGTGTGTCATGATCGTTTTATATACAGTCAGAACCAGTAGGGGTAATTATATAAAGGCATTTAATGTGTAATACTGTGCTGTTATCCACAACATATGAGAAAGGCACGAAAATGAAAGAAGTCCAGCGATGTATTATGTGTTATTAACTATATACTTACATACTATATTATAATGTTACAAATAAGTATAGCTTAGCATCTAATGAAAGATTTGATATCGTTTCTCATACATTCTCGCTCCCACCTCCACCACCCTTCTGTTGCTGTCTCCACCAAACGCCTCTCTTACCCTCTCATCCCCCACTCCTACCCATTTTTAACCAACATAAACAATGATAAAGATGATTGATCCGTTTTCGTTTTAGTTTTCGTTTTTAAAGGCTCCAACATGCTTGCATGTGTCGGCCTTGGTCACCAAATGGCAGCTCTCCACGCTGCACGATCCATTGCAGCCTCCCTGTTCAGTCCCTTAACCCTGAGGTCACACTTAATGACCTCGTCCCATGTCTTTCTCGGTCTACCCCTCATAACCCCACCCCCATTATTAACACTTCTCACCTTCCCCACCCAATTATAATCCCCCATCCTCTCCATATGTCCAAACCATCTCAATCTACCTCTCCTCATCACAACACCAATACACTCCAGTCCCATCCGGTCAAATTTTACACGTTGCCCTCCTCCGATTTTCGACTTTTCGTTAACATTTTCTAGTAGAATTGGTCATTCTAAGAATCTTTTCTTCTATGGCATTTCTCTCGCAAATTGATAATGAACGAGTTACGCACGACTTTCGCCAATCACAATCACAGATAGGTGGTACTATTTCGTACTTACACCCTACTCACTGACAACAAAAGTGGTTAACTCACCTTATACTTTACGCAATTCTAAGCATTTTTTCTTCTATGACACTTCCGTCTTAAATCAACAGTTGATGAGCAATTTATTACACTGATTATTTTCTATGGGAGAGAGTTTCCCCGCCGTGGTCGGACAATTGTGTGTGTTTGTTGGTGCTTGTTATGTGTGTGGGTGGATAAAGCTCATGCGTAGCACATGAATCAGCCAATCACAAAGTAGAATTTCAAGTGCCCCATGCTAAGGCTCGCAAGATTTGAAATTCAGTTCGTCTCCAACCATAGACTGGGAAGCCTGCAAAATTTATTACTTCACTGCTATTTCACAGTTCTACCAGCAAGAAGATAAAACTGTTGGCTTTGTGCGATCACATGGTGTTTTACCTTCAACAGGAACAAAGTACCCAAATCAAGGCAAAAGTTTCATTTTACGTGAGGATCAGTCGTGTTGCACTGTCGCCAGTCACCAGTTGCCGTTACAGCTACAGACGACTCTTCAGATGCAGACAAGGAACTGTAAACTGCTAGGTAAATGAATTATTTCTTATTTACACCCGGTTAGGTTAGGTTAGATGAGGTTTGGTTAATGTCATGGGGGGTCTGGGAAGCCCCCCAGTTAGGAAGCACGGCCAGGGTTGGGGGGTCTGGGGGGCAAAGCCCCCCAGTTAGGAAACACGAACTCCCTAAGAAGCTTAAAATTATTTTCTTCCGAAGGATTTTAGTGTTTTTCGTTTGATTTTGATAACAGTTCCAGTAGGAAATCACTCGCTTTTGCGTTTTTCCCCCACCCAATACCCCGGTTTCCCACGTCCCCCAGTATTCTTGGGGGGAGGGGGAAGAACCGCAAAAAAATACGTTTCACGTGGTAATAGGCGTCCAACCTGAGTGTTTTCTGTTGTTTTGGGTGTGATTTTTGTTAATCTGGACCGGTCCTTTCCACCGGAAGTCGCTAGTGGCGTTCAACAAAAACTAGCGACTTGTGATAGAAACGAAGGTCAAAATCGATCGAATCACACCAAAAACAACAGGAAACACTAAGGTTGGATGAAAAAATCGGATGAGGGCAACGTGTAAAAATGAGGAGTACGTGTAAAGTTTGGTCTTCCGGGACAAACTTTCAAATGTGAGCGGGTGAGCAGACAGAGCGCGCGCTCATCTGTGATTGTGATTGGTGGAAGTAAATCGCGTGTAACTCGTTTATTATCAATTTGCGAGAGAAATGTCATAGAAGAAAAGATTCTTAGAATGACCAGTTCTACTAGAAAATGTTAACGAAAAGTCGAAAATCGGATGAAGGCAACGTGTAAAAATTGACCTCCCATCCTACCTCTCAACTCCTCCATCGTAAATCCAGCCCCTCCAGGCATTTGAAGCAGGGACACACTGCACATCCACCTAATCATTGTCATTTCTGTATGTCTGAGCTGGCGAATACCTTCCTCCTTCACTGCCCAGGTCTCACTACCATACAGCATTACACTCCTAACACATACTGCATACAAAGACCCCTTAGCACGTAGGGAGAGTCCTCTCAATGTCGGGAGAGGCAAGAGCTCCCTGAACTTCTTCCAACCACTTCTCACCCTAGCCACTTCCAGCCCCACCTCCAGCACACAGCATGTCTCCCAAATAACAAAACTCTTCCACACACTCAAGCGATTCACCAGCAAGTTCAATCCTTTCACGTCTGACAATCTCCACCTGTTCACCCTGACACGCCGTACACATAAAATCAGCATTATCTCGCAGTCTACCTCTGATACCACTACATCTCTTATGCACCCATTTATCACACACACCGCACAAGATGGAATTACTTCCCACGCCCTTGTGGCAAACTGCACATGGCCACTCTCCCTCGTCTTTGACAGTACCGCCACCAACCGTAGATATCATCACTTTTGTTTTATCTGCATTTACCCTGAAACCCTTGTGCCCCATACCATCTCTCCACTTCCTAAACCTTTCCTCCACCTCCCTTTTGTTCTCTGCAATCAACACCAAATCATCAGCATACAACAACTCCCACGGGAGTCCTTTTCTAAAGTCACGTGAAAGGGCTTCAAGTACCATGATAAACAACATGGGACTCAAGACTGACCCCTGATGCACACCAACATTCACGGAAAACTCATCACTCAAATCTCCATTCACTCTTACCTGGGTGTGAGCACCCACATGCATAGCCATAACCACCCTAACCAGCCACTCCTCCTAGCCAAGTTTTCTCATTGCCCACATCACCACCTCTCTAGGGACTCTGTCAAAGGCCTTTTCCAAATCAACAAAAACAAAATAAAGATCCCTTCTACCAATATATTTTTCCTGAAGCTGTCGGACAATGAATATAGCATCAGTGGTCCCCCTACCTGGCATAAACCCAAACTGCATCTCATCAAAATTCTCTCTTTCTCTAATCATACCTTCTAAAACTCTCTCCATTACCTTCATTACCTGATCCAAAAGATTTATACCTCTATGATTTCCTCTTTCCAAGGCATCACCCTTCCCTTTATACACATTTACAATTACACTCTTCAGCCAATCATCTGCGACAACACACTCATAATCCTATTTATCAGGTCAGTGACTAAACTCACCCCTATATCGTCTGAGGCCTTCAACATTTCGGCAGTCAACCCAGACACACCTGCTGCCTTCCCCACCCTCATCCTGCCTATTGCCTCACTCACAGAAGCAGTATCAGTCAAAGGCCAAGGGCCAGACACTGGATCTGCTGGATCCAAACCTTCCCTGTCCCAGTCAAACTCCTCATTCAACAACCGGTTATAATGCTCTCTCCATACATCTTTAATATCCTCACTGTTCACCACTACCCTTCCTTCATCATTCTTCACACACTGCTCACCTATAATATCCCAATTATCCCTCTTCACGTAACCTGCCACCCTAAATACCATATTTTTCCTTTCCCCATGATTTAGGTTATCAAGTAATAGTCTCTGTGACTCAGACTTTGCCCTGTATACTTCTCTTCTAGCCCTACGCTTGGCAGCCAAATATCCCTCTTTGCTACCACCCTTCTTCCATTCCCAGAAAAGCCTTCTTTTCTCCTTAACTGCAGCTTCTACACCCTCATCCCACCACCAAGTTACTTTATGTCTCGGTGGTCCTCTTGTCCAACTGCATGTTACATCAGTAACTCTCAAGAAATTGTTCTTGAGGGCTCTCTACTGTTCATTAACACCTCTGTCTACGGCTCCCTGTTCAGCCACCACTCTCCTCAATTCGCTATAGAAGGCATCCCTTACTACTTGGTCAGGTATTAATCATATTATATTATCATTCACTACTGTATTAATCACCAACAAATAATATACAATGCTCCATATACCTGCCAACCATTTCATCCTGTTGTAAGGTGTTACATGACATACACACTGCAAATTGGGCCTTGTGTTACAAGGACATACAGTTGTTTATCGTTAAAACAGGTTGTGTGGTTTTGGACGTCCGTTAATTCATATGAACATGGCAATTTAAACCTTACATTATAAACACGTAAGGTTTATGTTCCTGTCATTATTGGATGAACGAAACGAATCAGGGATCGGCTCTGACGAACCACAAACTCTGCTTTAATGAAAAAAAAATCCGACCTTTTGACACAACAGTGGCACAGTGTCATTATGTATGCGGTTGAATGTGGGTCAATCGTATACATAATAACATTGTGTCACTGTTGTGTCAAGAGGTCGGTATATTTTCGTTAAAGCAGAGTTTGTGGTTCGTCAGATCCAATCCCTGATTCGTTTCGTTCATCCAATAATGACAGGAGCATAAACCTTACATGTTTACCATATAATGTAAGGTTTAAATTACCACGCTCATATGAATTAATGGACGTCCAAAACCATACAACCTGTTATAACGATAAACAACCATATGTCCTTGTAACACAAGGTCCAATTTGCAGTGTGTATGTAATGTAACACCTTACAACAGGATGAAATGGTTGGCAGGTATACGAAGCATTGTATGTTATTTGTTGGTGATTAATGCAGAAGTGTATGATAACATAATATAATTAATACCTGACGGATCAGTCATCAATATCTTTGTTTATGTTGGTTAACCTGCCGCATGCCAGTGCCGTTTTTAAACGGTCTGATATCATTCCGCGGCCAGTGCCAGTGCCATTTTAAAATGGTTTAAAATAAAAAACTTCACTGTGACCGCAATTTTCAAGATTCGCGGGTAGAAATTGGCAGGAATGTAAGGTAACTGTTCCTCTACCATCTCCCAGGCTGTCAAGGCCATACACTAACTCGCTCTCCCCCACACGCTAGCTTTGCCTCAATCTGCCTGTGTGCCTCACACAGTGCTGTACATAGTGAAGGCATTTTGTAAATATTTTCATGTAAGTATAAGTTGTAAGTTGTAAATATTGTCTTGTAAGTGTAAGGACTATATAGTGAAGTCAAGTTGTAAACTTCTTGTAAGTGCCAGGACTGTAGTAAGGAAGTCAGGTTGTACATATCTTCAAGTAAGTGTAAGATAATGCATACACAGTGAGAAAGACACACAAATTGTGATAGATGCTGAAGTAATAAGTAATCAGAAAAGTGTACTGAACAATTCTATACCTTCCCAGCATAAATACCAGAGTATACCATACATAGAAAACGGCTTTCTCTCACGTACATGGTGAGCATAAGAGAGCGGCTATACCTGTACACGAGTATGCAGGACTCAATAAAACCCGTTTCAGAGCCTCAGTGAGCATTTTAATGGCAAAATTCATGTTTCCATATCAAAATCTATCATTTTAGCCAAAAAAAAAAAAGGTTGAAAAATGACCGGCACTGGGGTGACTCATAGGGCTAAAAATAGCCGGCATGCGGCGGGTTAAAAATGGGTGGGAGTGGAGGATGAGAGGGTACGAGAGGCATTTGGTGGAAACAGCAACCCAGAGAGAAGGGTGGTGGAGGTGGGAGCGAGAATGTATGAGAAACGATATCACATATTTCATCAGATGCTAAGCTATACTTATTTGTAACATTATAATATAGTACGTAGGTATATAGACAATAACACAATACATGGTAGGTCTTCTTTCATTTTCGTGCCTTTCTTGTATGTTGTGGATAACAGCACAGTATTACACATTAAATGCCTTTATATACTTACCCCTACTGGTTCTGATTGTATATAAAACGATCATGACACACTGTAACATCAGCTCTGGCTGATCCACATTTATCCTGCAACTTTTACACAGGTTGGGGGAGAGGCGGTGGATGTGGGGTGTTCGATCGCCTGGTCGCTCACTGGCAGGGACTCTGGCTACTAGGGGGGAGAGATTAGTGCTTTCATGTGTACACTCAGCAAGATTTCCGACTGGACCACCTGGCTGTGGGATTTACCTAACGTGGCAACAGCATGCGCCCTTGTGTGTGTGTGTGTGTGTGTGTGTGTGTGTGTGTGCCCGACAATTTTTCGAATGGCTAAGCTTCATCCTCCGAATTATATTATGAGGCCATTGTATTATGCTATGATATAGGCTAATAATCATTATGGGATTTTGGGCTGTGCACTATACTATTTATTGTCTGAGTTATATAAAATAATTCTCTTGCCTTGTAGCGTGAACCACGATACAGGTCGAGTTGTGGTTCAGAAACAGAGGGCAAGTTCACCCGGAAATGGCGCGATGTAGTGGGAATGGGGGAGTATGGGAGTGAGCGGCCAACAGTTATATATTCTTAGTCATTACAGTATAGTTAATAAGATGTTAATGATATCCTGTATCCTAAACAATAAAAAACCTATATATTTTTATTACATTTATATAGACTCAGTTACACACTAGGATACCCCTCCCTCGTTAACGGAAAACATGCAGCCTGTTCCATCACCTCGACTCTCTCTCTCTCTCTCTCTCTCTCCCTCTCTCTCTCTCTCTCTCTTTCTCTCTCTCTCTCTCTAAAACTCCTCAGCTGGCTATCATTAGACACACACACACACACACACACACACACACACACACACACATGTTATCAGTGTGTGGTAATGAGTAATGACATTGCATTAGTCTGTTTACCTAAAATTTAATACTGTGTCAAAATACAAGTGCAGTACATAACCACCTCACATTACGGATTACGTTAACCAATACTTATTTGCGCAGTTTATGTTTCAGTAATATTCATGGGGTAGCCATACCCACAGTGATTTTTTCGTTAATGCTAAAGGTAATCGTGTGTTCAGTGGCGGATACCAGTTAGACGGGAAGTAGCTGCTGACACCTCCAATGCTCATAGTTACGGTGGTGAGTTGTAGTGTCACTGCAGAGGTTCCTTTCCATCCATTTATGTCAATAATTCAAGTAAACATACTGATGAACAGACATTTCTTATGAAAAATACAAACAGCCTATATGGAACTCTCAAATACATTTATGAAGCATATTGTGGGAGCTTTCCAGCTCTCACACACCAGTCACAGTCTTGGTCCTTTGTTTCAGTATTGCCAGCCTGACAGTGTGTAGTGTTAATGAACATGCTATTAATGTTAGCTCTATATACTTATTTACATTTGAAACAACAGAATTCAAAGGAAGATTTCATTCAGTACACAGAATGCCAAATACAGTATATGCGTGTGCGTGTGGGTGTGGGACAACACGCGTGGTGGGGGTGGGGGGAGTATAGTGAGTATGAAATGTGTGTCATAATGGTAATATGGGTGTGTGCATACGTGGCTAAGGACGTCAAAGACTGATATATAATGTTTGCCTTTAACACTTGATGACACACACCTCAGTATTTATTTAGGTTCTATTTATAAGTTTGTAGCATGTTACATTATTATATTATTATGATTATGTTTTGGAGGTGAAACCTGAAACACTATATAAAGACAAACACTGAAATATTAAAAACAAATCAGTGCATGGCAAAATACTTGAATAACAATATATCAGGAAGAAATGTTACAGTATTATAACATCTATTTAAATACGTTGTAGGTGCAGCGTTTCTTAAACTTAGACCATCGGATTTCCTTTGATCAGTATGTTACGTTATACTGTAGCTTTGAGTTAAGTAATATGTTATATATTGTATTATAAGTGATGTCATGGTGGATGTTCACTTAAAACTACATCGAACAGAAAGCAAGTACAGTTGTTAGTAGTTTACCGGTATTTGTTATTGATTACACAATGACCAACTTGTTCCTGAGTATTTTTTTTAAATCTTTATCACGACTGGAAAACAGCATCTTAGGCATGTCAACAGGTGGTAAGATATCTAGTAGTTGGCAAAATATCTAGAGAATTGGGATTGTGCCAATCAAGAAAGATCATATTTTAATGAAAACAAAACAAAACAAAACAAAACTGCAGGGACCGGCCTATCCCGACCGAAGTCGGGACGATACAGCCAATGTATCTCTACCAAGTGGCTTAGGCTGTCTGGTAGAGATTGTATGTAGGGTGAGAAGTGCTTGTAAGTGTAATTGTAGTGTTGGAGTGGCTTTGGATGTGTGTGTAGTCTGTGAACCAAGTGTAATAGGCCCGCGCAAGCCGACTGGGTGAAAGCATACTTTATAGTACGCGGCACTGGTTCAACCACAGCACCCCTTGTGTCCGCCATTGCAATACGTGGCCGGGTGAACACTCCTAAAGTTTATTACCCTGACGGAGCGCGAACCCTGGCTCACCCGTGTACGAAACGCACACTACCACTGTTCCACTCGTGGTAGGTGGGGGCGCTCACCATCCACTCACTCGATGTAGTGCTGCTGTCAGGTGTCTGCCCTTTCCTCTCCTCCATCCTTCTTTCCTTCCATCCTCTTCTGTCTTCCTTTCCTTCATTCTTTCCTTGTCCTTCTGCCTACGGGTAACTTTACACTCCCTCCTCTGTCTTTCTTTCCTTCATTCTTTCGTCTTCCTTCTGCCTGTGGGTGACTCTACACTGAGCGACAAACCAAATGGTTTCCTGTACACCAGGAAACTATTTACTACGCTGGGTGGTAACCATATAACCAAATTTTGGCACCTGGTGGTTTAATGGGTAATTATTGTGCTCCAGTCGGATTGAGCCGGTGAAGGTTTATATCCAAGGGGTGTTTGGGGTTTATTGCTCATGTAATGCCACTCAGGGATGAGTGAGGTTGGTCACTCTCATCTTAAATGTCGGGACCAACTGCCTAGCCCCGGGCTCCTACGCTCCTCATGGGGCAATGTAGGATTGGATGATGGATGGATGGATGGATGAAAAAAAATACTGTTATTGTAACAGGAAAATTACGTTAAGAATGCTCATAAACGTCACTAATTCCTGTATAAGCGCACCGTAGTAAAAATCATGTCAGTGAGCAAAGTATATAAGACAGTGTCGTACCAGTTATATTGTCAGGTAAGTTATAGTAAGTTATTAAAGTTACTGCTAGATTGTTATACTGCATGGAATAATATCATTATAAACAGACGATAACAAAAAAAACAAAAAAACAAAAAACATAAGATTTGTATCATTATCAGGAAGTAACCCACCCTCTTTCTCGATCACGTCTCGCAGTCTGTTTGCTTAGAGGCGACATGGTTCCGTATGAGCTGTTGCTGGCTTCTGAACTGTTCCCACTAGGCAGGGATGTGGGCCAGTAGTTAATCTGGTGTCCGTTCACTCTCAGGCTCCCAACAGTTAACCATATTCCCCCATACATATTCGATGGGTTCATGTCTGCTTCCTTACTGGACCAGTCAAGCAGCTGCACGTCCTCTCGACCTCCAAACCATTCCGAGACTCATCTCGCCGTGTGGATGGGACAGCGGTCCTGAACAAAAATTATAAGGCCGGTAGGAAACGGATAGTTCCGCTCCTGAACTGAGGGGAGGAAAAAGTCTGCAAAATTTCAATGTATTTTTTAGCAATGAAACTCCCTTCAATCCTCGTGACGTCACCCAAACTGTGGATGCACACCCACCCCCAGACATTGACGGTGACGTGTCCAGTTCTGGTTTCCTCGTAGATGTTCCTACGGTCGTAACTGCACGTGAATAAAATATTTACACATCGCACATATAGTTTCATTTCTCATACCTTTGACGCTTCGGGAAAAGCCACCGCTCTTCATGTTATGGTTCATTATCCACTATTTGTTTGGTACATTTTATGGGGATAAGGCTTAATAGACAGTGGTGCAAGTTTGGTAATATGCGTTCATCTAGACGTATTATTACTGTACTGTGCTTATCTATTGATCCCTATTTTTTTTTTTTTTAGTCAATCCATCATCCAATCTTACATTGCCCCATGAGGAGTGTAGGAGCCCGGGGGTAGGCAGTTGGTCCTGACATTTAAGATGAGAGTGACCAGCCTCATTCATCCCTGAGTGGCATTACATGAGCAATAAACCCCAACCATCATCGGATATAAACCTTCACCTGCTCAATCCGATTGGAGCGCCATAATTACCCACTAAACCAGCGCAAAAATTTAGTTATATGGTTACCACCCAGCGTAGTAAATGGTGTCCTGGTGTATAGGAAACCATTTGGCTTGTCACTCAGTGTAGAGTCACCCACAGGCAGCAACAAGTGAGTGGAAAGACATGAATGAACGAAAGACAGAAGAGGGAGTGTAAAGTCACCCATAAGCAGAAAAACGAGGAAAGACTGAAGGAAAGAAAGACAGAAGAGGATGGGAGGAAAGAAGGATGGAGGAGAGGAAAGGGCAGACACTCGAAAGCAGCACTACATCAAGTGTGTGGATGGTCAGTGGCCCCATATTAAAATTGTTTATTGATACAGTATAAAAATATATTTGTTATACATATCGTCGATAAATATATACATATGCATTAGAGTACTGTTGCCTAAAGGAACCTTTTCCCTATCATTAAATTTTATAAATACAAAATACCTGGTAACAGTCATATGGAGAAGTGTCAGCCATACGATCAACACATCTCTGTACTTTGGCCTTTATCTACCTACTGCTGTTCCACACTCTCCAATTAGGTTTTTCTCAACCTGTCTGTTTACCATAATTCTTACAATTCACCACCATATATATATATATATATATATATATATATATATATATATATATATATGTGTGTGTGTGTGTGTGTGTGTGTGTGTGTGTGTGTGTGTGTGTGTGTGTGTGTGTAGGAATAGGTGAGTATGAGTATGAGAGGGCAAAAGAAGGAGTGTGTATTGTTGTGAGTAAAAGATGGAAGAAGAGCATAAGACAGTATGGATCAGTTGGCTCAAGGATTGTGTGGGTAAGATTGAAAGTTGGAATACAAACGTGGACGATTGTGTGTGTGTATGAGCCAACGCAATATCGTGCAAGCAGAGTGAGAGAAGAGTTCTGGACAAATGTGGAAGTGTGCATGGAAAAGTTTGGAAGGAATGAAAGAGTGTTTTTGATTGGTGATATGAATGGTAAAGTAGAGAATGTGAAGGTGGATGGAATAATTGGTGAGTGGGGTGTGCCTGCTGAAATAGATGAGAATGGCAGTGCATTAGTGGACATTTGTGCCGAGAGGGGGTTCGTGATAGCCATTACCTTCTTCAGGCACAGAATGATCCACAGGTATACATGGCGAGTGATGAGAAGGGTGGGTGGTGAATTGAATGAAAGGAAGGCAATGATTGATTATGTGTGTTTGGATGAAAGGATGCAAAGATGTGTAATTGATGCAAGAGCTTATAGAGGTTGGGGGAGTGGACTTTCTGACCACTACTTGGTGGTGGCCAGAATCAAGATCCAAGTAAGATGGAGAAATAGAAGAAGAGAAGGACGAGAGGAAGGAGTAGTTGCAAGGAGAGTGGAAAGGTTACAAGAGGATGAGAAAAGGGCAGAATATAAAAGAGAAGTAGAGGAACAAGTGGGTAAATATGAATTGGAGCAGACGGGGGACGTGGAAGGTGTGTGCAAGATACTCACAGAATAAGTATGTGCAGCATGTAATGTGGTGTGTGGGAGGAAGAGAAGACAAAAGGGGGTGCAAGGAACAGCATGGTGGAATGAAGAGGTGAGACAGGCTGTGGCACAAAAGAAGAAAGCATACAATGAATGGTTGAGGAATAGGGGCGTCGAAGAAGTTGAGAGGCGGGAGAGAAAGTTATATGTAGAAAGGAAGAGAAAGGTGAAAAGATTAGTAAGAGAGAGTAAGAAGAGAGTGGATGAGGAATTTGGAAGGAATCTTAGTGTAAATTGGAGGGACTGAAAGAAAATGTTGTGGAAAGAGGTGAAGAAAGCAAGACAGGGTGGCAGTGATGTTAGGGGAGTGAAAGATAAAAATGGTAGATTACTAGTGGAGAAGGGAGAAAAATTGAGCAGATGGAGAGAAGACTTTAAGGAATTATTGAACATATAGAATGGAAGTAATGCCAGTATAAATGGTTGGGGAATAGCTGGGAGAAGAAGGGAGGTGAGAAGACAGGAATAAATCAGTAGGATAGAAGTTGTGGAAGCAATGAAGAAAGTCAAATTGAAGAAAGCCCCAGGAATTGATGGAGTGTGTGGTGAAATGCTGAAGCATGGGGGAGAAATAGTAGTAGAATGGATGTGGAAGATGTGCAGATTGGCCTGGGAAGAAGATAGAGTCCCGGAGGATTGGAAGTCAGGTATAATTATTCCCTTGTACAAAGGAAATGGGGAAAAAGAAGTGTGTGGTAATCATAGGGGCATTTGTCTTATTAGTATAATAGGAAAAGTGTATGGTAGGATACTTATTGGCAGAGTTAGGGAAATAACAGAGGAATTTGTTGGAGAAGAACAGGGAGGCTTTAGGAAGGGAAGAGGTTGTGTAGATCAGATATTCATTCTTAGATCTTTAGTGGAAAAGTTTCTAAAGAAGGGAAAGAACTTGTATGCGGCCTTCATGGATTTGGAGAAAGCATATGACAGGGTGGATAAACAAGGATTGTGGAAAGTATTAAGAATATGTGGAGTAGATGGGAAGTTGCTGAATGCTGTGAAGAGTATGTATGATGGTGCTAAGGCTGCAGTGCGTGTGTATGGTGAACTGAGTGACTTTTTCTCTTTGAAGGTTTTGTTGAAACAGGAATGTGTCATGTCTCCATGGTTGTTCAATCTGTACATGGATGGGGTAATAAAAGAGATACAGGGTAGGGCAGTGGATGTTGGAGTGACCCTAGTGAGAGAGGGCAGTGTTTGGAAACTGCCTGTACTGTTGTTTGCAGATGATACAGTGTTGTTAAGTGAAGACGAAGGGGAGCTGCAAGACATGGTGGAAGAGTTTGGGAGAGTGTGTAAGAAACGGAATCTAAAGGTGAATGTAGGGAAGAGTAAAGTGATGGTCTTTGAGGGAGGTGAAACCAGCGAATGTAGAGTGAGGCTGGATGGTGAGGAGATGTAAAATGTGAGTATGTTCAAGTACTTGGGAATTGTGATGAGTAAGGAAGGAAGTTTGGAGGGTGAAGTGCCTGAAAGGGTACAAGGAAGAAAGGTTGCTGATTCCTTGAAAGCAGTGATAAGAAACAGGGAAGTGAGCATGGAAGTGAAAAAGTTACTGCATGACACTATTGTGATACCAACTCTAACGTATGGAAGTGAAGCTTGGACTTTGCTGGAAAGACACAAGTCAAGAGCGAGAGCACTGGAAATGAGATATTTAAGAGGAGCCTGTGGAGTTACATGGATAGACAAGGTGACAAATGAGGATATAAAGGAGCGTTGCGGTGTGGATGTGATAGGAAACGTTAGGAGGAACAGACTGAGGTAGTTTGGGCACGTGGAGAGGATGGAGGGTGAGAGACTGACGAGGAGAGTGTGTGAGGTGGAGGGGGGGAGAGGGAGGGGGAGGCCAAGGATGAGATGAAGGGATGGAGTGGAGAGGTATATGATAGAAGGGAGTGTGAATTGTGAGCAGGGCAGTGACATGGCGGGGGACACGGCGACTTGGAGGCGATTTGTTTGTGGCCACCTCGTACGGGATTGAGGCGTCTGGCAATCTCTATCTATCTATATATATATATATATATATATATTGTGTGTGTGTGTGTGTGTGTAGGTACTGACTTTTACCTGATAACCATACACCCACATATCTTATTAATTAAGAAACTTTATACTGGCTAGGTTATATTCAATAAATCCACGTGGTCTATCGTGTCATTTACTCATATCTGTTCCAAGTGACTCAACAGTATAATAAATAAAACAAAGATTCTGGGTGTGGTCATTCGGGTGGGTCATGCAGTCATCATATATTATTATCAGTGATCATTTTCAAACTACTCTGCTACATAGGGTATTAGTTTTACTCTTGACCACTCTCATTTTATAAGGAATTATACTGGCCTAGGACAGCTGGATTTATAACCACACCAAAAAATACGTGAACTTCACAAACTATTAAACACTGAACCTGCTGCCTTTTCGAAGTAGTTTACGTGAAAGTCCACTGTATGAGCCTTCATGACATAGTTAATACAATGTGTAACAGATATATTGCATAAATCTATGCCATAGTATAACTTAATAAACTGATCGCTGAGAATCCGGTAAGCTACCAATAAAAACAGATGCTCCTTCAGTGTAATTTTGTAATGAACATTAATATAACATTATTTTCTCCTGGAAGAAATACTTATACATGTAATAATGATTCCATATTACAGTATTATAATACTTCAGTGTTCGTCCATATGGTGTTTCAGGTTTCACCCCCAAAACATAATCATAATAATATAATAATGTAACATGCTACAAACTTATAAATAGAACCTAAATAAATACTGAGGTGTGTGTCATCAAGTGTTAAAGGCAAACATTACATATAAGTCTTGGACGTCCTTAGCTACGTATGCACACACCCATTTTACCATTATGACACACATTTCATACTCATTATACTCCCCCCACCCCCACCACGCGTGTTGTCCCACACCCACACGCACACGCATATACTGTTTTTGGCATTCTGTGTACTGAATGAAATCGTGCTTTGAATTCTGTTGTTTCAAATGTAAATAAGTATATAGAGCTAACATTAATAGCATGTTCATTAACACTACACACTGTCAGGCTGGCAATACTGAAACAAAGGACCAAGACTGTGACTGGTGTGTGAGATCTGGAAGCTCCCACAATATGCTTCATAAATGTATTTGAGAGTTCCATATAGGCTGTTTGTATTTTTCATAAGAAATGTCTTCATCAGTATGTTTACTTGAATTATTGACATAACTGGATGGAAAGGAACCTCTGCAGTGACACTACAACTCACCACCGTAACTATGAGCATTGGAGGTGTCAGCGGCCACTTCCCGTCTAACTGGTATCCGCCACTGAACACACGATTACCTTTAGCATTAACGAAAATATCACAGTAGGTATGGCTACCCCATGACTATTACTGAAGTATAAACTGTGCAAATAAGTATTGATTACTGGTTAACGTAATCCGTAATGTAAGGTTATATATTGCACTTGTATTTTGACACAGTATTAAATTTTAGATAAAGATACTAAATGCAATGTCATTACCATTAGTTCAAACTGATAATGTGTGTGTGTGTGTGTGTGTGTGTGTGTGTGTGTGTGTGTGTTATGATTGCCAGCTGAGGAGTTTTAGAGAGAGAGAGAGAGAGAGAGAGAGTCGAGGTGGTGGAGCAGGCAGCATGTTTTCCGTTAACTAGGGAGGGGGTATCCTAGTGTGTAATCGAGTCTATATAAAGATAATAAAAATAAATAGATATATTATTATTTAGGATACAGGATATCATTAACACCTTAATAACTATACTGTAATGACTAAGAATACATAACTGTTGGCCGCTGACTCCCCCCTTCCCCCTACATCGCTCCATTTCCGGGTGAACTTGCCCTCTGTTTCTGAACCACAACTCAACCTGTATCGTGGTTCACGCTACAAGGCAAGAGAATTATTTTCTATAACTCAGACAATAAATAGTATAGTGCACAGCCCAATATCCCAATCACATATTTATTAGCCTATATCATAGCATAATACAATGGCCACATAATATAATTCGGAGGATGAAGCTTAGCGATTCGAACATTGTCGGACACACACACACACACTCTCACACACACACACACACACACACACACACAGGCGCGCTGTTACCACGTTAGCCAAATCACGCAACCAGGTGGTCCAGTCGGAAATCATGCCGAGTGTACAGTTGGCCAAGAAGAAAGTGCAACCAAATATGCTGGTGTGTGGCGATATCTGGCAGCTGCTCCGTAGGAAACACTCGTATTTTATCAATGGATCACTCAGAATCTACATTCTTTGTAAGGATGCACGTGATTGGCTGAAGCATTCAGTATCGGAACAAATGTTTTGTCCCTTATTTATTACTGAATATTAACTACGTGGCAAGAAGTAATGTATGCATATGATGTCTATGTACTAAGCAAGCTGTAATTACAGTGACAGCAAGAATAACACGAAGCAATGAGTACCGATTAACTTATGGTACTGTGTTAGCATTGAGAAAGGTGTTTCAGGGGTTAGTTTCGAATGATTTTGACCTTTGAAGCAACGGAACCTGGCCGAGGCACATTGTCTAATTGGTGTCGGTATCTATCGAGATGCAAAGTTTTCTTACGAAATGGGCTAATATGAGACGTTACGTAATTACACACGCTCTGAAAATTAGTGTAATATATAAGTCATATAGGATTGGCCATTCCAGTTCAACATCACTAGCAATGCATATTCTGTAAATCGTTTATGCAAGTCTTATAATATTCCCTCAGTACGATGTCATTTATAATTACTTCATTTTGGTTACAGAAAATTAAATTTAAATAAGAGAGAATAATTGCCTGCTCAGCTAAAGGACCTACCTTAACTATTCCCCCTAGTATCATGATTCATAACCGAATGCTTGATACAATTTAACTACTTCATTGCAAACTGATGCTGACAGCAGCGAGTGTCCACACTATGAATCTGGTAGCACGCTACTTGTAGTGCTCCACCCGTGAGTAGGGGTCTCAACCTCGGATAAATTACCCCTAGCGCAGTCATTGCAGTCATTCTGCATTTAAACACATTTATCGTTATATTTACGCTAGGTCCATTGCCTACATAAACTGATGTATTGTTTGTGTATGTTATGGCCAACGATCCAAACGTATTTGGAATATAAAAAACAGCTTAGGTAGGCTGCAATGCTCTAGTAGGTCAACCAGGGATCAAACTCGCTATCCTGAACCCGCAGCCATTCACCCTTCCTCCAATTCCCCATGTAAGTGCACCTCGCCGCATCACCATCAATTCGACAACAGATATAACCTGACCACCTTGCATATTGTGATGTTCGTGTAGAAACTATAAACACCTATTAAATGTTTGGATTTCGATATGATTCAGTGTCGTTTGCTTTAATTTCATAGGATGTCTACTATGAGGAGATTGCTCCAGTCGAATTGGAGGGGCCTAAAAGCCATGTTCGGCATACCTGTTCACACCACACGTTGTTCCCATGAATCCTTCCTCCCCTCTTATCTCACTATGGTGTGGAAAGGAGGGATACCTTTAACAATTATATATCCTCATGCCTGTCATTGCACCCATATGTATTGCTGCCGGGCATCAGTGTTGTTTTATTTTATTTTTGTCAATCTTCACTTATTTCTATGTAGTTCACGTTACAGTAACTATTTTATGAAAAAGAGGGTGGGAATATCTAGGTAAGAAAACTGTGAAAGACGAAATAGAGACGACGGAAATTTTTGACATTTAACCTTCCATTATACCGACACATGTTTGCTGCGTAGTTAATTATACGAGGCTAGCTAAACTGATATCGTCAGACAGGAGTTTGCTAGTGATGTTGAACTGGAATGGCCAATCTTATATCACTTATATATTACACTAATTTTCAGAGCGTGTGTAATTACCTAACATCTCATATTGGCCCACTTCGTTAGGAAACTTTGCATCTCGATAGATACCGACACCAATTAGACAATGTGCCTCGGCCAGGTTCCGTTGCTTCATAGGTCAAACTCATTCGAAACTAACCCCTGAAACACCTTTCTCAATGCTAACACAATAATATAAGTTATTCGGTACTCATTGGTACGTGTTATTCTTACTATAAATGTAATTACAGCTTGCTTATATAGTACATAGACATCATCTTTATACATTACTTCTTGCCACGTAGTTAATATTCAGTAATAAATAAGGGACAAAACATTTGTTCCGATACTGAATGCTTCAGCCAATCATGTGCATCCTTACAAAGACTGTAGATTCTGAGTGATCCATTGATAAAATACGAGTGTTTACTACGGAGCAGCTGCCAGATATCGCCACACACCAGCATATTTGGTTGCACTTTCTTCTTGGCCAACTGTACATATACTGTATATATATATATATATATATATATATATATATATATATATATATATATAATATATATATCTATTTTTTTTCTCTCTCTATATATATGTATACTTGTATATACAGGGTGTAACGCGACGTATGACAAAAACTTACACCAATGATCTACCATGTAATTTTGAGTATATTTTGTTCTATAAACATGTGCTCTCTGCGACCCCAGTTCAGTGTCCAGCATTCTGCAGTTTTGTGTAAAAGCTTCGTCTCTTGCATGTGCCATTGGGTGAGAGCTTGGCAGGGCGACGGGAGACGAATATTATTAGCTTATACCGTACTATACATGAAAATCCCATATCCTATCAGTACACACGAGTTTTAAGAAGAAACTTTACGTAGTCTATTGATTCTTTAACATCAAGTCATGCATTCATGCAATTCTTTTGCACAAATCGACTGTAATCAAGGATTAAGTTCGAATTTTATGGCTTGCAAGGGAGTAGGGAGGGAGGGAGGACAGGCTGGTGTGTTGTTGCCAGTTATGTAATACTTGGTTTGTAGGATGTTGCTACCAGCATTATCATAACACCCACAGCTCATTCAGTGAAAAAACGTTATTCTAAAGGGAGATTAACCTCACTTTAAGTCAGGAAGAATATTATTTATCACAATTTTTCTGCTGCAAGTAAACATGGCGCCCTTGGGTATCTCCACCTGTGTTCCTCTCTGCAGCACTGGCATTACCATCGCAGAACCCGTAAAAAAAAAAACACGATATCTGCATAATCTTCATTGCTGTACGTACGTAGCATGCTGTTTCATGAACATGTGAAGCTGAACCCGGTGAACAACAGAACGCGGAGAACAGTATTTGAAGAGTACCTCCTCTGCAAATGTTCCCGTTCAAATGACAGTGGACGCTGGGTTGCCAAGTCCTTATCAATCTCGCTAGTTTAGTCCTGAAAACTTGCTAGAATGTCGCTAGATAATAAACACTGCAAAACATCGCTAGAAAATACGATAAAATCTTTAAAATATCACCTAAAAATGGGAAAAATATCCAGAATGTAGCTGGATATCATGTTGCCAGATGTTAGTGCTGCAAGTAGAAGCAAAAAATAGGTCTAGTTGCATACGCGTTACATTGGCAATCCTGTATCACTGTTTTACGTCATCATATGAAAAAAATTGTGCCACGTTTACTTGCAGCAAAAAAAATTGTAATGAATAATAATATTACTCCTGATTTAAAGTGAGGCTAGTCACTCAGTACAGTAATCTTCTTTCACTGAATGAGCTGTAGGTGTTATGATAATGCTGGTAGCAACATCCTACAAACCAAATATTACATAACTGGCACAACACACCAGCCTGTCCTCCCTGCCTCCCTACTCCTTTGCAAGCCATAAAATTCGAATTTAATCCTTAATTACAGTCGATTTGTGCAAAAGAATTGCATGAATGCATGACTTGATGTTAAAGAATCAATCGACTACGTAAAGTTTCTTCTTAAAACTTGTGTGTACTGATAGGATATGGGATTTTCATGTATAGTACAGTATAAGCTAATAATACTCGTCTCCCGTCGCCCTGCTAAGCTCTCACCCAATGGCACATGCAAGAGATGAAGCTTTTACACAAAACTGCAGAATGCTGGGCACTGAACTGGGGTCGCAGAGAGCACATGTTTATAGAACAAAATATACTCAAAATTACATGGTAGATCATTGGTAAGTTTTTGTCATACGTCGCGTTACACCCTGTGTATATATATATATATATATATATATATATATATATATATATATATATATATATATATATATAATGTATATATATATATAATCTATCTATCTATATCTATCTATCTATCTATATATATATAAACCGGTATATACAGTATGTATATATATATATATATATAATATATATATTTATATCTATATTTATCTATCTCTATCTATATAAACCGGATGTGTATATATATATATATATATATATATATATATATATATATATATATATATATATATATATATATATATATCTGTATCTATATTTATCTACCTATCTATATAAACCGGTATATATATATATATATATATATATATATATATATATATATTATATATAATTTATATCTATATCTATATTTATCTATCTATCTATATAAATCGGTATATATATATATATATATGTATTTATATGTATATCTATCTATCTATATATATAAACCGGTATATATATCTATATCTATCTATATATTTTTATATAACAGAAGGTATATTACAGAAGAACAATGGAAGGAAAAAAAAAATCCATAATCCATATCACAGGTGCCCTTCATGTATTAAAAATCTATAACGGTTCGAACTGAATTGCTGTGTTTGAAGTTTGGGGGAAACCAACGTGGGGAAGCGATTTGCAAAGAGAAGTTGGTCGGGGAATAAATGAATTCAGATCAATTTAGTCTGAGGATGGTGGTGCCGTGAACCCTATACTCACCCAGACTAATGTGAAGCAGATGCCCAGCGTTGAGGTAAACACTCCTGCCCACACCTGGTTGCCCAAAGGATAGTAAAAACTGAGCAAGCTGGGTTTTAACACGGGTTTGGCCATAGCGAAACTCAAAGCATCCTGATCAATTGAATATGTGTGGTCCCACCTGTAACATTTGAGTGGGAGATTAGGTCATGTACAGCTGACCACACATGAACCTAGAAGAGTGTCAGTGAGAAGTGGATGTCTAGATACAACGTCTGACGTTCATGCATCACAGCTACATTATCATTTCAATTAATATTTGACATCTCTGACAATTCATGGCAGTGGCACCAACATACATATGATTATGTCAAGTTTGACAAGTGTAGCAATTGCTAGACCTCTGCTACACACTGATGCTGTCCCAGGTTCATATTGTTGAGAAGCAGGATTTGCCAGTTAGATTAAGCTTGAGAATTCCTGATAATTCTAGTAGTACCGGACGTGTCAGAGTTGCCAGTTAGCCTGCTGTTTGAGAGCACAGTTACTTTGTAAGTTGTATATTATTTTTGTGCGCCTTTTCTCTATATTGTTTTTTTTTTTAAGTGATTGTTAAATTATGTAAAATCATTTTATCTCAGTTTGTATGCTAAATAATTTAAAGTGTTATGCAGTGTAAAAAAAAAAAATCTCTTGCATGTTTTGGTTGTCTGTGAGTTGGTAACTGTTGGAACCGTTCCTCTCTCGGGAATGCACGAGAACTTAGTAGAAGTAGTAGAGCACTCCAGACTATAGGAAGCTTATATAAGGATGGGTAAGAGACTAGAGCAGTTTCAGTCGGTTTTCAGTCCAGTCTGAGTGTAGTTAAGTGTCAGTGCAGTTAGTGAAGTTTGTATATCTTCGGTACTTGTCAAAATATTGAAGTGTTGTTGGCAAGAATTAAGTGTAATGGCATTTAGAGAAGATTGTATATCTTTGCTTCGGTACTTCTGAAAGTTGTGAAGTGTTGTTGGCAAGCATTAAGTGTCAGTGCAGTTAGTAAAGTTTGTGTATCTTCAGTACTTGTGATTATAGCAAAGTGAAAGTTGGCAAGCATTACTGTATAGTGTAACTATATGGAAGACAAAGAGAGTGAACTTAAGAAGCCAGTGTTTATTTACAATGGCTTGGGCGATCATGTGTACTGTACACAGAAAGGCCGCCTCTGGGAAGAACAACTTGGTGGCCAATGTCCTTCCTATACTGAACTATTGCTGGTGGGGCGTGTGGCAATGTGGGATGGGGACATAACAGTGGTGTTAGGGGTGGGATCATTAGAAAGTGCTGCAGTGAGTTAAACAATGGACATGGAGCAAGTGGGTGTGCAGACAAGGTCCTGAGCTGGGCAGGAGGATGAAGTGTTTCTGGTGGCAATTATGAAGCTATTACAAGCATTAAGTGTACAACTACAAGCACAGAATGCAGGGCTACAGACACAAAGTGTACAACAACAAACACAGAATGAAGGACAGAAATAGCTCAAAGGACAATTACGGACACAGAACGAAGAAATGAAAGAACAGTTCCAAGAACAGAGGGAACAGCTGCAAGAGGCATTACAGGAATCACAGAGATAATTACAACTGAGGATGAAAGGACAGCTAGATGCTTTCATGGGGAAAATGAAGGAAGAACAGGAACAATAATTTTGAAGAAGGAAGTACATGCTGAGCTACAGCAGCACAAGTATGATGTATGCAATAATGTGACGGAGTGCAAACAGCATGTTGACGACCAGTTCAAGAAAATTTGTGAGGGCATTGTGATGAAGTGGAGACAGCATATGGTTAACCAGCTGATATATGTAGTCGACGATGTAAAGATAATTTGTGAGAAAATTGAGGCTGCAGAGAAATATTGCACTGCTGAGCCCCAGGCTAGTGTACAGGGAGCATATGAAAAGAATGGACAGTGTATAGTGAATCCTGACGGATTCCAAGCATCTAAAGGTAGCATTACAGGGTTGAATAATCAAAATGCCTAAGTTTTAAGCCCTGGACATAATTATGATACCCCAGTTCTTAGGCCGCAAACCAGTGAAGTGCATGGCTATAATGTGGGTCCAGTTAAAAAGAAATCTCTGGAATTTGATGGTAGAGTATCTTGGGAAGTTTACGTACGTAGTTCATTGCTTTCTGATTAGAATGACTGAGGTGATAGGAAGAGGACAGTGCAGTTTGCTACTAACATCAAGGGTGCCACAATGAAAATTCTGGGCCAAATGTCAGTAGAGGAGAGGAACATTTATCAGTCCTTAATAGAAGTACTGGAGCATAGATACGGAACCATGTACCAGGTTGAGGTTTACAGGACAAGATTCCAGACCCATGTACGGGCTTGAAGCGAATCCCTACAGCAGCTTGCTTGTCACCTGGAGCCTATGGCATTCAAGGTGTACCCTGCAGCAGCACCTAACCTGTTGGTTATAATTCTGAGGGACCAGTTCATCGAGTCTCTTCATGGTGCAGTGGTGAAAGTGCAAATGAAGCAGGCACAACCCAGAAGCATGCAAGAAACACTAGCAAGGGCTCTACAATTTGAATCCTACATCAGGTCCAGTATGTCTATTTTTTCAGGCAGGTCGTAGTGCAGGACTCAAAGGAAAAGGGCAGGTACGTGAAGTGGAAAAATTTGAAGGAAGTTGCTGGTAAAGTGAAAATCCTGGACATAGGAAAGAAGACTGCTACAAGTGGAAGAGGGAACAGGAGAAGACCAGGGGAGGTTGTTGGTTCTGCAGGAAGGAGGGACACAAGAAGGACGATTGATACAAATGGAAGAAGGAGGAAGGCCAGAGCAGTGCAAGGAAATCTACAATTGTAACAAATTCGTGTTGGACACGTAGGCCTAGTGAGGTGGGACACTTCGGTTCTGAGTGTCCAAAGAGGAAAAAGGAAGATAAAACGAAGCAGGCAGAAGACCAAAAAGAAGCGGGAAACGAGTGGAGGCTGATGTTAAGGGGCAACCACCAGCTGCCTTTTCCCATGTAGCCCCACCGCTGAGACAATACAAGAGAACTTCAATCGACAGTGTGCGAGTAGATGGAAGAACAGACGGAAAGAAATGTTCCCTGAGGACTGATTCAGCCTCAGAACAGACTTCTGTGAGGCCTGATGTGTTACATCATCAGTATATGCCTGAGTCATCAAAACAATTGTGTGGCGTAACAGGGCACCACACAGAACTGAAGGGACCCTTGGATGTCCAGATTAAAGTGGCAGAGCAAGAGGCCATTCCCCCAGTCTATGTAGCTGAGATGGAGGATCCTTGCCCTCTTGGTCTGAACTATCTGATGATCATGGGATGTGAGCTGGACTTTTGCTCCATGAAGCTGAAGCTTTGAGAAAAGTCAGTTCCCCTCATGGCAATGAGACATACCAGTTCTGGTGGTGAGGTGAGGGCAATCTGCACTACAGTGATACCTCAAGATCAGAACTACTGCTCCAGTGTAAGGTGAGCGACTCTTTTGACAGCTGTCTAGGGGTAATGGAGCCAGATGTATGGTGAATGATGAAGGCTGGAGTGATGGTAGGGAGATCTTCGGTGGAAACTGGCGCAGGTGAAATGCCGGTTGTGGTGGCGAATTTTTCCCTTTAACCACAGAACTAGTCAAAGAAGATGGGAATCTACCACACTGCTAACAAGACCTATTTTCAAGAAGTTGCCAATGCCTGGAAGACTGACAAGTGCTGAAGTTGAGGCAGCTGCTGTCAAGTTTTGCTGATGTCTTTTCCACTAGAGACCCAGACCTGGGGTGCACTGATCTGGTGGAGCATTGTATAGACACCTGGGATCACCATCCAATTAAACAGCCAGCAAGGAGGACTGCGCCAACCCAATGGCAAGAAATGGAGAAGGTAATGGAGAATCTCCAAAGTTAAGGAGTGATAGAAAAGTCCAGCAGTCCTTAGGCATCAGTGGTGATTCTGGTAAGGAAGAAGGATGGCTCAGTAAGATGCTGTGTAGATTATCGAGCCCGGAAAGAACTGACAGTGAAATATGCATACCCCTTGCCAAGAATTGATATCACCCGGGATGCTCTGTCAGGTGCCAAGCGGTTCTCCAACCTGGACATGAAGGCAGGATATCATCAGGACAAAGTTGCAGACAAGGACAAGGAGAAAACAGCCTTTTCATATGGGCAGGGTTTATGGGAATTTAAAGTGATGCCATTTGGCCTATGCAATGCCCCAGCTACTTTTGAGCATCTTATGGATCATGGGGCACCTGAAGCTGAACCCTATGAAGTGCTACTTGTTCCAGAAGGAAATGAAGTACCTGGGACACACTGTAGGCAAGGGCGGCTTCCGTACTGATCCAGAGAAGGTGTCAGCTTTGAAAAACTGGCCAGTTCCAGCTTGTCTGAAGGAGCTATGGAGTTTCCTGGGCTTGTGTACCTACTATCGGCATTTTGTCAAGGACTTTGCAACAATAGCTGCACCTCTTCACAAGCTGCTGGGGAAGAGGCAGAACTTTGCTTGGACAGCAGTGACTCATAAAGCTTTTGATGAATTCAAGCATGCATTGGCCAGCTTTGCAGTATTGTCATACCCCGAACAGAGTCAGCCATTTATCTTGGACTGTGACACTAGTGACCATGGTGCTGGTGGAGTCCTGTTACAGAAGGAGGGTGACAAGGACTATGTGGTGGCGTAATACAGCAAGAAGCTTAGCCCACATGAGTGGAACTACTGTGTGACCTGTAAGGAGATCTTGACAATAATGAAGAGCCTTGATTTCTTTCATCCCTACTTGTATGGGTCCTGTTTCATCATCAAGGCAGACCATGCGGCTCTGAAGCGGCTGTAGACGTTTAAGAATCTGGAAGGACAACTGGCATGCTGGCTTGGGAAGTTGAACCAGTACAATTATGAGGTGCGGCACCGTCCTGGGCGAGTGCGTGGAAATGCTGACAGCCTGAGTCATTGGCCTTGTGACCCAGAGTGCCAGCATTGTAGTAAAAAAGATCATAGCAAGAAATGCAGTCGTACTGCAGTGACAGGGCCAACATCAGATGCAGAAGACCTGAAGAGGATACAGAGAGAGGATGCAGATTTACAACCAGTGCTAAAGTGGCTGCAGCAGAGTATGGTACAACCATCTTGGAAAGAGGTCTTCAGATTCTGCCATACACCAAGAGCTACTGGAGTCAGCGTGACTGTCTTCACTTGAACAACGCATTACTGGAATGTCAGTGGGAGACACGCGATGGCCTCAGCAAGTACTGGCAACTAGTGGTTCCGAAGAAAATGAGGTCTGTGATCTTAGATGAGTCTCATAACATATCACTAGTAGGCACCTGGGAGTTAAGAAAATTCTAAGTCGGCTGCAACAGAGGTTCTGCTCTACTGGCATGCATCAGGACGTTGAAGAGTGTTGTTGGGCCTGTGATGAATGTTGCGCCAAGAAGGGACTCAAGAAACGCAGTTGCACTCCTCTTGAACTGTACCATGTAAGTGCACCGATAAAAAGAGTCAAGTAGATATTGCTGGACCTCTGCCACTCACCGAAAAAGGAAGCCAGTATATATGTGTTGCGATGGACTACTTCACAAAATGACAGGAATCGTATGCCATCCGTGATCATGAAGCTGCAACTGTTGCTCAGGTGCTGGTTAACCAGTTCTTCTGCCATTTTAGGATGTCACAAGAACTACATTCAAACCAGAGTAGAAACTTCGAGTCTAATGTGTTCTGTGAGTGCTGCAAGTAACTGGGGATCAAGAAGACCGGGAAGACCCCATTAATGCCACAGTCAGATGGGATGATGGAGAAATTCAACTGGACCCTGGAACAAGAACTGGCCAAGTATTGTGTAGATAGACAAACAGAATGGGACCAGAATTTACCAGCGTTGTTGATGGCATATCGGTCTGCATCCCATGAGTTTACCGGATACACCCCTGCAAAACTGATATTGGGCCACGAGTTATACTTGCCCACGGACTTGTCAGTGGGAAGACCACCTGGTGAAGGGTTGCCTATAGACATCTCCAGCTATGCAAATTATCTTCAGAAAAGGCTGGTTGAGGTACATCATGAAATGCGAGGAGCCCTTTAGTTTTCAGGAGACGTGATGAAATGCAAGTATGATGCCAAGGCAAGTGAAGTGAGCTTCAAGGATGGTGACAAAGTTGGTTATACAAACCTCAGCAGAAGAAAGGCAGTCACCAAAGCTGCAGAGCCAGTGGGATGGGTCTTACACTGTGTTGGACCACTGGATTTGGGAAGGCAGGAAATCTCACCCAAAGGTGGTACACGTGAATCGTCTGTGGAAGCACCGTGGGCCAGGACAATACAACTGGGACGTTTCTGAGAAATCATGCTCAACCACAGCCGAGGATGTTGAGGAGGATGAAGGTGCTGAAGTACAAGAAGATGGCGACAGTTTCTGGAGGGAAGAAGTGCATCAGGAAGAGGACCAAGACATTCCAGTAGCAGTGGACTGTGTGGAGGAGCAGGGATGTCGTCGGAAACGGAATAGGAGAAGGCCTGATAAGTGGAAGCAATATTTTGTGTATAATCAGAGGTTTACTTTGGATTGAGGATTATGTTTGTATATATTGTTTACTCTTGTCGGGATGACAGAAGGACTAGGGAGGGGGTAGTGTTGAGAAGCGGTATTTGCCAATTAGATTGTGCTTGAGAATTTCCGATGATTCTAGTCTACTCTACGTGTCAGAGTTGCCAATTAGCCCGCTGTTTGTGAATGCAGTTGTTTTGTATGTTGTACATTATTTTTTGTGCTCTTTTTCTCTATAATGTTTTTATGTGATCATCAAATTATATAATTTTATCTCAGGTCGTGTGCCGAGTAATTTAAAGTGTTGTGCAGTGTAAGAAAAATCTGGCATGTTTTGGATGTCTCTGAGTTGGTAAATGTAATTGGTGCTCCCTCAGGAACGCGCGGGAACTTTGTAGATGTAGTAGATCACTCCAGAGTATAGGAAGGAAATAAGGATGGGGAAGAGACTAGAGCAGTTTCAGTCGGTTTTCAGTCCGGTTTGAGTGTATTTGTCACTGCAATTAGTGAAGTTTGTATATCCTCGATACTTGTGAAAATAGTGAAGAGTTGTTGGCAAGCATAAAGTGTAATTACATTTATAGAAGATGGTATAACTTCAGTATTTGTGAAATTAGTGGTGTTGTTGGCAAGCTTTAAGTGTCAGTGCATTTCGTGAAGTTTGTATATCTTCGGTACTTGTGAAAATAGTGAAGTGAATGTTGGCAAGCATTAAGTGTAATTATTTTGAAAATAAAGACAGTGAACTTAAAAAGCCAGTGTTTATTATTCACGACGCCTGGTGTGATCTTGTGTATTGTACATCAAAAGGCTGCCTCTAGGAAGAACAACTCACTGCGCAATGTACGGTACTTCCTATACTGAACTACTGCTGTTGGAGCCTGTGGCAGTGTGGGACGGGGACGTAACAACATGTTGCCAAATGTACGTGTTGTCCCACCTGTAATATATCAGTGGGGAGATGTGGTCATGGCTTTTATTCTCACTGGATAAGGATGCACTCTGACATCTCCTAATCGATTTATTTTGCTTCTCACATCTTATTAGACATTCCTGTGTAACGTAAAGCCTTCTAATTGCCATACTTCGCATAAATAATGTGCAAATGGATGTTAACCAGCCATGTAAAAAAAAATGCTATGGAAGATGTGCTGGGGAGCCTCCATTCCCAACAAGACTACGGGACCATGTCAGTATGTTCACGCAGACAAGTCTTTTCGCAAAGTTTCATGAATACATATGGGTATAATCGAACCATCTGAAACACACATCAGTAGAGATAGGGTTTTTCATTGTATTTCGTCAATATGTAAATTTTCTTCAGATGGAAATGGGACGATGCTTTTCTCCTCTCTGACCGTACAATACAAAGTCATAGGCTAGTATTTTTGTCTGTTTAGAAGTCTCCCTAACACTTATTAGTAATATATTATCGGCTATGGATGGTTAATACCCTACTGTCTATCATTTTTGCAGAATATGCAGATACTGGGAGGATTTATGCAACACATTAGAGGATATTAAGGTGTAATAAGGAAAATTAATCACTTACGTGAGGTTTTAGGGAGATTCTTTAACCGTCAAGAGTGTTGGCCCAAGTGGTTTTGAACATCGCAGCACAGCTTGCTCAGCTATTTAATATGCCAACTGCATTTTAATCCGTCACATCCTGAGGTTTTCTGCACCTCCGACATCCCGCAGTCCCGAGGTATTTTCAAAAAATTTTTTTTTGGCTAAAACTTCCACTTTTGGTGAGAAACATCGAAAATTCATAGAGAAATCGCTCACCTGAGGTTTAAAAAACTCAATCCAGGTAGGAGTTCCTCCTTACCTGACTGGGTTTTCTAACTTGCTGGCACCAAAGAAAACGAGTTCTATGGGTGAGTAACTATTTTATCCACTCATAAACGGTATTTATTTACTTGGTACGAATTTATATGTAGTATGAGAGTATATTGGTTTTCAAGCAGTAATATAGGCATTATAAGCATTGTTTCACTCAGTAACTTATCACCATTCATGACCTTTTTTTCCCACATTACCTGATCATCATTTCTGACTGTTTCTTCCTGTAATGCTATGTAAACCTTGTCCTCCACATTGTCATCGATTGGGGAATCACTCTGGCCCTGAATGTCTTTATTGGCCAGGTCACTGGTAACAGGTGAATTGCCGAGACAATGGCATGCAGGGGGGGGGAGAGATTATGCAGTGTAAGGCATTGTCCCTGCTTGGCATCTTGTAGAGGAATAGAGGAACGTGTCCCGTATATAAATACGAAAAATCACGCGCGAAAATTGAAAATTGTGCAAATTAGGGACTTTGCAATTGCATGACGTACCGGTATGTCGCCGGGACTGGGAAATGCAAATAGTTGCAATGTACCCATATGTCGACGGGACGGGGCGGGTTAACATTCCCTTGTGTCACTGGTATAAATGATGTCCATATCTCATATATATATATATATATATATATATATATATATATATATATATATAAATATATATATATATATATATATATCTATATATATTTATATATATATATATATATATAATATATATGTATTTATATATATATATATATTTATATATATATATATATATATATATATATATATATATATATATATATATATATCATACAAACATGAGAATACAAACGTGTAATATGCTGCATAATTCGCTACGAATGAAGAGTTACAAGGCCACCTCATGCCCTGAAAATTCTGTTGACCCCTTTATCCCTGTCGCTGGCTTCAAAAAGTACTCATAATCTAAGCCTGTATTCTTGTCGGGTTTGGAAGCTCGCTAACATTTTTTCGTGTGGTCAATCTATTATAAACTAAATTGCTGCAGAGGAATTCTTGATCTAACTTAGATTGAAAGAGTTCATGGTGGTTACACATTAGTTTTGCTTACATCTCAAGATTAATGGGTATGACCGGGTTGAAGACGCTGGCAACGAAGGACTGCCTGGCCATCACCTGACCATGTACCTGTGGAAAGGTAAATGAAACTGTTTTAACCTGGCATATATTAAATTATCCAGACCCGTTAAGGACTGACAGTTCAGATTTCCTTTAATTACTTCATACCACATTCCCTTTAGGTTATCCTGCATAATTTTGTCTTTTAGGTTATTTGTTTGTGGCCACCCCTAACGGGATTAAAGCTTCTGGCAATGCATAGATAGATAGAGAGGGTTTATATGTTTAATCCTGCACTTAAGCCACTTCAGAACTCCACCCATGAGAAAAATACATGTTCATTTACCCTTTTGGCTAGGCCTTGGACTCTAACCATACTGTCATATGTAATTATAGTCTTGTTCTTATTATGGAAGTTACCCCTTTGTAGCATAGAACGTTTTGTTGCATAAAACTTTTTGCTGCGTACAACGTTTTGCAATAGCAAGAAATATATGTAAATGGCATCACTGTACGAAGCAAAATGAAACAGAAAATGTACAGTATGTGTTATTAAGCCTCTCATTTCAAAGACAACATTTTATATATAATTCTCGTTAATTTCGTAAGTATTTTCTTAGTTCGGGAGCGGCATTATGAACTGACGGGCCTGGGAAAAGACTTCATTAACTACTTTATAAGTAGAAGTTCCTTTTAACTTCAACAAAATCAGCTGGTGGTTGTAAGAGTCTAATGAGATGTCCTCGGGCTGAAAGACTTAAGCCCATATTCTCGTCGGTTAAGGAAACTCCCGAACACCTCTCGCTTAGCAGAATATTTCTGCATAACTCGTTAAAATAAACTTTTGTGTTATTTTTGTCATCTGTCTTGGAAATGAAAAGATATCAACAGTAGCAAGGTGTGGGAGGCAAAATTAATTTCCAGGGAAAATGCTAAGATGTCTACTAAACCGAAGAGAATATGGGGCTTAATTTTTAAAATGCTTAATGGTATTATAATTATGGTCGATGATCCTGGATACAATTGATTGACTGTGGTAACTATCTAATTAACAAAAAAAAAAAAAAAAAAAAAAAATGCAGAAAATGTCTTGAAAAATTTAGCTCTCGTGGAACAGGAGCATATTTCAAACCTCTTTATGCACAGAAACTAAATTGTGCTCGACATATTCTGAGTTTTGAAAAGTTTTATCAAATTATTAAAGACCGGCCAAAACAATGCCAAAAGGAAGACTATTAATTTTCTTTGATACTCCACCTCGTCCCAGTTTCTTGAAGGTAAAATATAGACTGTGAAATTGAGTGCCCTGGCCAGATACATCAGCTGGTTGTAGTCCATGCCGAAGTGAGTGGCGTTGTCGCCCTCCCCTGATGTGACCCAAAAGGGCTCATATGGAAAAGCTGTAGCGTTCATCCTCATCCCGTGAAAACTGAAACAATACAGTATACATTTTTTTTTTTTTTTTTGTCCCGCATGTTTTTTTTTTTTTTTTTTTTTTTTTTTCAACATTTGCCTAAGTTCAACATTTCAAGCCTAAGTTCTCTTTGTCAGAGGGTACCTTGATATGACAGGCACATAATTCTATGCAAAAGCCTTTGTCAATACACAACATCCCTATCATTATATGCCCACTACACACAACACAGCTAAGCACATGAAGCAGCTAACACACAAAGATTTCCAAAACTGTCTAGAGGTGGGATATTGTTGCAGAGATTCAACGACAATATCCAACACTAGCAATGAAAAAACGCATATTTGCTTATTTCACACACATTACAATACAACATCTCGATCACAGGACCATAATTCAAGTCCCCATCCTGACATCCACCCATCGGAGATGTCCTTAAACAGATATGTCCGAGTTAATCCAGGCAGATTAAAAGCAGGACATCACCCAGTCCTCCTCAGTTACCAGCTTAGATTTGAGAGGAATCACAGATGACACATGCCCGGCCTATAGATTAGGCTCACACAGCATACACATCATGGAAAACTGCATAACACAAGCCACACACAGACACAACATCGACGGTATAGGGAATCTATGGGACAACTCTACAGTGGCAGTTGCTCACCTGTGGTCGATGGATCTGTACCATCAGACGGGTCAAGGTTGAGCAACAACAACAAAAGCAACAAACGTGCGTTGGCGAAGATTTTCTTCATTTTTCAGGATCTGTTTCATAGCTCAGTCATAGAATATGACAGTACTACTAATCTACTGCATATATTTTTTTTCTGTAGTGCAAAGTAGTGACTATTGCCACATTCTAATGTCTTTCCACTGCTATAGCTTAGCAGTAAAGAAGCAAAGTCGGCAAATTTTGAAAAAAAATTAAGACAGTATAGTGACATCTTCAAATCAATTAGAAGCAATGGATGGGGTGCAGAGGTATATTAGTGAGGGGTGTGTAAAATGGAGAGAGAGCTGCCTGATGGAAAAAAATACGTGATGTGGAGGCGAATTGTTGATTGTCACTTCTTACGGCATTAAGGCTTTTGGCTGTAGACAGACAGACTGGTTACTTTACGAACTTGTGGAGTTTATCACGAAACATGTTTCGATATTTGAAGTGGATGAAACCTTGAATGGGGGTCCATAAAGCCATCTGCACTACCCGAGCTCCAGTGGGGGTGTACGGCAGGTGTGCGAATATCTCACATCTGAAATACACAATAAATGTCAAATGAAGGAACATTAATGTTATATTCCACATCTGTATAACCACAATATATGACGAATAAATGAACGTGAACTATATCATTCCTTCCTTACAAAGTAAGCAGTAATTTATCAAGTTACCATACTCTACGCTTTTACTCTATCTTGGCTCATAATGTCGTTCTTTGGCGGTTTATTTCAGATAGGTGAGTGGCGTAGAAGAATTATGCTACATCTCGATATAATTCCCACAGCATTTCTTTGTGACTAGCAACGTATTCCAGTGGTCATTTATTTCTACAGCTCAGCACTCAAGAATAGAGTGATGTCCGTTTCAAGCTAAGCTAGCATAAAAAGTGATGACCATTTGCGTTACCTAAACACGCCAAACCAGAATATTCCAAGCGACTACAGTGATTTCGTTACATATTAACGTTAACGACTTGATTTCCATTTTACCCCTTAGCATTCCCCTCTGTGATTTTTGTGGTGCTTTAATATCAACTTAGTTTATATAAGTGCTCGTGGGTCCTTCGGGCCCCTCGCACTTGCTCCTGCAGAGGGCTCTCGTGTTTATATGCTGTTCTAGTCTAACATTGTCACTTGGATTTTTTGCAGCTAACCAGTTTACTTTACTTTAGTTTCCCTCTGGGCAAAAAAAAAGTCTACGGAGATCCTATACCGGGCTTCGGGAGCAACGTTTTTTGGTCAAAATGTGATCACTCATTAAATATAGTAAAAGTTTTTCAATCGTGATGGGACCAAGTTTTTTCACATCAGCGATTTCTTTGCGTTTTTTGTTCCACTTTTGGTGCAGTTTGAATGTGTAGTATCGGCTGCCCAAAATACACACACACACACATACACACACAGACGTGCGACATCGGCGCTCCATACCGAACCAACACGGCCAGTGGCATTACCTAAATTAGTATCTTTGTATGAGTCAAGCTCTGTACCAGGTTAGACTAAATGATTTTTCATTATTAAAAGAAAAAAAAAAAGTTTAAACAAGACTTGTTCAAACAGAAAAGAGAACCAAGCCGAAAGAATGCGATGAGTCAGCTGAGGTTTGTTTAGACTACAGCAGCACGGGGAATGTAAGTACATACTCAGTACTTTTAGTATCGCAAAATGGATACTATCTATCTATCTATTGCCAGACGCCTCAATCCCATTTGGGGTGGCCACAAACAAATCGCCTCCAAGTCGTCCTGTCCCCCGCCATTTCACTGCCCTGCTCCCAACTCACACCCCCCTCTCTCATATACCTTTCCACCCCATCCCTCCATCTCATCCTCGGCCTCCCCCTCCCTCTTCCCCCCTCCGCCTCACTCACATACACTCTCTTTGTCAGTCTTTCACCCTCCATCCTCTCCACATGGCCAAACCACCTCAGTGTGTTGCTCATAACGCTTCCTATCACATCCACATCCACACCACAACGCTCCTTTATATCCTCATTCGTCAGCCTGTCTCTCCACGTGACTCCACAGGCTCCTCTTAAATAACTTATTTCCACTGCTCTCACTGTTGACTTGTGTCCTTCCAACAATGTCCAAGCTTCACTTCCGTACGTTAGAGTTGGAATCACAATACTGACATGTAACTTTTTCACTTCCATGCTCAATTCCCTGTTTCTTATCACTGCTTTCAAAGAACCAGCAACCTTTCTTCCCTGCTGTACCCTTTCAAGCACTTCACCCTCCAAACCTCCATCCTTACTCATCACACTACCCAAGTACTTAAACGTACTCACATTTTCCAATTCCTCACCATCCAACCTCACTGTACATTCACTGACTTCACCTCTCTCAAAGACCATCACTTTACTCTTCCCTACATTCACCTTTAGATTCCGTTTCTTACACACTCTCTCAAACTCATCCACCAAGCCTTGCAGCTCCCCTTCGTCTTCACTCAACAACACAGTATCATCTGCAAACAACAGTACAGGGAGTTTCCAAACACTATCCTCTCTCACCAGGGCCACTCCAACATCCACTACCCTACCTTGTACGTCTTTTATTACCCCATCCATGTACAGATTGAACAACCATGGAGACATGACACATCCCTGTTTCAAACCAACTTTCAAAGAGAAAAATTCACTTAGTTCACCATCCACACGCACTGCAGCCTTCGCACCATTGTACATACTCTTCACAGCATTCAACAACTTCCCATCTACTCCATATATTCTTAACACTTTCCACAATCCTTGTCTATCCACCCTGTCATATGCTTTCTCCAAATCCATGAAAGCCGCATACAACTTCTTTCCCTTCTCTAGAAACTTTTCCACTAAAGATCTAAGAATGAATATCTGATCTACAAAACCTCTTCCCTTCCTAAAGCCTCCCTGTTCTTCTCCAACTAATTTCTCTGTTCTTTCTCTAACTCTGTCTATAAGTATCCTACCATACACTTTTCCTATTATACTAAGAAGACAAATGCCCCTATGATTACCACACACTTCTTTTTCCCCTTTTCCTTTGTACAAGGGAATAATTATACCTGACTTCCAATCCTCCGGGACTCTACCTTCCTCCCAGGCCAATCTGCACATCTTCCACATCCATTCTACTACTATCTCTCCCCCATGCTTCAGCATTTCACTACACACTCCATCAATTCCTGGGGCTTTCCCCGATTTAACTCTCTTCATGGATACATACTTTAGTAAAGCAAATTTGGAAAAGAAAAGGGATAAAGGTAGAAAGCAAAATGATGATTTCTACCAAGAACTGGTTGAAGTGGAGACTCACAATAGACTGGTTGAACGGGTACACAAACTAGAAATGGCATTCAAAAATGAAATTGATGAAATAAAGAAGCAGATGCACTTGCAAAAGGAAGAAATAGAAAAACTAGGAAGGGAGGCCAACAAGAAAGACACAACCATCAGTGAACTAACAATGGAACTGAGTACACTTAGGAAGAAAATAAGTGAAATGGCAAGTACAGTAGTCAATCACGAGAGTGTTATGCATGAGTTCAAAAATGACACAGAGACAATTAGGCTAGTAAGCAGTCTTATAGACCAGAGCAGTGATAATGAGAAGATAACACAGGTGAATGAAGCTGTGCAAAGCTACAAAAATGATGTGGAAACCACGTATGCTGAAATGGTGAAAGTAAAGAAAGACCTAGAAACAAGGGTGGAGGAAAAAAGCATTAAAAAGGAAGTGAAAAGAATAATCCAAAACAATCCAAAGTTAGTCAGAGATTCAGTAGATATAAACAAATCTATAGTAATCACTGGTATAGAAGAGGAAGAAGTAAAAAACGAGATCACAAGAGACGAAAAGGAGATGGCATATGTAATGAGCTTACTGAAAGAAATATCAGAGGAAATCTGTAGTAAAGACATAGAGGAACACAAAAGGTTAGGGAAACACGAGAAAAGCAAGACAAGACCTCTAAAGGTGACTTTCCAGAGTGCAAACACTGTGGAAGAGATACTAAAAAATGCAAAGAATCTTATGGAAAAAGAGGAGTTCAAAAATGTATGGATAAAAAGATGCCTAACACAAGAGGAACTGTAATTACTGAAAGAGAAAAGGGAGGAAGCAAAAACAAAAAATGAGGGAAGATCAGAAGAGGAGAAGAAGAATTTTTTTTTACAAAGTAATAGGATTGCAGGTACGAAAGTGGTACACAAACAGGATGGAATAAAAAGGAGGAAAGTAGTAAAACCATGTCATGACAAGTATATAGACAAGATGATAAAGTTGATGTACTCAAATGTGGATGGAATGGTATCTGAATTACTAGAGATGAATGATTATGTCAGAGAAAATGAACCACAAATAATATGCCTAACTGAAACAAAATTAACATCGAGGATATCCAATGACATACTAAACTTAGAGGAATACAATATATGGAGAAGCGACAGAAATTTAAAAAAAGGAGGAGGAATTATAATATTAACTAAGAAAAATCTAAAAGTCAAGGAAATAAAACTAGATATACCATCACAAGTAGAACTGATTGCAGTAGAGATCAACACATCTGAAGGGAAAGTAATTGTAGCCAATTTGTACATGCCACCCAGATCAAAAACATGGGAAAGAGATGAATATGAGGACCTGGCAGAGAGTACAATTCAGAGTTTAAGATCATTACTACATAAAATGAAGAGAAATCGGAAAGAATTATACTAACTGGGGATTTTAATACAAATATAAATTGGAATACTCTAGATATAATTAGCCAAGAAAGCTGTTGGGACCAAAAGCTCCTGGATCTCGTGCAAGAGTTTTTCCTAACGGAACATGTGAGGGAAACCACCAGAAAAAGAGGACTTGATGTATCTTCAGTGCTAGATCTAATATTTACTAGGCAAGAAAATGATATTGACAGTTTAATATATCACCCTCCACTCGGCAAAAGCGATCATGCAGTATTAAATTATAACTTCAGGATAGCATATGACATAGTTAACAGCAATGACAGTTACAAAAAGAGCCTAAACTATAAAAAGGGAAATTATCAAGACCTAAAGAAGTATTTCTTAGAAGTTGATTGGGAAAATGAGCTTAGAGGACAAGATTTAAATGCTGTATATAAAAAATTCTGTGAATTTTATGAAATAGTAGTCCAGAAGTACATCCCAAAGCACAAAGAAGCAGATAAGAAAATACAGAAATGGTTCAATACAGAATGTAAAAAATCAAAAGAAAGAAGATTTGTTGTGGAATAGATACAGAAGACACAATAGTGAAAGGGCGTATAATAATTACAAACAGGCAAGAAACGATTATACAAGAACAAGGAGAGAAGCCCAAAAACAGTTTGAGAAGGATGTAATAAATAGAAGTAGTGATCAACCAAAGCTGTTTTACAGCTACATCAGATGCAAAACCAAAGTAAAAGATATAATACAATCCATTGCGGACGAGGGAATCATTTATACACAAGAGAAAGATATTTGTGAAGCACTAATAAGAATTTCCAATAAGTTTTTACAGAAGAAAAAAATTTTGAGAGGGACTATGTGGAACATGCATGTCCACACTTACTACCAGATAAACAAATAGCAGAAAAAGTAATACAGGAGGAGTTAAGTAGATTAGACAGAGGAAAAGCAAGTGGTCCTGATGAAATTTCATGTTGGGTACTACGAGAATGTGCAAAGGAGTTAAGTAAACCATTATTTTTAATTTTCAAGAAATCCTTGAGTCAAGGTAAACTACCTGATATTTGGAAAAAAGCAAATATTGTCCCCTTATTCAAGAAAGGAAATAGACAAAATTCACTCAACTACCGACCAGTATCACTGACCAGTGTTGTAAGCAAGGTATTAGAAAAGCTTATACGAAAAGCTTGGGTAAAATCATCTAGAAGAACACAGTATGGTAACAGAAAGACAATTTGGTTTCAGAAAAGGCAAATCATGTGTTACTAATCTGTTGAGCTACTATGACAGAGTAACAAACACAATACAGGAAAGGGAAGGATGGGTGGATAGTATCTATTTAGATTTCAAGAAAGCTTTTGACACTACCACACCAAAGACTTTTATGGAAACTGTAGCATCAAGGAGGAATTCGAGGCAAACTGTTTTGTTGGATGCAAGATTTTCTCATAAAAAGAGAAATGAGAACAGTACTAAGAGGAAACTACTCATCATGGAAAGAAGTGACTAAAGTCGTTCTATTTTATGAAGGCAGTTTGGGTGGGACGCTCTGGGACCTCACACTGTTAGCTCTGTTGTCACATCGCCGCCGACACACGTGTAATTATTTGTGTTCACCTCTCTCTCTCTCTCTCACTCTCCTATTTTAAGCTAGTAACTACTTATAAATGAGTTTTAAACACTCTGTATAGATGTAATTCAATAAAAAAGCTGTAGTATAGTATCAATCTCATAAGACTTGTCAGGGTTGCCTTTGAGACGTTGTCAGGTGGTGACACGAGGGACAGCCCTGCGTGAGTGGGTCATACTCGGTCAGTCTCCCGCCATGGAAGCTATTAAAAAAAAAAAAAAAAAAAAAACGCACCTATAGACTTTTACCTCAGGGGTGGTGTGGAAAAAAAAAAAGTAGAAAACAAGAGAAAAAATTAAGAAAATACAATTAGTAGTAGTTAATATATAATATGAGAGAGAGAGAGAGAGAGAGAGAGAGAGAGCACGTGTGTGGCGACGATGTGGCAACAGAGCTAACAGAGTGAGGTCCCAGAGAGCCCGACCCAAACTGCCTTGATAAAATAGAACGACTGTAGTAGAGTACCACAGGGTTCAGTGCTGGCACCAATCATGTTTTTAATGTATATAAATGATATAAACAGTAACACTGGAAATGAGAGCTATCTGAATATGTTTGCAGATGATGCAAAAATACAAAGGAGAATTACTAACACAGACTCTTGTAAAGAGCCACAAGAAGAATTAAATATACTTCATGAATGGAGTAGTACATGGCAAATGGAATTCAATGTGGACAAGTGTCATGTAATCAAGTTTGGTAAAAGTGGAAAAAGACCTGATTGGGATTATAAGTTAGGAAATAAAACCCTATACACATCAGAAAGAGAGGAAGACCTAGGTGTGATTATCAATAATAGACTATCTCCGGCTGACCACATCAGCGAGAAGGTATACACTGCTTGCAAATATGAGAAAAGCATTCACATACATAAATGAAGACATGCTAAGAAGGATAATTACATCATTCATTAGACCAACCCTGGAATATGCATCAGTAGTCTGGAGTCCTCATCTCAAAAAACACATAGACAAGATTGAAAAAGTTCAAAGGGCCGCTACAAGATGGATACCAAGCTTAAGGGACCTAAGCTACGAAGAAAGACTAAATAAACTGAATCTACCAATACTACAGGAGAGAAGGAAAAGAGGTGACATGATAATGGTATATAAATACATATCAGGGAAGGAGAAAATAGACATAAATGATTACTTAACATATGGAGAAGCATCAGCAAGAGGACACTGCAAAAAACTGCATAAGAAGAGAGGTGATAAAGACGTAAGGAAATTCAGTTTCCCAAACAGAGCAATTGATCAATGGAATGAACTACCGAATGAAATAGTGTGTGCCAAAACAATTCACAAATTTAAGGATATATACGATAAATATAGTTTAAGACACGGGACAGTACGAGCTTGACTCATTCCTGTAAAGATACAATTAGGTAAGAACAATTAGGTCAGAACACGACTAGTGCTATAATATATTAAATGATAAACAAAAAAAGGGAACCATGCACTCTCCAAAGCAACTACATGTCACGGGGTTTTTGTGAATACACACTATTAAAGAATAATAGTCAATAATACTTGATAATGTTAATTGTAAACAGGGACAAAGAATTGACTTGCAAGAATCAAGCAATGACTGATACTTTATGCCTGCTTACTTCGCCGATTCTCTAAGGACGAGAATTTATTTACTTTCTCAGCAGTACACAGCAGAGACTAACTACCCACAAATGCTGTTTGTTAGAACTGCTAGCCTCACGGGAAAGTGACTCCACCCCTGACAATCAATAACTAATGCTATGAACGATAATCAGGTTCTTGCTGGTGCATTAACTCCAAGTTGAACAATGGATTTTAAGCTTAATACAAAAGGACAGGCCTAAGTACCAGTTATGAATAATGCAAAGCATTTATGCAAACTAGGAGCAATAAGTGAAATAAGCTTAATGTAGAGAAATAAAGAATTTACATTACATTAAGCTCAAGAAATAAAACTGTTAATTTATTGATTACAATGAGTTAAATTTACATTTCATGTTTCAAAATGAATTCAAAATAAGAACACTCACTCGCTCACTCAAAAGCTAAACTCTTAAGCCTAGGAAAATACAAAAGGAAATACTGGTCAAAGAGTGGGCTAAGCAGAATGGACTAGGCGTCGTTGCTGAGGAAGGCCGCTGCCACACACTCTGAACCTCTCGCTGATTCACGCTGGGTGGAGATTCAGGAACTCGCTGTACACACGCTGCTCCAAGCTGGGCCAACGAACCTAGTCCCATGGTGCTCTAATCTTGACTGAATTTAAACAAGCGAGGCGAAGGCCGAAGCCAGCCACTAACTGGTAACGGCTAACAGAAAGAGGGTGAGCGAAACACGCCCATAATAAATCACTCAGTGAAAGCGCTAATGTGGCGCGCAAGGACGATCACTTATGAAACAGTGAAAAATTGTTCTGAAAACACTCCCGATCAGGAGATGGTGGTTGACTGAGTGATACTTACTGGGATTCCACTAGAATTCGCGGTTTCCCACCAAAGTTCAATGTCACAAGTTTGTTTCGATATATGATCGCACGAATTCGTGACATTACGCCCCATCAAAATCAATTTTTTTTTCCTCAGGAAAAAAAAAAAAAATTCAATATACATACATATAAATCCTAACTCAGTCACACAAGATTCACACTGTGGCGTGTGTGTGCTATCCTGCTACAGGAGAAAGTCACAGTCACCAGTGAGCAAAAGAACCTCGTTTTTACATTAATAGAAGCAAGCTTGATGAAAAAACTCCATGACGACGGTGAAAAATCCTGTACTCAGGTCAAACTGAGTGAAAAGTTCGCTACATTTACATTAACAACTAACTGTTATGTAGCGTGATGTATGTAATACATGGTGTAGGTGTGACAGTTGTGGTGTAACTGTACCTATGTGTAAAATTACATAATGCCAATCAATATTAAATGATGACGATGAGGCAGAAGCGAAGAGGTAGCAGCATGCGTCAGGGACGATCAGCTGTTCTGCACGACAATGCTGCACCCGCCAGCTGCACCTGCGAAAGCAATCAAGGTGGAGCATCGAAAGTGTCATTTCTCTCTCTCTGCCTAGCAATCAGTACTTATGTTACATAAATTACACTATTTACATTATTAACCAACGTAGTCAAGGCGTCTCTGCAGGACATCAAATGCTGACCCAGTTTACTGGTTAAACTCGATACCTAATTAGTGAAAGGGCTGGGCGTTTGTGCAGGACATCAAATGCTGCATTTCGCTAAATTAACCAGGGAACATGGTCATGAGTGAAAAGACTGGGTGTCTGTGCTGGACATCAAATGCTGCAATTCGCTAATGGAATCCAGTTTATTGGTTAAACTAACTCTACACTTACGATTAACATTAGGAAGCTGAGTATCCCTACGCAATCTCGGGCAGGTCAGCCTCGGACTGTCTCTGCGGAGTTCTCGAACTTCCCTCTTATTACGGTACATATGTATGTACAGGCCCTGGACATACTGTGTCCTGTGGGGCCAACGGGTGAGACGTCAGGTCTGCACCCACTTCACCACTGCCCTGTCTCTCAACTGACTCAGAGATTACAGGTGTGGTTTCAAATGGCACAGGAAGGAAATGTCCACAATTAGTGGTACGTGGACACACATTGCAGGAACGCACAAATTATCTCTCGTCCCATCCCTGGCTAGAAAAAGTCAGCACGGATATTGCCCTGGGTCTTCCTTTTGCCCATGTGACCTCCTGAGGCTGAACAATGACCCCATTCTAACACTGCTTGGTGGTACTTGGTGGGAATGACAAACTGCAGTCAAACCTTGCCCTGGGGTGTTCGTGACTCACAGTACAGCCGTCCTTGTTTGCGAAGGAACTTGGCTGAACCTCCCCATGAATACTTTATCACTCTACCCTTCTGTTTCTTTCGCATGGCAGCAAGTGTCAGGTCAGAATGTTGTTCTTGAACAACAATTTGGCTACACGTCAGATCTTGCAGCGATTCAATGGTCACCGGGGTGACACAGTTTGGAGCCTCAGCCATGGCTTGTGTTCCTGTAGCCGAAGTCTGAGTAGCGTCATCATCAGTGCAACTATCCTTCACACCGGGAATATTGCCTATGATAAGGTCAAACAAAGGTTCTGGCATGACAACTGCGAGTGTCGTACCAGTGTAAAATGGAGATGCCACCTGGATACGTGCCTCAGGGAACAATCTCACTGATCCATCAATAAGGTTAGCTTGGATCTGTCGACCTGTGTACTGCTCAGGCTGAACTAGACTCTGCCTGACAGAGCAACCTAAGGAACCATTGTCTCTCAGGACCTTCACAGGAATGTCTCCCACAAATCCTGGCTGAACAAGGAAAGGACTGTCACCTGTGGGAGGGTCTGTGGAGGAAGCAGCCAGCCACTGATTAGGCTGCTGAATAAATGATGCGGCAAACATGGTGCCCTGAGAATTAGATGCTTGAGGGGTTGGACCCACTGTCTGGGGAGAAGGAAGGTTGACCTCCTGTGGCAGAGTGTTCACTGTCGCTGTGGGACTAGAGACCTGTGGGGAAGTACCCGTACCACTAGGGACAACACCACCGTGCTGCTGCTGGGGAATGAAGGCCGCATTCGCCTCCTGCCTCTGAGGGGCTTGTCCTGAAAAGGACAGTTCCGACAGTCGGTTGCGTGGCTGATACTGCTGCTGGTTAGGGTGCTTGTTGTACCGCTTCCACTCAGGTTTCTGAGTGTTTTGCCCCTGGTCCTTCTTCTGCGGTTTTGGACCTTGGCCATTATTCTGGGAACGGCCTTTTGCTGGGGTTCAGTCTGAGATGGTTTCCCAGATTTATCAGCTTTCCTGTTCCAGGTATACTGCTTACGAGTTTGATACCCGTATGCAGTGAAGAATGCATCAGCCTTCTCCACCATTTGGCTGGCATCCCTTACCTGGCAGATCTTAAGCTGAGCCATAAGTTCAGTAGGTCACGACTTTTCTAGCTGCATTCACAGCATAAGGTCGATTATCCCCTCACGTGTGGAAGGAGTTTCATCTTTCTCCATCCACTCATCTAAGTAAGCAATAAGCCGGTCAAGAAACTGAACGGCAGTCTCTTTTTCCTGTAAACACACCCTCATGAACTGACTCTTGGCATCGGCAACTGTGAGACCGTACGCTTTGACGAGTGCGGCCTTCATCATCTCATACGTGAGATTGTCTGTGGAGAATATCGAGGGCAGGGCCTTCAAACAGGCTAAGAGACTGAAGCTGCTTAGCTGCCTCATCCAGATGGTAAAGTGGAGCCAATGGCTTGATTCGCTAGCCTTCCTTGTATGGAGGAAGCTTGATGTGTGGGGTCGCCATAATATGTGCAGGGATAGCGCTCGTGGAGCTTGGGCCAGCTGCACCAGATGTGTCTGAAGCCAAGGAATCTCACTTGAGCTTCAGCATTTCAAGTTCATGTTTTTCACGTGCTTCTCGCTCGGCACGTTCGTATTCTCGTTCTCTCTCTCGTTGTTCATGCTCATATTCGCATTGTTCTCGCTCATGTTCTAACGTGAGTTCACGTTGTTTTCGTTCATGTTCACATTCTCTCTCGCGTTCCTCATGCTGAATTCAACGCTCTTCGCAAGCATCATTCTCACGTTGCTGCTCGTGACTAAGCCGAGAGAGGACATACTCTTTAACTTCTTTGGGGTTGCTAAGCCCCATATCTTTAGCTTCCTGAACACAGACGTCGGTAGATATGATGCTAACCCAATCTGAGTGAACTAGAGACCAAGTAGTGACTGCTATTTTGCAGAGAAAGATGCCAATAATCGAGAATAAAGAATATTGGCACAGGTTAGTGGTGACCAGTTTTATATAGTTACATTGGTAAAGAAAGAAAATTAAACAAACAAGTGACTATGAAAACTATTATGTAAAATTAATAGGACTGAATCAATAATCACCAGTAAGATAGTGCCTATAGACTTTAATGATAAATACCTAAGTATGAGTGAGTGAGTATTATCTCGTGAATAACTTTAGAACTAGGAGTTAATATCCTGGAATGAGGTCGCCAGATGTCACGGGGTTTTTGTGGATACACAGTATTAAAGAATAATATTCAATAATACTTGATAATGTTAATTGTAAACAGGGACAAAGAACTGACTTGCAAGAATCAAGCAATGATTGATACTTTATTCCGGCTTACTTCGCCGATTCTCTAAGGACGAGAATTTATTTACTTTCTCAGCAGTACACAGCAGAGACTAACTACTCACAAATGCTGTTTGTTAGTACTGCTGGCCTCACAGGAAAGTGACTCCACCCTTGACAATCAATAACTAATGCTATGAACGAAGAAGCAGGTTCTTGCTGGTGCATTAACTCCAAGTTGAACAATGGATTTTAAACTTAATACAAAAGGACAGGCCTAAGTACCAGTTATGAATAATGCAAAGCGTTTATGCAAACTAGGAGCGATAAGTGAAATAAGCTTAATGTGGAGAAATAAAGAGTTTACACTACATTAAGCTCAAGAAAAAGAACTGTTAATTTATTGATTACAGTGAGTTAAATTTACATTTCATGTTTCAAAATGAATTCAAAATAAGGAGAACACACTCACTCGCTCACTCAAAAGCTAAACTCTTAAGCCTAGGAAAATACGAAAGGAAATACTGGTCAGAGAGTGGGCTAAGCGGAATGGACTGGGCGTCGTTGCTGAGGAAAGCCGCTGCCACACATGCTGAACCTCTCGCTGATTCACGCTGGGTGGAGATTCAGGAACTCGCTGTACACCCTGTTCCAAGCTGGGCCAACGAACCTAGTCCCATGGCGCTCTAATCCTGACTGAATTCAAACAAGCGAGGCGAGGGCTGAAGCCAGCCGCTAACTGGTAACGGCTAACAGAAAGAGGGTGAGCAAAACACGCCCATAATAAATCACTCATCAAAAGCGCTAATGTGGCGCGCAAGGATGATCACTTATGAAACAGTGAAAAATTGTTCTGAAAACACTCCCCATCAAGTGAATACGTGGCAGTTGACTGAGTGATACTTACTGGGATTCCACTAGAATTCGCAGTTTCCCACCAAAATTCAATGTCACGAGTTTGTTTCGATATATGATCGCGCGAATTCATGACACTACAATATATCGATATTAAAGGGTACATAAGAAAGGATTCTTAAGGCAACTGCCCCTTTTTGTAGTGTACAGTAAGTGTTGATTCAGTAAATATAAAGATAACCTCCATTGTAATATTTAGCTAAGGAACATTATTCATTTCAAATGCTGCATGTTCCATTTACAAGCATCATTAACGCAATGCGAATAAGCGTTGTCTGTGTGTGAGTTTGTCGCCACATTTGACCCCATAGAGTTTTCACCATGCCATACATCATAAGACGTGGAACGAAGAGCTGACAACGATGATGTAAATTATACCTGCATGCTGTCAGTTGAGCAAGAGTCATGCGTATTTTGTGGTCGATTTTCGCAAAGCATTGGGAAACAGGCCATACCACTGGAAGGAATGAGTTGAAATTTCGCCTCGGCATGCCCGGTATGTCAGAACAGGTCCATGTCCAAAGCTCTACTCAGCATAAAGTACACTTATATTAAAACTGCATTCACTTTGCTAATATCTAAATAACTTATTAAAACAACCTGTTCTCCAATTTGTTTCAGAAAGGAAATGAAACTATCTCTTATGCCTGCCCCTGTTTAAGAAACTATTAAAAGAGATGTCAGGGGAATTTACTGACTCACTTCTCATTAGTTACTTATGTGACATCTATTCCAAACGAATCTTTGATAGACATTATCGTACTTCTAAACTTCATTTTCAGTTTCGTAATAAGACCCAAGATGCTCCTAATGCCATCTCCCTGTCTGTATCCTTTCTCTTACCGTACACTTCTTTCACTCCATACATGAGTGCTGCATATGTTTCGGGAGACCAGGCATGTTTTTATGCTCCCAAACTTCCTATGCTCCCTATCCCAACAAAGATACATGAAAACATATAAGCAAAAATATTTCCCCCAAGTTGCTGTCGTTCAGAATCCTTCTTATAAATTTAATATATGTTAATGTTTACCTATCAGTTACTATTAGTGATGGCTAGAATCAAAATGATCTTTAACATTTACTGCTCTGGTTAGATTATATGTTTTGTGTCTTAGCATAGTAGTTATCAGATTGGGTTGAGTAATTTTCGGTATAAACTTACACGGGTGTTCGTGCAGACATATCGATGTTGATGGCCATGGTGTTCATCATGGAGAATGTCCAGTGAGAGGCGAGCAGAGCCCTGAGGTCATCCCTGGGCATGCGAGTGAGCACCAGGAGTCTGGTGGACCACACCAGGAGCCGGCCCTTGAGGGACCAGTGGGCGAAGGTGGCGAGGAAGGCTGGGTCGTCACTCACTATCACCACCGTCACGCACCATGACACCTGCCGCAGCTGATGACGCCACAGCGGTACAAGTAACCAGAGTCACCTACCCTCCTCAACAATAATGTAACAGTGACCAACCCACCTCAGCAGTAATGAAACAGTGACCTACCTGACGAGCCTGGCTGACCACCAGGGAGAGATGCTGCTGCGTCAAGTTAGCATCATGGCCGCCTACACCAACACCAAACACACCCACACCCAACAACTCTCCATTATCACCCATGTACTGAAACACAACATAGAGTCATTACACTCCACGAATGCTGGACAAGAGTAAAGAGTCCTTCCATACACTGGAACACATATGTCTAATCTGAGTTAAAAGAACTTAGAGTTCGCTACAACGGCTGAAAACATGAAGATTTAGGTATAAAATTTTTTTCTACTCTTTTTCTTTTGACAAGCTACATTACTTTTGATGGAGAGAGAGAGAGAGAGAGAGAGAGAGAGAGAAAAATTAACTGGATGGTGAGTATGAGATACTTTATTTCTGTTGACAAGAGTGGGTACTGATGTGACGCCATCTGTCAGAAAGAGTGGGAAACACTTGTCCAGTTCTGTTTCCTTGAGCATCGCCTCCATTGCCTGACTTGCGTACTCTGCCACAGCCCACTTATCTGTTAAGAAGAAATTAGAATCAAGACTATGATGATAGTCATATATATATATATATATATATATATATATATATATATATATATATATATCCTATCTCTCTCTTTTTATATATATATATATATATATATATATATATATATATATATATATATATATATATATATATATATATCAGAACAGAGGAAGGAAAAACAAATGAATAAAAAAAATAATCCATACACCAGATTACTGGTGTCCTCTGTTCATAAAATATCTGTAACAGTTAGACTTGAACAGCTGTGGGTTGAAGTTTGGAGGGAAACAACCCTGGGGAAGCGAGTTCCAGAAAGATGCAGTTCGGGGAATGAAAGAATTCTGATAGGCAGAAGTTCTGCAATATGGCTTGAGTGACATTCCAGTCACGAGTGCTGCCAGATGCCCTTGCAGCACGAGGGAAGGCATGGAGAGGTGGCACCATTAACACCATTAACAGAACTTCATCTGAGCATTTGCCATAAAAATAACTAAAATAATGTAAGGGAGGCAACATTCCTTCTTACTTTTAGGGGAAGTAGTTTATTTGTAATGGCAGGGTTATTAACAATACTACCAGCTTTGTTCTGAATTTTGTCTAGTTGTTTTAATGCAACCTCTCCACATCCATTCCACAAGGGTGAGCAATATTCCAGCTGATAGCGCACATGACTCTTATAAATTATAGCTAACTGCTCGTCAGTGAAGAAGTTACGGACTCTGTACAATAATCCAAGTTTCTTTGAGGCGGTTAGCATGTGAACTAACATGAGAGGTCCAGCTGAGGGCATTGTTAAGTGAGACGCCGAGAACTTCAATACTTTAGGAGATGGGAATATTTGTAGCACTGAAAGTAATGTACAAATCTGGCAGTATCTGTCTATTAGTAAATTATATATATTTAGTTTTACTAGCATGAAATGAGACAAGGTTGTTTTGTCCCCATTCACTGATCGTAGATAGGTCTTGATTTATGGAGATGGCTGTAGGTTGAGAGGTAGAGATATTAGACTTTGTAAATGGGTGTCTGAGTATGAATGAACTATGTAGCGTTGAGTCATCTGCATATGAGTGGATGGGATTGTGGGTGACAGATAAGAGATCATTAATATGAACCAGGAATAGGGTTCGAGCCAGAAGTGATCCCTGCGGCACTCCAGCGTTAATTGAATGGAAATTGGAATATACGTCATCTACTTTTACTTATAGAGTATACACATATTTAGAGAGAGAGAGAGAGAGAGAGAGAGAGAGAGAGAGAGAGAGAGAGGTATAGATGCACTGTTTAGGCATTAACTTTTTCTCACCTAATACTCGTGCCCTCTTGTCCTTCCATTGTCATTCACAAATATATGTTCTCTCTCAGTTTTTTTCAAAAATAAAAATAATCCAAGCTCAACTCTCCCTTTTGTCTCATTTAGGGTGAATAATTTTAGCTTTTCTAGCATCTCTCCTTAAAGGCATTTCCCTCAAGCTTGATATTATCCTTGTGGCCTTCTTCACTATCCTTTCCACTTAAATGACGTGTTTGTTTAACGCTATGATTCCTGGGATGTGGAATGGACGGGAACGTCTTGTATGGGGATGCATTGGTTACAATTAATTTAAGTACGTGAGATGCACTCATAGCTTCTGGAGAACGAGCTTGAGAGTACCAGTAATTCAATCATAGTTTAAGATTATGATGGCGATATCATTGTCTTCCATAACATTTCATTCATATAATTAACAGCCACTCTTATGTTGAATTTCACTTTTTTTTTTTAAATTAATTTATTGCGGATACAGGGCGACATACCTACCCAGTGGGCACAACACGTGATTATCGCGTGAATATCTCGTAAAAATCTCGTGAAAACTTGTGAACATGTGATTTCACCAGATATTCACGTCTTTTCCACGTGGATAACTGGGACAAAAATTCACGTGTATAACTGGATGCAAATTCACGTTATTTCTCGTGCATTACTCGTGAAAATATTCACGTGAATAACTGTTGGAAGAAATCACATGAAAAAACTGTGTTCACGACGCAAGTAATTTAAGGTACGTCACTGGATATATATAAGCTCTTATGCGTTTAAACACACACACACACACACACACACACACACACACACACACACACACACACACACATTATATATATCTACAGTATATATATATATATATATATATATATATATATATATATATATATATATATATATATATATATATGCAGAATATAGTTTGGGTACAAGCATGTTGATACATATTATATACCTATAATATAATTAAGCAGTCCAGCACAATTATTAAGATCAGTGTGTGTGTGTGTGTGTGTGTGTGTGTGTGTGTGTAGTGCCACCAAAGGTAAAGGCTTTCTAGCACAATCAGCTAGTTTTAGCAGAAAAGTATTAAATATCAAGTAATTAAAAAATACATCAGCTTATGCAAAACACACGGAAACCAACAATTTCCTCTCATTAAAAAATCGTATATTCAGTGTTCGTAGCTTGTTTTTTTAAACGTTTAACATAGTTTTACGGGATGTAGCGTTTGGTTTATGGGAGTTAGCGCATTTCAGTTATCCCGATTGCATGGTAACACTGATAACAACAGTCAACACTCAACACAACTGTCACAACAACGGACGGACAAGCGAGGCGCCAAAAGGAACCGCTGAGGTAAGCATTGCTTGTATTTTTTCATATATTTTACTGTTCAGTACGGAGTTTTTTATAATGGGTACTCCGTATATGCTTAGCTTATGAAATGAAAGCTCTTGAATGACGAGGAGTGTACCGTATAATATATGTATTTATGAAGGTACTGAACTGTAGTAAAGTAGTTTTTAAATTCAGTCCTGGTAGTATGCAGTTTATTTTGCTACGCTCAGCTCACCTACAGTGTGTTGCCCATAAGTACTTGCGAAGAAACAAGAGTAGAGAAGTAAAATATGAGGATATTTCCCCACAGGCTGCTAAACAAGAATCTATAGCTCAACCTGCTACTCTAGCCTAGGCTATAGTCTAGTGAGTCTGCAGCTAACCTAATCGTTGCTTGAATTTATGGACCATAATTTTGGGGTTGGTGGAGGATTAGTGCCCCTCCCTGTAAAACAATTAACTCTAAGCCCTTGGCCACCCCGTTTGGGATACATGGCGTCTGGCAATGAATGAATGAATGAATTTACCAGTCCAGATTTTCAGTTTCTTTTGTCAGGTGCACCAAAGAGCAATGACTTACCAATAAAATCCATGGGTTCACTATTGATCTACATAGATCCTACTGCCCGTCTCCATTTCTATCTGTGCAATGTATTTATTATATCTTTTCTTGAATGTATTTATAAAAAGGGTACTCATAACATTTTCAGGTAGGCAGTTCCATTGGTTTATAAATATGTGCAAATGTGTTTCCTGTTTGTCGTTTGCTGAATCTTTTCTTAAAAAGTAGTTGGGTTGTGATTCCTATGCTTCCGTCCCCACTGGCACTGGTTGTTTTGCCTGTGGAGACTTGTGTACAATCTTTCCGTTTTTTTATCACCCAGTCTTCGCTTCCTGTGTCCTCCTTTATTTTCTTCAGTTCCTCACAGAGCTTGTGATTTGCCTGTCTTTGCTTGGGGGTAAGATCTGGGATGATTATACAGTACTCGATCTGCTAAATCAAACGTGTCTCCTACAGTGGCAAAATAATTGTAAAGGTGCACCAGTTGATAAATTTTACTTTTTGAGCCATACTCAGTATATATAGGTACAAAATTGTTTTTTGTAAGTTTTGTTGTGATGTAATTTGGGCCATCATATGTTGGAAATGAAATGGGTTCAGAAAAATCTATCCTAACCCAAACTAGCAGGTTAACCTAACCTGACCTAACCCCTAACCTAATCTGACTACCTCAGCTATCCTATTGTAACCTACCCCCGAAAAAAAAAAAAAAAAAAAAACTATCCAGTGCATCAATTGGAAGAATTACACAGCTTTCAGTTTAGAAGTGAGAACGAGAGAATGGAATTGTAAATTTGGCTGCATAGTTTTTTTTTTATGAAAACAGGTGAGAGACTGACGAGGAGAGTGTATGTGAGGTGGAGGGGGGGAGAAGGAGGGGGAGGCTGAGGATGAGGTGAAGGGAGGGAGTGGAGGGGTATATGAGAGAAGGGGGTGTGAGTTGGGAGCAGGGCAGTGAAATGGCGGGGGACAGGGCGACGTTGAGGCAATTTGTTTGTGGCCATCCCATACAGGAGTAAGGCGTCTGGCAATAGACAGATAGATAGATTATTATCATCATCATTTATACTGTATTATTATTATTGTTGTTATAATTATTGTTATCATCATCATCACCACCACCACCACCACCATTGCCGTATTATTATTTTTATTATTGTTATACTGTAGTTGCATTGAAGAGTAAAGTAAAAAAAAAAAAAAAAGGGGGGGGGTAATTGAAGTGCAGGTGAAGCTTTTATACCATCAATTTCTATTACAGTACAGTACTGTGTTGCCCATGACTGTTAATTGCAATTATTACCTATGTATTGATGCATTGGAACTGTGTAATACATAGATCTTGTTTTCAGGATGTTGAAACGAGCAGTATGGTTAGAAGGCAAGAAAGAGGAGGAGGGAGTGGTGCCATGCACCTGGGTGATTGAAGACAAGAAAATTGTATTCTGGCCACAGAAAGTTAATGCACAAAATGAATTAAATAATCGAGATGACCCAGACCCTAAATTGTAGAGGAAGTTCCCATTAGTAAAAGTGAAACTAGTTTCTGGTAGGTATTTTCATTCTACTGACCACATTGGTGAAGCAATGAGACTCAGTTTAGTTAGTGACATATTAAATATTAATGTCATATTTATTGTGGCCAATACCTTAAGAAAAATAAACTTGAAGAGGGGAAACTACGGTGGTATTGAATACTCTAATGATTATGTAGGCAGTCAACCAGGATAATGCCATGGAATCTTTTTTCATTATTAATCTTTGAGGAAATGAGCAAATAGTTTCAGTGAAATCCCCATTCCCAAAGACCTTTTGGAAATAGGGATGTAGTCTAGAAATATATATATATATATTTTTTTTCCACATTCAGATCTTGCATAATGTGTTTCTTGTGGCCTATACTGTTTCACCTTCATTACTTTGGATTATGAATTTTGTGCCATAATCAGATACCAGTTACTGTACCATTAGTTCACTTTTCATTGTATTTCAGACACTTATGAAGAATGCGATAACTACCAACTCACATCAGCAGTAGAGAGTTTAGGGAGCAGCAGTGACCGTGATGATGATGATGGTGGTGGTTCAGTTTTACGAGGGAGGAGGAAACGTGTCAGGAAGAACCTGCCAGAGGACTTTATCAGCAGTCAAGACTTGCTTGGTAGGCCCAAATTTGATTATCCAGAGTAAAGGTAGCATGGTAAAGAATGAAAATACACTCTAGAGTTACAACACAATGAGAAAGATTGTCAGGATATGAATTAGTCTCAGTATTAAAATGTAATAAGGATTGAAAGGAGGGCAAAAATATAGAAAAAAGAAGGTTTGAGCTTTTTCAAAGTAGCAGACTTTGCAGTAGCCTTCTTCCAAACTTTTATGTAAAGCATCAATCAGTTTCCTTTGAATTTTATCAGTTACTGATCCCCTTGTGGTAGCTAGTGATGACTGGGTAAACACTGTTGCATTTAGAACCATAGTGATAAATGCCAAAACTGTCAGTCTATTTTCTTTCTGAAGGGTTTCATGTATAAAACATTCTTTTGCATAATAACCAAGGTTTCGTTGTTAACAAGTATACATTTGTCACAGGCCATGTCAAGACACCAGTATCATCACAACAGAGGATGGCTTCAAATCCCCCACAAATAGTTACTCCAACTCCACCACAAAAGGTGGTTCCATACTCACAGCTAAACAGAAGCTTCGGGATAGTAGAGATGGATGCAGCCAGGGGTAGTTCATCCACCAAGAGATCAAGATCATATGAATATGATGGGTATGGGTCCTTGTAGTCCTTGTATTTTGCAACCTAATTTTTAATGTGCAGAAAGAAAGAGAGAGGTGAAAAGATTAGTAAGAGAGTGGATCAGGAATTTGGAAGAAATTTGAGTGTAAAGTGGAGGGACTGTAAGAAAATGTTCTGGAAAGAGGTGAAGAGAGTAAGACAGGGTGGAATTGAAGTTAGCAGGGGAGTGAAAGATAAAAATAGTAGATTACTAGTGGAGAAGGGAGAAAAAGTGAGCAGATGGAGAGAACACTTTAAGAAATTGTTGAACATACAGGATGGAAGTAATGCGAGTATAAGTGGCTGGGGAATGGCTGGGAGAAGGAGGGAGGTGAGAAGACAGGAAGAAATCAGTAGGATAGAAGTTGTGGAAGCAATGAAGAAAGTTAAATTGGGGAAAGCCCCAGGAATTGATGGAGTGTGTGGTGAAGCGCTGAAGCATGGGGGAGAGATAGTAGTAGAATGGATGATTGGCCTGGGAGGAAGGTAGAGTCCCGGAGGATTGGAAGTCAGGTATAATTATTCCCTTGTACATAGGAAAAGGGGAAAAAGAAGTGTGTGGTAATCATAGGGGCAATTGTCATCTTAGTATAATAGGAAAAGTGTATGGTAGGATACTTATTGACAGAGTTAGAGAAAGAACAAAGGAATTAGTTGGAGAAGAACAGGGAGGCTTTAGGAAGGGAAGAGGTTGTGTAGATCAGATATTCATTCTTAGATCTTTAGTGGAAAAGTTCCTAGAGAAGGGAAAGAAGTTGTATGCAGCTTTCATGGATTTGGAGAAAGCATATGACAGGGTGGATAGACAAGGATTGTGGAAAGTATTAAGAACATATGGAGTAGATAGGAAGTTGTTGAATGCTGTGAAGAGTATGTATGATGGTGCTAAGGCTGCAGTGCATGTGGATGGTGATCTAAGTGAATTTTTCTCTTTGAAGGTTGGATTGAAACAGGGATGTGTCATGTCTCCATGGCTGTTCAATCTGTACATGGATGAGGTAATAAAAGAGGTACAAGGTAGGGTAGTGGATGTTGGAGTGGCCCTTGTGAGAGAGGATAGTGTTTGGAAACTCCCTGTACTGTTGTTTGCAGATGATCCTCTGTTGTTGAGTGAAGACGAAGGGGAGCTGCAAGGCTTGGTGGATGAGTTTGGGAGAGTGTGTAAGAAACGGAATCTAAAGGTGAATGTAGGGAAGAGTAAATTGATGGTCTTTGAGAGAGGTGAAGTCAGTGAATGTACAGCGAGGTTGGATGGTGAGGAATTGGAAAATGTGAGTACGTTTAAGTACTTGGGTAGTGTGATGAATAAGGATGGAGGTTTAGAGGGTGAAGTGCTTGAAAGGGTACAGCAGGGAAGAAAGGTTGCTGCTTCTTTGAAAGCAATGTTAAGAAACAGGGAAGTGAGCATGGAAGTGAAAAAGTTACTACATGACAGTATTGTGATACCAACTCTAACGCATGGAAGTGAAGCTTGGACGTTGTTGGAAGGACACAAGTCGAGAGTGAGAGCAGTGGAAATGAGTTATTTAAGAGAAGCCTGTGGAGTCACATGGAGAGACAGGCTGACAAATGAGGATATAATGGAGCATTGTGGTGTGGATGTGGATGTGATAGGAAGCGTTATGAGGAACACACTGAAGTGGTTTGGCCATGTGGAGAGGATGGAGGGTGAGAGACTGACGAAGAGAGTGTATGTGAGTGAGGTGGACGGGGGAAGAGGGAGGGGGAGGCCGAGGATGAGATGGAGAGATGGGGTGGAGAGGTATATGAGAGAGGGGGGTGTGAGTTGGGAGCAGGGCAGTGAAATGGCGGGGGACAGGGCGACGTGGAGGCGATTTGTTTGCGGCCACCCCGAACGGGATTGAGGCGTCTGGCAATAGATACATAGATAGATAGATTTTTAATGGAAAGTAGCTAATTAATACTGTACTCTCTCTCTCTCTCTCTCTCTCTCTCTCTCTCTCTCTCTCTAGTATGTGAACTTCTGAAGTATCTCTTTGCTAACTTCCGTAGTACTACTAGCTGTACAACCTTTAAATTTTATGCAACTGCAGTAAGGCCAATAGATCCATGCTATTTTTTTTACTGATGTGGGATCAGGTCCTGTGAGGTAATCTCATTGCAAAAGGACTGAAAGGCATGATGCACAGGATTATGCATCTTGGAGTGCTGTCACAAGGTGAAACAATTATGACATAAAAACCAGACTGCCAGTAATCATCCATCCATCATCCAGTCCTACATTGGCATAGTGATTGGTTTCCTAGTGTACAGGAAACCATTTGGCTTGTCACTCAGTGTAGTCACCCATAGGCAAAAGGAAGACTAATAGTTATTTTTTTGCACAGGGATGGAGATGAACATGACAGCCGTGGATGTAAAGATGTCTGTGAGCGTGAAAAACAAAGCGACAGTCATGACCAATGTGACCGATACGATCAACTTGATAGCCCCGACCAAATTGACAAGCAACAACGTGACAGACATGATCAACATGACAGATGTGACAGTCGCGACCGATGCGGTCTTGACCGACATTGACAGTCTTGACCGATACAACAGATGTGAGTCAGGATCGATACAACAGACATGACAGATGTCATAGAGAGGACCGATACAACAGACGTGACAGTCAGGGCCGATATGACAGACATGACAGTCAGGACCGATACGACAGACGTGACAATCAGGACCGATGCAGCAGACATGACAGTCAGGACCAGTACAGCAGACATGACAGTCAGGACTGATACAGCAGACATGACAGTCAGGACCGATACATCAGACATGATAGTCAGGGCCGATACAGCAGACGTGACAGTCAGGACCAATACAGCAGCCGTGACAGTCAGGACCGATGCAACAGACATAACAGTTACGACCGACGTAAGAGATGTGACAGTCAGAACCAACTAGATATCACGGCCATACCTGACAGCTGCAACCAACATGCTAGCCGCAACCAAGATGACCTACGTCAAGATCAGCCTGATGAAGACCTTGACCATGTGAATCTTCAAGACCTTCAAGAAGCCATGGGGGAAAAACAGCCAAGCTTTTTCCCTAAGGAAGAAGCTAGTAAGTTATCATTTCTTTTAAACTGAGCAGTACTTAAACGTACTCACATTTTCCAATTCCTCACCATCCAACCTCGCTGTACATTCACTGACTTCACCTCTTTCAAAGACCATCACTTTACTCTTCCATACATTCACCTTTAGATGCCGTTTCTTACACACTTTCCCTAACTCATGCACCAAGCCTTGTAGCTCTCCTTCCTCTTCGCTCAACAGCACAGTATCATCTGCAAACAACAGTACAGGGAGTTTCCAAACACTACCCTCTCTGACCAGGGTCACTCCAACATCCACTACCCTACCTTGTACCTCTTTTATTACCCCATTCATGTACAGATTGAATAACCATGGAGACATGACACATCTCTGTTTCAACCCAACCTTCAAAGAGAAAAATTCACTCAGTTCACCATCCACACGCACTGCAGCCTTAGCACCATCATACATACTCTTCACAGCATTCAACAACTTCCCATCTACTCCATTTATTCTTAATACTTTCCATAATCCTTGTCTATCCTCCCTGTCATTTGCTTTCTCCAAATTCATGAAAGCCGCATGCAGCTTCTTTCCCTTCTCTAGAAACTTTTCCACTAAAGATTTAAGAATGAATATCTGCTCTACACAACCTCTTCCCTTCCTAAAGCCTCCCTGTTCTTCTGCAATTAATTCCTCTGTTCTTTAACTCTGTCAATAAGTATCCTACCATACACTTCCTATTATACTAAGAAGACAGATGCCCCTATGATTACCACACACTTCTTTTTCCCCTTTTCCTTTGTACAAGGGAATAATTATACCTGACTTCCAATCCTGTTATACAGAATTTTCTGTGTTATGGGATATTTAGAAGGAGCTGGTACAAAATGAAGTGGAAATATTTTGAGAAATAATGTTATATGGAATAAATGAAAATATGACTTGTAGTTGGTGTCGTTGAACTGAAAAGTTTGAATTAATGAATTAAAGTGGGGAGGCGGTGGCTCAATCGGTAGAGAGGCGGTCTGCAGTCCTGATGGACCCGGTCTGCAGTCCTGATGGACCCAGGTTCGAATCCCGGCTGGGGCAGGGAACAGTTTAAGGATTTGAATTTCATAAAAGCAGACTTTCCTGATCTACCAGATGACCCGCCGACATGTCATAAAAATACCCCCGCTAATACCAATACACCAGTCATGTATGAGACAGCCCTAGCATGTATTCAATATGGACGGTGGGTGTTAGCACCGAAGTGGTGACATGTAGAGAGGTGTATGGTATGTAGGAGGACTACTGGGCCTCGAGAGCAGGCTGTGAAGCCTATGCCCAGAGTCGGACACAAAAAAAAAAAAAGATAAATTTAATTAGTTTTGGATGGGACTTTAGTTGGAGAGTTGACCCATGTTTGTTTATTGGTGGGGTCTGCAGCAGCAGATCCATTGCATTCTGTGGAAGTCTGTATTTTGTTAACCCATCACGTTCCGAGGTTTTCCACACCTCCGACATCCCCCAATCCCGAGGTATTTTCGATTTTTTTTTTTTTTTGGCTAAAACCTTCGCTTTTGGCGAGAAACATCGAAAATTCATAGAGAAATCGCTCACCTGAGGTTTAAAATACTCAATCCAGGTAGGAGTTCCTCCTTACATGACTGGGTTTTCTAACATGCTGGCACCAAAGTAAACGAGTTCTATGGGAGGGTAACTATTTCACACCACTCATAAACGGTATTTGTTTATTTACTTGGTACGAATTTATATGTAGTATGAGAGTATATTGGTTTTCAAGCAGTAATATAGGCATTATAAGCATTGTTTCACTCACTAACTATTCACCATACCTGACCTTTTTTTGCCACATTACCTGATCATTATTTCTGACTGTTTCTTCTTCTGATGCTATGTAAACTTTGTCCTCCACATTGTCATCGATTGGGGAATCACTCTGGCCCTGAATATCTTTACTGGTCAGGTCACTGGTAACAGGTGAATTGCCGAGACAACGGCATGAGGGGGGGAGGGAGGAGGTCATGCAGTGTAAGGCATTGTCCCTGCTTGGCATCTTATAGAGGAATAGTGGAAAGTGTCCCGTGTATATGTACGAAAAATCACGCGCGAAAATTGAAAATTGTGCAAATTAGGGACCTTGCAATTGCACGACGTACCGGTACGTCGCCGGGACTGGCAAATGCAAATCGTTGCAACGTACCCATACGTCGATGGGACAGGGCGGGTTAAAGGAGTCATGTTTCATTACAAATACTGGGATTTAGTGTGTGACCTAAGGTGTTTATGCCCATGTTTAATTATAAATGACATGTTTCTGTGTTTTGCTAATCAGTAATGTTTTATTATAAATACTGGGATTTTGTGTGTGGCTCCATGGTGCTTATACCCATATGTATAATTCTTTTTGTGCTTCAGTAATTGTGATAATAACTTGTAATACTACTTTACTTTATCTATTATTGCAAAAATACCAATATTCTGTTATTATAGTGTCTTGTATACCATGAATTCCCTGCATTGTGCAAAATATATATATATATATATATATATATATATATATATATATATATATATATATATATATCCACTGCAGGATAATTACATATTTCTTATACAGTCAAGAGATATGTAAATATCCTGCAGTGGATAGTTATATATATATATTTCGTACAAAAAATTCATGGCATATCAACTCGTTGAAATTACATGTCAAGATACACGTGAAATAGTCCACCAGATATTCATGTGTATTTCACATGTTGAAATCACGTGAATTCAATTTTGCATTTTTAGATGAAATATCCACCAGTAACTCACGTGTCAAATTCACGTGTTTTACACTGGGTAGTAACAGTACCATGAGTCCAGGTATTATATGCAGAGGAACTCGTGTCTCGTAGGGGATGCTGTTTTGTTACATAGATAAATTGAAGTTTACAATACAGGAGTTAGCATCCACCAAAGTGTGGAGATCTCACGAAAGTGATACCCAAATGATTGTCCTTGAGTAGATAATTACAGATATCAGTCAAGGACTGTCCCCGAGTTAGTTGACTGAGGGACACTCCAGACATTAATGCTGAAGGCTGTTTGCGTTAGGATGGTCACATAGTTTGAAGGAGAAGTGAAGCACATCTCCTACCTCAGAGACTTGCCAGACAGGGCGATATCCTAGCTGAAGTCGAGCAGACACAGTATTGTGCCTGCGACCAATAAATCCATGTCGATGATACATGGGAGGACATAGGCAAGAGTGGTCAAAGTGTTGGACTGACATACTCTGAGTCCACTCAGCATTCCTGTGATTGACTATATGGAGAAGAGCAGCTGAATGTATCTTTAGACGCCGGGTCGAAGTGTAGGTGGGGATGCAACAGGGTAAAGTGAAGTTGTGATGACACGAGAATAATGAGGGGAAAGATGGGGAGAGTGAATGCATCTGACGGTGAAGTAAGACACACTGGCGTATATTCCCTGAACAAGGAGGGGAAGATTGAGTTCAGTTTGCAGGTGTACTCTGATGGAGATGAGACAGCCCAGGATGTATCTTATTACATTGTTTTGAAAATTTTCAATAGGTTCTAAAGACGTCTTCGTTAGTGTACTGAGAGCAGGGGAGAGGTAATTGACATTTAACTGTATGAATACAATGTAGACAGTTTTGGCTACACAGATAGAGCTTCCAACAGCACTGTTGGTGAGCCACTTGAGGGGAAATAAGCACTGATGCAGCCGATCTAGGACATCTCAGACAATGGGATGAACATGTCTTGAAGGTATAGTTGTGGTAATACTTACAGGTGCATCAAGATACATGTAATGCTGCACAGCAGGATGACGCTATTTCCTACAATGAATTCTGGAAGCATTCCTGGGTTATGGGTAGAGAAAATTCTACTTTTTTGCAGGGAGAGGATGAGACAACAAGTGGAAGATGTCTTGTGCAGAGATGGAGTGAATGCAGATATCATCAGTGTAACAGGTAACCGTGGTTCTGGGAATGCTGAGAAGAAGGGAAAATAACTGGTGTATAAGGACATTAAAAAGAGGTGGGCTTAGAATACCATCTTGCAGAGTATCGACTTCGAAGGTATTGGAGGAGCTACATGCACCCTTAAAAAGGACACATGAGGTTCTGTCACGGAGGTAACCCCATATCCATCTGAAAAGGTTTCCTTGGACACCAAATTCCACCAGCTGATCAAGGAGGATATCTATGCAACATCAAAGGTACTTGTTAGATCAATGAATGCTACAGCACCGGTGGGACAGAGGACATAAAGAGTTCCATTAGACAGTGGTGTGTACTCCTTTGTGGTAGAAAACCATTCAGTCTGGGTAAGAATTTGTTCTCCAGCCAAAACATGAGACTGGTAAGGAAGATGCGTTTGAGCACCTTGCTGAAGCAGTCTCCTGGCCTAAGATTCCTTCTTACTAGCATCAAGAAAAAGAAAAAAAAAGGTGAGGGAAATTGGCCTGAATTTGTCAGTACTAGGTTTCGGAATGGACACAATCGGGCTGGTGGTCCAGGCATTAGGCACATATCCTTTTCAGAATCATATCTCATAACTCTGATTGGGGTAAAAGTATTCTTGTTTTTAATGCATCAGAAAATCGGCTCTTACATCTATCAACCCAGCAATATCTTCCACAGGAGTACCCTCTAAATTTTAATATTATCCAGCTTAATCCAGCATGATCTTTACATATACTTGGGGTTTCATTCTCTCGGAATTTATCTTGGAAAGAACATAATATTACCTCCTTTTTAAAGCCGGCCTCCTAGAGATGAGGTGTGCTAAGCAGACTCCGTGGCTCCTTTACCCTTGCAGAGTTGATGACTTTATACGTGGGTTTTATGCACCCTTGTGTAGAGTACAGCTCTCATGTGTGGCGGGGCTTCCTACATACGGCTCTTCTCAACAAGGTGGAGTCCAAGGCTTTTCATCCCACTAACCCTCCTTCTCTTACTGGTTCCCTTCAACCTCTGTGTCTTTTTTTCGTCACTGTTGCATCTTTATCTCTTCTCTATCAGTACTTCAATGGTCACTGCTCCTTTGAACTGTTTGCTTACATCCCCCACCACTACGACGGGTGCGTAACACCCGTCTAGCAACAAACTCTCATCCTTTTTCTGTCCAACTCTCCAATGCAAGAGCTAACCGTTACTCCCAGTCCTTCATATATGCAACAGGCCAACCCTGGAACTGACTTCCTCTGTTTGTCTTTCCTACTGCCTATGATCTCCAGTCTTTCAGAGTCAGTGTGTACATGCATCTCGAAATGTATGGATCTTGAATTTGGCTCTGTTATCTTTTTTTTTTTTTTTTTTTTTTTTTAGAGGGAACAATTTGCATGCTCCTGGCCTTTGGTTCCTTCTTCCTTGCATAAAAATAATGATTGTAGAGCTGTAGCAGAGGGCTTCTAGGGACTTTCAGGAGTATACAAAAGACAGGGTAAGTAATGCCATCATCCCTGTGGACTGTTGCCTTAATCCTAATGGCAGCATGTTGTAATTAGTCCTCAGTTAATAGCGCATCATCATCTTCATCTGCCTTTTGTAAAGAAGCCATCAGACAGAGAATGTGGATATTTTGCTGGGAGGACGGTGCATCTTCAATATGTCTGAGAAGGTTGCATGCTTGTGATTGTTCAGACCATGCATTAATAAGATTTTGTGTGTACTCAGCTGGACTGTGGTGGAGAGCACTAGAGGGCTTTTTCCTGGGAATCTTGTTTAACAGATACCACATGAATCCAACACTCGTCTGATGGTTAATGGTCTCTGTGAACTTCCGCCTGGATTCAGTATGGATGCATTGCTGGAGGGCAATTAGATCGTCTCTTGACGCCTGGTACTGATGCAGACGCTCAGGTGTTCGTTGCCTCTGGAAAGGGAGACCATCTTCCACCATCTTCCATTCTGCTTGGAGGATGCACTAATCAAGTGTATGAGCTTCAGGGCGACTTTTAATGTGTGGCCTTGTAACATAGCAACTGTGGAAGTCATGGGTGGACTTTACCAGGGAGGAATATAAGTTATCAGGTGTTTGTAAATCAAATGTGGGGAGGAGGCTGGAAATGTATGAGATGTACGTAGGGCAGTACTTAGGGGAAATGGTAATGTTGGGGTGAGTGTGATGAGGGGAAGATGCAGTGGGAAAGGAATAGTGGAAGCTGAGGACAATGTGGTCTAAGAAGTGCTTGGGGATGGAAGAGCACCTGATGTGGGATGGCACTAGCCTGAATGTTAGGATGTGATAGTGCTTCCACGAATGTGCATGGCACCACCAGTGTCCAAGAGTGTAAATTGTTAAAGGCAAGTGTATTCAAGGAGAGGAAACCCATTGCGATTTGAAGTAGGAGAGAGGTCACCCAGAGGAGGATGTCAGGCATTAAAGTCACCCATGTAGATCATGCCACTAATTGTAGGATTAGGGAAGACAGGGACATTAATCCTTCCAGGAGCAGAATAAACATTACATAGGCACATCCAACCAATGCTCACGTTTATCTCAAAAAGCTGAAAGGTCCTATCTTCATCTGTACAGCAGTGGAAAAGTTGATGCAGTATTGAGGAATGAAAGTAACTAACGACACCATTCCTGGCGATGTGAGCATAGGAAATACAACCAGTAGTGAGGGAGCCTATTCCCCAGGTAGAGGATGATCAACAAAAGCTTCTTGAATGAATATAATATGCGGGTGATGGCGACATATATACCTCTTGAGTGCAGCAGTTTTTGAATTAGTTTTAACTCCACAGGCATTCGAATAGATAACATGAAGTAGCATACGGTAAGTAAATTTTACACTGAGGTTTCCGGGAGTCAGGTGAGGATCAGGAGGCAACATGAGCACTACTTTGTGATGTAGCATGTGAGGGGTCCTTCATCGATTGATCACTGATCCTCTCAAGGTGAGAGGAGACAGCACTGAGCTTCTCTGTGACGGTGGTGACAGTAGTGATGAAAACCTGATGAAACTCAACAAGAGAAATGCATGTGCCTCCAGTGCTGGTGCACTGACTGTCCAGGCCATCGATGCATGCCTTAATGGTATCAAAACGTGCTGTAAGCAGTGTGCACCAAGACATCAAGGAGGCAATGGCTTCACAGAGGGCAAATAGTTGTGAAGAATCGGGAGTTGAAGAAGAGGAAAGTGAAGTGGCAGATTCGTGTGGCATTGATGGAGGTGGTGGTGGAAGAGGTGATGGTGGTAGAGGTGGTGGTGGTGAGTGTGGTAGCACAACTCTAGCAGTCACGGCAGGGCCTGAGCGTTTGGTGGAGTCATGCAACACATTGACATTTAGCCAAAACAATGAGGACATGTCCACTGAGAGGTGTCCAATGCAGGTAAGGGTAGTGGTTCTGAATTAGAAGTAGTAGCAGCAGTGGTGTCCGTGAGGCATGGTTGGTAGCACACCAAACACACTTCCCCGGGGCAGAGCAGTAACATGATATATGTTTGATTCCCCAGCATTTAGGCACCACGGCTGTTCATTTTTCATTCTGCGCAGCTCTGGGAGACAAGGGAGGAAACTGAAGCCGACTACTGGTGGAGGAGGGTCTTAGAGGCTCCAGGTGACAAGCTGTTTGATGGGCGTCCCATTTTGATGTAAATAACGAGCAATGAAGATACTGAGTTCTTTGGCCAAGGAAGTGTCAACACCGACAGGAAGGTGGATGATAAGGTTAGGAACTTACAGGGCATGTCGACTGAGTCCTAGACATCCAAGGACAAGAACTCAACACTTGTGAAACTGTCTATGACGTCTGTACGTAGTCTTGAGATATAGACGAAGCAGGAAGTGACAGCAAACAACTTGACCTCAGCTAGCTCCCAATCAAGATGGAACATCTTCTTGACCTCAGAGAACCAATGAAGCTTCATACTAACAGTCAGGTACTCCGTAAAGAGAAGTTTGTCATACTCGGCCAGGGGATTAAATACTAGAGGAGCTGACACAGGTAGGGAAGGTGTCTTCTGAAGAGTGAGGCAAGGGAGGAAGTGATCAGGAACCTTATGCAGAGAAGTCTCATTGTGTTTGGATGTTTTTGCAACAGAAGACAACGATTCACTCTTGGTATAGGAAGAGTGTTCCATGGGGCATTTGGTGGAGGCTGAGCCCTGCATGACATGGTTGGAGGCTACAGGTTGAAGCAGTCTGAGTCACCACAACTGCAGTAGGTATGGAGCCCTGGTGTCGACGAAGGTTAAATGGGTGCCAGGCTTCCTCAACTGGGACGTCATCATCACTGAGTGCTAGGTTGATCGTAACCGGCCGCATCCTGGCAATTTTTTCACCAGTGACCCTACCCAATGCCAACAGATTTTTGAAAAGTTTTTTTTTGGCTAAAACCGCCACTTTTTATGAGAAACATCGAAAATTCAGAGAGAAAGTGCTCAGTTGAGTTTAGAAATGGCGATACAGGTGACAGTACCCTCACCTTGGTACCATGTTCTCTCAGGCCAGGCTCCAGAGAAGACGTTTTCTAAGGGAGGGGTAACTATTCCAAACCACTCATAATAGGTAAATATTTATTTATTTGGTACGAATTTCCACGTATTACAAGAATATATATGTTTTCACACAATAATATAGGCGATATCAGCATTGTTAACTCACCAAACACATCAACATATGGCATCTTCCTTTACGATGTCACCACCTCATCACTTCTGCTTGTTTCTTCCTCTGGCTTTTTTCGTCCTTTGTCCTCCACCTCGGGAATCACTTTCGCCTTGAATTTCGTCATTGGAGAGACCGTGGTGCGACATGTCTTTACTGGCCAGGTCACTGCTAACAGGTGAGTTGCTGAGAAAATGGCGTGCAGGGGGGGAGGGGGGTCAGGTGGGGTCAGGCAGTAGCCCCACCTGGCGTTGGGTAGAGGAAGGTCTCCCCCATATGCTTACCAAAAACCACCCGTGAAACTTGAAAAATGTGCAAATGACGGACCTTGCAATTGCGAAATGTATGGATGTGTCATCAGGTGTCACCGTGACAAAATATGGTGACATATCCATATGTCAACGGGATGCCTTGGGTTAAGATCAGTGAGGGTGGCAGGTCCAGAACATTACATATCACCCTAATAGGCTTGTGTTTTGAGCAGTGGCAACACCTTTGCCAGTATAGTGAAGTTGGTGCATGTTCTCGGGCAAAGTGACATGCCATGACATTATTACGCATCACGCTCCTTGCACTGCGCATGCACAGACACGGGAACTTCCAACCGGAGGGGACTGGCCACGTGTAATGGTTTTTATATAAAAAATACTGACTGAATTCTGAGGCGACACTGTAGTGAAGACTAAATCTTATGATAGCTCTGTTCCGAGGCTGGAGGGTGGCAGCTTGCTAGATCATTCAGATTTTCGTCAAAAATTAGGAGAGCTTTCTCACAGTTTTGTTTACTTGCAATAAGAGCCACCTACTTCGTTTTTAGTGTATATGTGCCTTAAATAATCTTGTTTATATGCTTTACTGCTGAAGGTAATTTAGCCTCTATCATTACTCCTAGGTCGTTCTCTTATTTGCATAACTAATCCTTCTACTTTCCATTTCACATTCTTACATCCATTCCAAGGACATGGCATCTTGTTTACACTGAAATGCGTTTTCCAAGTTTAGCTTCGCTATCTATCTATCTATATACCTAGGCTGCTTCCCCCAAGGAAAGGGAGGTAGCCAAGACAGGACGACACACTCCCCATTTACTCATCCATTCAAACACATTCATTCGCATCTTAGCCCCAAAGGGGAGAACGGACAGATCTTCACCGCACCACACCGCACAAGGGTCAACTGTGCAATGCAATCAGTGACCATTCGCAGCAGGGCCCGACAGCAGAACTGGTTTACCCCTGCCACATCATAACAGACCCATCCCCTTACCCACACCTGACCTGACTAGCTGATCAGACCAAATGCGGGAGAATATCCCCTCAGGGCTGCGTCATCACTTATTCATTCACAATTTCTCTCCATTTATTTCTGTCACGCACAGCCAATCTTCCTTGCTCAACAGACATCCCTCTCGCATCCAGTGCTCTCTTCACACTGTCCATCCATCCTATTCGTGGTCTTCCTCTCAGCCTTACACCTCTCACATCAGATCTAGGTATCATTTTCACCAATCGCTCATTATCCATTCTCTCCATATGCCCAAACCATTGCAACACCCTCTGCTCAACTCTACCAGCCATCTCCCGAACAACTCCAGTTCTCCTTCGCACTTCATCATTTCGCACCCGATCCATACGTGTCACTCCACACATACTCCTGAGACACCTCATCTCCATTACATTCAAATTTTTCCTCTCTGCTACACCCATATTCCATGTTTCAGCCCCACATAACGCAGTCGGTACCTCAACACCCTCATACAGCCTTCTCTTTACATCCATTCTAAGCAAACGACATTTAAACACTTTTTTCATTCCTCCCAGCACCTTTCCTACTTCATTTATTCTAAACTTCACTTCTGCATCTATTCTTCCATCCACAGCAACATGTGACCCTAGATATTTAAAACAATCTACCTCCTCAAGCAACTCACCATTCAAAACTATATTCATCCCCCTACCATCTATCAACCTTGTACACTTAATCACTTTACTCTTATTCTCATTTACTTTCAATTTCCTCCTTTCACACACCCTTCCAAACTCCTCTACCAACTGTCTCAATCTCTCTGAATCAGTCACCAGTGCAGTATCATCTGCAAACAGCAGCTGCTTCAGATTCCACTCTCCACCATCAACATTTACCAGACTCAGACCTCCCCCTAAAACTCTTGCATTTACCTCCCTTACAACACCATCCATGTAAATATTAAACAACCAAGGTGACATCACACATCCCTGTCGCAGCCCCACTCTCACGGGAAACCAATCACTCACAGCATTTCCCACTCTTACACACGCTCTACTATTTACATAAAAACTTTTCACCCCTTTTAGTAACCTACCATCAAGTCCATACAATCTTAAAACAGTCCACAAAGCCTCCCTATCAATTCTATCATACGCTTTCTCTAAATCCATAAATGCCCAAAACACATCCTTGCCTTTCGCTAAATACTTTTCACACACTTGTCTCACAGCAAACACCTGATCAACGCATCCCCTCCCTCTCCTAAAGCCACACTGCTCATCACCAATCACTCCCTCTGTACCCTCTCTAACTCTCATAATTAACACTCTACCATACACCTTACCTACAACACTCAACAGACTTATACCCCTAAAGCTAGTACATTCATACTTATCACCCTTGCCTTTATACAACGGGACCACACAAGCACTTGCCCAGTCAATTGGCACCATACCTTTCTCAAAGCACACATTCAACAATCTTACTAACCAGTCAACAATAGTCACTCCACCACCCTTCAGGCATTCCACAGCACACCCATCCATACCTGCAGCTTTCCCTGTTTTCATCTCCTTTACTGCCTTCTCCACTTCCTCCTTCGTGATCAAAGAATCATTCAACACTCCCAACACATTTATTCCTTGCACCCTTCCATCCGCCCCATTCTCAGCCACTCTTTTCTCCTCTACATTTAACAATCTTTCAAAATACTCTGCCCATGTCTTCCTTACTGCATCCATCTCAATTAACATCCTTCCATCCTCTGCTTTTACTCATTCTTCCTTCCCAGACTCTCCCTTTCGCACTCTTTTCACCTCCTTCCAAAACATTTTCTAATTCTGTTGAAAATTCTCTGTCAGCCGCCTACCCCACCTCTCATCTGCTGCCACTTTAACATCACGCACGGCCCTTCGCAGTTTGTCCAAATCAAATTACAACTCTTTAAAGCTTTCGTCATATTGGATATGTTTCACTGCTTTTGTATCACCTGCAAACATATTCATATAACTGTTTAAACCCACTGGCATGTGATTTACCAATACCAAAAACAGACCGGTCGAATACTGAACCCTGATGCACCCCATTAACCACATTCCCCCTCTGAGAATACTTGCCCATAATAACTTCTCATTCCTCTTCCAACAAATACTTTTCCATCCATTTCAAGAGTTTAACACCTCCAATAGTTTTTATTATCCACAACAGTCTTCTATGTGGCACCCATGAAATGCCTTCCTTAGATCCTGGATGACACAGACTGCGGTGCTCAGCCTTTCTTGTATTATGTCCACCATTCTGCTGTAGATACTCAGTGCAGGTAGGTTAGTGACACAAGATAATCCCTTCCTGAGTTTAAACTGCTATGATGGTATTACCTTGATGCTCAGAAAAAAACAAAATCTTTTTTTTTCTCATAATTATTTCTGTCAGAAATTTTATAACCGATGCCGGTGATGGATACCAGTCTATAAACACGAGTAGATGAATCTTCTGTAGTTCCTTTATAAACTGTAGCATATGCAGTAATGCGCAGATACTACATACCATAAGAATGTTTAATTTTCGATGTTATTTTACGGTCAATGCAGAGTACTCACATACGGGAGTTTTTTCATAATTATATTATGTACACATTTTTTCATTCATTTAACCCTTACACCACGGGCTTGTTTTCCAATGTTTTGCGTGTCCCGCGGGCATATTCGGGCTCCGACAGACTCTCAAAAAATATTTGCCAAAAATCAGTTATTAGTCCTAGAATATTAAAATTAAATATGCATATGGCACATACCTTCAGCTTTCTCCTGGAATGTTTGTTGAGCCTTCGCCGATTACCGTAGGACTTGTGGAGACCTCTGAAGTTGGGTAACGAAGTCTCCACTTTACACTTCCCGACAACCCATAATATGATTACCACAGCCAGATATTATCACTAGAAACACTATTCTATGATCATCAAGTAGTTTGGGATCCATACTCCAAAAAAAATCCACTGTGAAAGCAATGAAAATTACGAGCGCATATGACCTTCCCACTTGCTCTAGTTCGCTGTTGGTATTCTGTCATTTATTATTCATAAAACCCCTCACACTTTATATTTCTATTACTATATAACACTTATATATATCTGCAGTCTTTATCCATAAGTTTCCTTCAGTAGTATTAGTTTATTGTCACAAGTCATTCAATTTTTCATTCAGTAAAATACGTAGAGAGCCACGGATTCACTTTCACCGTTATAACCTCAAGTATTTGTACTCATATTCTTATATTACTAATTACTTACATTTCTATTTACATTTTCTATTGTATTTTCAATATTTACACTTCTGTTTTACTTACACTATGTTATTCACTATCACTTGCAGTAACATAAAACTATATTACACTGTTCAGTCATATGTACTGTACATCCATTGCTCTCACATGCTTTTTACACATTATTTACACATTATTTTCCTTTCCCACTTGCACTTTTAGAACTGCTTCTGGCTGTGGTAATCAAAGAAGCAGGTAATACAGAGGGGAACCTGGCACTCAGCGCACTGCCAAGAGGTGCGTTTGTGCTCAGGTGTGCATCGGGTGGTATGTGCACACACCTGGCACCTGCGGATCGCAGCCTTCCTCTTGGTTGTGGCAGGCATTTGCACCAGTCTGTGCCAATCCATGTACTCCCTCTGCTCAAGTCTGTCGGGAAGTGTTACTGCATGGCGCCTTGGAGTTGCTGCTGTCATCCTACCATATCTTTCAAACAGCTGCTAAAGACAAGTCCTGGCGAACAACCTCAGGGAGAAGGACTTGGGTGGCTTGACCCTCATCTCGTACAGGATGAAGGCGTTCAGCATCGTTATGTCTATGAGATGCAGAAAAACTTTCCTGTACCACCTAGTATTCTTCCTGAGGCAGTCGATCTCTCCAATCATCATGCTGGACTTGTCCACCAGCCGCATGTTGATATTGTAGTCCAACACAGCATCAGGTTTCCTCACAGGTTCGCCTGTCCTACGGTTGACCTTCCCACTGTCTGTCATTTCCCACTTGTGTATGGTGGTTAGCATGTCCACGACCCTCTTGTCATGCCACCGTATTGCCAGCATCTTCTCAGACTTGCATAGGTGCACGTCTCCTTGCTGTGAGGTTCCTGCCTCTGGGAATTTAAGGAAGTGGGCACGATTACTCTTGACAGTGCCACAGGAGCCGATGCCGTGCTCTGAAATGTATTTGGCAAGTTTCGGTGCTATATAATAGTTGTCTGTATACAGTACAGTACATGATTCCCATCAAAATACCTTTCAAGGAGCACTTTCACTACACAGCCTGAGAAGCCAAGGGGGTGTGTTTTATCAAGATCGACAGTGCTGGCTGAATAAATGACGAAGTCAAGGATGTACCCCGTCTTAAAGTCCCACAGTACAAAGAACTTGATTCCAAAGCGATGGTGTTTGCTTGGAATGTACTGCACAAACCTAAGACGTCCTCTGAACAAAACCAAGGATTCGTCAATGACAACCTTCTGAAAGGGGTGGAAGAATGTCATAAACTTATCCTTCATTCTGCTCAGAATCTCCCGGATCTTCCAGAGTGGGTCGGTTTGGGAAGGTACATCGTTGTCGGCAAAGTGCAGGTTTCCCATGATGTTCCGGAAGCGATTTCTGGCCATGTACTTATTGAAGGTGGGTGAGGGTAGTAAGGGGTCCATGGACCAGTATTCTTCCAACTCATGCTTCTTGGAGTGTGGCATGAGAAGCATGAGGGCGAAGAACACATACAGCTCCTGCACTCCCAGCATGGACCACTGTTGCATCTTGGCTGCACCTGTACCACTTGCAGCACATTGTGATTCATACCTGTTGGTCTCATCACATATGTGCTGCATGACTTCGTCATCGAGAAAGGCCAAAAGGAAATCCACACACTCAGGATCCTCATCAAGAGTGAAGGAAGGCTGTATTCCTGAGGAACTCTCGTCAAAATGGAGATGTTCAGGGACAAAATCGGACCCTTCCGTCCACGCAAAGGCGTCCAGGATTCCCTGTCGTGGCAGTGTAGGGTGGTTGAGGGTGGAGGGTGGCTGTGAGGCAGATTTATCTGGTTCAAGGTCACTCGTACTGACCCTGGGTTGCCGTACAGCACTAGCAGCCCTTACTCTACTGGCAACTGTACTTTTACGGGTCAGGGATTTACCTCTTCCTTTACGGCCTGCCTTCACTGTTGATGCTAGTGGTGACTCCGATGATGAAGACTCCGGAGAAAATTCAGCAGAAGAAGAGGAAGAAATGAGTGAAGTTGGGCTTGGGGAATGGGGAGGTGAATCACCTCGGGACTCATGGCGGGCTGGGTCACGTGGGGCCATTGTTCCGGGGCTAACCCACCGCCTTTTCATTCCCTTCCCAAATTCCTTCCCTTGCTGCACTAACGGCTCCTTTCCCTTGGAGCTAGGGATAACTTGGGACACTGAAGCTCTCGTACTAGTAGTTTCTGGCACGATTTCCTCACCTGGCTCATCACACGAATCCCCCGAAGGGTCATAGTCACTATCCATCATTATCATTGATAATTCGGCTAGTTCACGTTCCACTGCAGAGTCACTTAGTCCTTTCCTGCTTCCCCCACGAGTTTTTCTGGGTGTAGAGGTCACGGGGTCCTTTGCAATGGGCGCAGAAGTGGCAGAAATGGCGGGGCGCGAGTGCGACATGCTTTGACCACAGAGGAGGACAAGGAACTAAATGGTGCGGCTTATTTGAGAAGGCAAGGTTTGACAGTGACAATGGGGCTGACAGCTGCTAACTTACATGCTAAGAAATTATTGGTAGAAAATCTCAGCAATACATAAAGAAATAGGTAGTTCCAGGTAAATGTAAATTTCACTTAGGCTTCTCCCTTCCTTTCTCATATATATTTTTATTACAGAAATAGATTACAAGGCATAATTCAAAGGGGAAATTACCGTGGGAATTTAGTGAATGAATGCATGTGAGATGTTGTCAGGTGATAATTAGCCAATTCCTGGTGTATACCACTATCACTTACCTTATTTTTTTTTTTTGTATATATTATTTTGTATAAGTATAGGGCATAGGGCTTATTTCAATGGATGAAATCTGTGGAAAAATCCGGGGGAGATTTGCTTAGCACAGTACGGCAGGGCAGGCGATAGGAAAGGGTAAAGGAGGTGAGGTAGGGAGGGGTGAGAGGGTACTGGAGGGAAGGTAGGGAGGGAAGTCAAGAACGGGGGAAAATGGCTACATTGTCAACAATGGATGGGAGTACAGATGAGATTAGGAGTGCTGACTATTGGTGGACAGTAGCAGTACATGCTAAAAAATGATTAGTAGGAAATCTCGAAAATACAGAAAAAAGTAGGTAGTTCCAGGTGAATGTAAATGTCACTTTGGCTTCTCCCTTCCTTTCTTATATAATTTTTTTTTTTATCAGAATAGTTTATACGGCATATTTCAGAGCGGAAATTTCCGTGGGAAATTAGTGAACGAGTGCACGTGAGGTGTTGTCAGGTGATAATTAGCCAAATCAAGGTGTATAGCACTGTCACTTACCTTATTTTTTTTTGGTACATATTATTTTGTATAAGAATAGGGCATAGGGCTTATTTCAATGGATGAAATCAGTGGACAATTCCGGGGGAAATTTGCTTTAGCGCAGCGCGGCCGGGGAGGTGAGAGGACAGGGTAATGGAGGGGAGGTAGGGAGGGGAGTCAGAAATGGGGAAAAATGGCTAAATTTGTCAACAATGGATGGGAGTACAGATGAGATTTGGAGTGCTGACTAGTGTTGGACATTGGCAGTAATGATAGATGATACAAGCCACCACTTGTAAGCCCGGGATAATTCAAAATAACACAGAATCACAAAAGTGACGCGCCGCGGTATGATCCATTGCGCCTGAGCGTCACAAAAGTGACGCCCCGCGGTTAAGGGGTTAAGGTGACCCCCGTGCCTAAGAATGAGGTCACATAATACTTTGTGATGTTCGAATGTTTTGTGGCATTGGCTATATATGTCAAGGGATGAAGGTTTGTCAGTTTTACACATATGTAAGAATATTTCTTGATTTATAGTCTTATTCAAATATTCCCAATGGTCACCAGCAAAGGTATTAAAAGAAAAAAAAATTGGATTTTCATCACAGAGACTATGGTAACCAAGGACAGAGAGCGCAGAAGCAACGGAACAGACTCGACAAAGAAGGTCTATGGTTCATTACTCAAGTCATATATGCAGAACTTTTCACTATCTGAGAAGCAAACAATAGTAGTATATGTCTAAGTATGTTCATCCTTTCATGAGATACAGTATAATGGGAGTAGACACACACACACACACACACAGAGGCAGGCAATAACATTATCGCTTCGCCTTCTAAAGGCATGTGATAATAAATAAATGATAATGTTGACAGACCTGAGTGCTGATTAAGGAAGGTGGAAGTCTGGATTCTTTTTACGGCTACTGCCACGACCCCCATTACAAGCAGGACTGGGCGAGTGACTATCGTTTTGCTTTCACCCATCTGGTAAAACAAATTGGCCTAAAACAGTAACTTATATTTTAATATACGTAATGAACATGCTATTCTGTATCAATTAACCCTTTCAGTGCCATGACCACTTGGTCCCATTGAACGATTTCTCATTCAACATGGATGTCTTCCTGGCTGTTGTGACCTTATGCACCCCCTCCCCTTCCCCCTCCAGTCCCTTGCAAAAAAAAAAAAAAAAGGGAAAACGAAAATCGAAAACCTATACCTTCGACATCATCAGTTTTAACCTATGTGTGCTTTTTTAAATAGATGATTTTAGAAGGCTTCACTTGGGAGCCTTGTAGTGAAGGTTATTGAGTCTGACCACTGCCGTTCACAATCTAATATGCTATATTTCTAGCCATGTATCTGTCTATCTGTGTAGCGTAGCCGAAACTGGAAAAGGATTGCGATGAAACTTGGCAGATTGGTTGTAGCAGGGTCACAGATGGGTCCATTTCAGTTTCATGTCATTGAGGTTTTCCAAAAAGTGTGCTTTGGTCCCTAATAATTGTCCCCATTGGGTTTACATTTTCCAGGACGCGTCAGTCGGGAGTTGTCCGCCGTAGAAGCAGCTATTAGTCAGTTTCCTGCAGTGGGAGGAGCGGTTGAAAGACGGCCTTCATTGGAACAGTCAAATATTGCACAAATGATGCAAAAACTATTGCAAGTAAATGAAAAGTTTTGAGTTTGTGGGGTGTGAGTGAAAGAACTACTGGTGTTCAGGGAAAAACATGAATTGTTGTAAACAATTAGGACACTTAAAATTTAAACATCAGAATATAATTTGGCACTGTTGGTACTTGTGTTATGTTTCACATTCGGCTGTGTAAACAGATTCCCCGTACATTTGGCTATTCTGGTGCAATTGCGAGATGACTGAAACCCAACCTGTGTAGATGCAAAACACTGAAATTCGAGGGAGACGCCAGAGAGCCTTCCGCGTGGGGGGGGGGGGGTGGCGGTGGTAATACTGGAGGAGTTAGAAGGCAGAGGTGAGAAGGTGGAGGAGACTGAATTGCAGCAGTGGATGCAGGAATTGGGGAGTGAGGAGATGGCGACTAGTTGTCATAACAAGTATTTCAAGTTGATCACGATGACCTGATTTTGTTATGGTAGTCACGCCATGGAAAATGATGTAAACTTTTGCTCATATACCATATTAATAATATCTTGCAACAGCCATCAAGGTGTTCTTGATCAGTGATTGTATGTAGACGAAGGAGCAAACTACTACAACAATACTGGCAGAAACAAGAACAAAATTTTTAATTGTCTGTGAAAATATGACGTTCATATCTTTGTAGATAGTACTTATGTAAACTTTGTTAGCAATGGTACGGTATTTAACTGAATACTTTTTATTTTTTTAGTCGGTATTTCATTCTTAATGTTTGATAAATTTTTGTTATAAGTCCCAGGGCATCTTTGAATCAAGTAGTTTTCGACCATGATTAATATGGCTGTGGTTTCCCCTCGCCAGGCAGGTGTGTGACATAGCAGACCAACTTCTCAGTAAGAGTTCTCACCCAATATTAGATGCCTTCATCATATCTGAGGGTGCCAGCCACGTCAGCACATCGCTTCATGGTGAGAATGATCACCGATTTGCACACGCAGTTATAATAAATCCACATCCTTATCATCCCACGTACAATACACACACACCTGGCTATATATTCTTTCAAGTGATTAACGGAATAATTCCTGGCACAGACCGTCATGCCACCCTTTTATCCCCGCATTCCTCCACTCTGTTCCACAAAGGTACTCCATGCACTGGGTTTCAGCACAAACCCTGGGCTTGTATTCTCGTCGGTTAAGGAAGTTCTCTAACACCTCTCTCTAACTGATTCAGTTTTGGATATGGCTGGTTAATATCCTTTTGAACGTTAGTTATGCAGAGTATGGTTATATTTGAATGATTTAAGTAACACATAAGAGGTAGCAAGGTGTAATAAGCAAAACAAATCGCTTTAGAAGTGGTGTTAAGGCGCTTCCTTAATCGCTGAGAATACCAGCCTTGGTCAAGGAGGGGTATGAAACGCATTGCCTGTACAAACAAGTGAACTTCTGTGGTACCGTCTGAAGTGACGCCCCTTACAGTCATAAAAGGAAAAATTCTGTCTCGTTACAAACCATGCCTAATAGTCTACCTAACAGTTATAATGGACACTGAATAAACCTGAGAGCGTTGGCGCAAATTGGTATGTATGACGGTTATACGAAGGTGTACCCTAACACGGTTTACACAGCCAACACATATCACTATGTAGATGATCCATTGTCATACGTGATCATGTTAACTGGGAGGAAGACACAGGTTACAACTTGAATTCTTTATTTTCTTTAAAGTTGCCGGCTCTGACGATGGGTTCTCTGTAGCAAAAAAAAGAAAAGAAAAAAAAAAAAGACTGGTGTAGAGGTTACAGACGGTTGCTTCTCACACCTTCATTACGTCTGGATATTGTACTGAATGGTTTAATAAGGAATATATATATATATATATATATATATATATATATATATATATATATATATATATATATATGACGTTTATGTGAGATAGTATGCCGCAAAAGAAGCTAGCTCCCCTCCCCCCCTCAAAAAAAAAGAAAAAAAAGAATAGACGACAGCATGTGTAAAATCCGACACTAATATAAATATTTATTGATATCTTGTCACCGAAGTATGAGAGAGATGCAAGGAAATATTTTTCACCACTTTCGGCCGTATTCTCGTCGATTGAGGAGGCCCCTTACATTTTGGCACTTTATTTTGGGATGTGGTTGGTTAATATCGTTTTTACGTTATTAATATGTAGTATGGCGATATCCGAAGGATTTATGTAGCACAGAAGAGGACATAAAGTCGTAATAAGTAAGAAATATTGTTTGGGAAAAGATGTTATGGATCATCCCAAACTGACGAGAATACAGGCCTATTTTAAAGCTCATTTACCTGATGCATGTAAGCCGTTGAACCAGGATGCACTCAAAGCAAAAAAAAAAAATAACTACGAAGATTTTTGTATTTATTTCGCTGCCAACCAAATGAACATAGGTAAATCAGAGCAATTTTTACATGTATTTTGGTAGATATACTAGATATGGAGGATCTGGTGCACAGGATCCTACTAACCCCATCTCAGGGTAGGAAAGAGGCAGGATGATGATGATGATGATGATAGATATGAAAATTTCAGTCTGGAAGAGTTCGTTCACATTAATATGACCCAGATTTTTTTTTTCAAATCGTAACCTATTTCATGTAGCTCAGTGGCAACAAAAGACAACACCAATGCTCTACATTCTTTCCATATGACGTCTTCATGCCTGGCATCATACTCTAGTGTTAATTTTATATCACAAGTCAGTATTCAGAACAGAAATATATGGTAATTTTAGGCCAAGTTAAAGTGAACAAAGTATAGCACCATTTAAAATCATAATGACCTTGGATTTTCCTGTAATTATTATCAGTGATCATATTACTCGCAGCATAATGCACACTCATTTTCTTGACTTTAATGTAGTCCAGGAGCGGCAGTGATTTTTCATGCTACATTACGTGCAAATTATATTGATGAAAACCATAAATAAGAAATCACTGGTAAAATCGTCAAGACTGTGTTGGGAAATTATCAAGCTTAAAATCCGGACCTGCCAACTTAACGAGGCTTTTCTCTGTTTACACACACGAAGGGAAACTGAAGGCTGAACTGGAAACCAAAATATCCTTAACCTTAAAGAAAGTTTTCCACACACGGAGTCTTCCACCTACACACTCTTCCACATTACAGTTGATCAAAGGAGGAACAGCTTAAAGATACTTTCACTAAACCAACAGTTCCAGCAGATCTTACAAAAGACGAAAGGATCCAGCTCCTTGAACCCCCCACTTTTAGTCACCTTCCACGATACGCTGGGAATACGTGGGTAGTTTTGTATCTTCCCTATCCACAACACAGGGATGAAGACCACTTCTCACACCCACTGACCGTAGTGGAAACCGATTAAAAAAAAATACGGTTTCCAAAACAATCATCACACCACCCTGGATCCAGGCAAGTTATAACTAAAGCCCGTATTCTCATCGATTATGGAAGGTCCCTAACACCTTTTCCAAAACGATTTATTTTGGTTATTACATTTTACTTTCCTCATGCATTTCATGTAAATCCTTCTAATATCTCCTCACTTTACATAAACAGCGGAGAAAAGGATATTAACCAGCAACATCAGAGAATAAATAGCCAAGGAAGAGGTGATAGGGATTTTTCTTATCCGACTAGAATACAGACTTAAGACTCGATGGTGTGGTGGAGACGGAGTGCACGTTTAAATATGTGCGTCTTTGAAGTAATGGCTGCCTGCGACATTTATTAGACCCACAGATTGAAGTTTTTCTCCTAGTGAATATATATATCTATTTCAGCCCAAATTTGACCGTCTTTAGGTAATACCGTAGCTTCTTCACAAGAAGCACAGTTACGGTATGTAGATATAATTCTCTCATTATATCCAGTTGATTGTGAAATGAAGGCTCAGTGTCTGGATGGGTTACTGTCTCACTTCGGTAGGAAGGACTGGATCGGGATTCACCAGTGCACTTACGATGAATTCCCTATCGTAACCCAGGTTTTGATATGCAGGAAGGACAAAGAGACTACAGAATCTTCTCTGTCGTGCTCTAACTTCATAAATAAAAGTTAAGAGAAGAAAATTAGAGCAGGTTATAGCTGCTTTCTGCAGGTGGATCAAGAAAAAGGATGTAAAATCTTATCTTGTCTAGTTCTTCCCGTTAAAGGATGTGCCAGTTACGACAGTGAATCGGCAGTAAATATGTCTGAAAGTCCCACTCCTGGGTCTAAAAAACAGTGGTGTTGGGGAAATTGTGGCCATATCAGTCTCGGGGTATACATCGCACCAGTCCTCGGAGAAGTTAGTTTACGTGGCTTGACGTGCATGTATCTTGTAAATGAGGTTTGATCCTGCCATTGTTGGATCCAGCGGTAGATGGCGGACACGCTGGCTCCCGTCTTGAAAGAGATATACCGCACCGACACCCCACCCAGCCACATCAACACGAGCAACGTGCGATCACCCATAACCAAGCTGCTATTGGACAGTCTTCTCTTCATTGTGATATTCTGCCAGACAAAAGTTTAGAAAGTGCGGTAATAATTACGCAAACGTTTGAAAGTAGAAATAAGGCCACAGTCTTCACTTTTAAACAACAGTGAACTGTTATGAACATGCTGCATTCGTAATTTCAAACTTCTTTTTTATTTAGAAGAAAAAAGTCAGTTATTTAACATATAAAATCCCATGGAAGGAGGTTAGGCTGATAAAAGTAGAAATTCAGCGTGATTTTTTTTTTTTTTTAATTCACTGCTGCTGCTCCAAGCCATGACAACTGATGTCATGGTTTCCTCATCCCACTAGATATCTGGTATACCTAATTCAATTCACTCATGACATGCCTACTCTCTCTCTCTCTCTCTCTCTCTCTCTCTCTCTCTCTGCATGCTGTACCGTATAGCAGAACCTCACCAAATTAGCCGTCTTCAGTCTGTCTCATGGATACTGTTTTTCTCTCATTTTTTTTTATTCATTTGTTGTGTTATTCTGCATGAACTCGTGCTAACATACGCCTGTCTTTTGAAGGACTGACCTCGAGGTAACACTATTTGAGTTTCAGTGTCCAGTAAGTGATTACTGACAGGAAAGGAGATCAAGCACTGACATATAAGCAAAATCGGAGTCAGAATGTAATGTCTGAAACGAAGGATGGCAATATAATAACGGTCAGAGGAAGAGAATCAAACCAGAGCCCCAAGGGATCACACTCTGTCACGTTGCCATTGATTCAAGAAGAATACTATCTGCCTACTTCACTACACAGGCTCTTATTTACTTATTTATTTGTAGCTCATTACAAACATTACCGGCATTGAAATACTTCTGAACTTGATAGGGTTGGACAGTTTCTTTAGAGGAGATAAGAGTGCAAAGTCTTGATGAACACATGTTGCTTAGTGTTTTCATACAACACATCTTAAAATTACATGTTGCTGTGGATGTGAAGAAAGAAACTGTCTGCTGTTGTGTCCATAGAGAAATTCACCCAGCTGCTCCTCTCAGGCACACTCACGCGATTCGCATTCCATGTGGTTTGTTGCAAGGAAGCACAGTCAAGCGAATCGCTTTCCTAAGCACAAAAAAATTCACCAAAATGTAAGTTTCTGGACGATTTGTGTCAAATTTTGACACGTTCTAGCAAGCGCGTCACTTTCCCATGGCAAGGCATTGGCAACACTGAGGTGCTTCATGGGGCCTAGCATGTAGCGATAAACCTCAGCCTCTTCCAAGTATCCAGGCAGTAGGGCTGCGTCGCGCATCCTGTCCCTTTAAACTCCTATTAATTCTCCCCCTTCCACCTGAGCTGAAGCCCCTATGGACATCGTGTGATAATTTATTATTTGTGAGCATATTTGTATGTGATACTGTCGATGGAACATAGATATATGTCAAGAAAAGGAAATGTGCCCGTTATCATTCATTAGGCATAGAGGTAATACGAGTGTTCACTGTAGCGGGGTTTTGCCTCTCGTCCTCCCCTAGGCCCTATGGTGTGAGTACAAATACGTATAACAATGAAGTCAATGCCTAAACTGTATTTTGTGTGAAAGATATTGTGGCTGAAATTATGGAACTAGTTAGCGTTATGGATGCCATAAACCATAGTGTGGAATGGGGCGGGCATCATGTGCGCTTTATAGTCGGGAAGGGATAGAGGTGTTTATGGATGGAATTACTGTGATTCTGATAGTGAAAATGTGTATGGCATTGTGAAATATAAGTCAAACATGCTACGAGTGTTCGTGAAGGAGTGTGGTGTGTGCCAATACAATAGCGTTGCATCATAATCTCCTGGCGAAGGATGCTGCATCACAGTCATGTTGAACTGTAGTAAGGAAGGGAATAACTGTGGTGGCTGGGGTGGAATCATTGTGGTAGTCATGTATTTGTGTATGATATAGTGTGAAGTGTAAGTGACATGTGCCATGTATCCTCATGACGGCGTAAGTTATGGAACATAGAGTAGGTTAGCAATACCTTAGTGGCAGGTGTCCTCAGGAGATAGGGACGCCTAGGAACGACGGATGTCATTGAACAGGTACTGTACCTTGGTCTGACATATAGTGATAACTTATACTGTATGTAAAATACAGTATACATGAACTGTGCCACGAGTGTTCGTTTAGGTGCGTAGCGTAGGTGAGCGATACTTTAGAGTCAGGCGTGCTGGGAAAGGTAACAATGCCAAGGAACGACGGACGTCATTGAACTGGTACTGTACCTTGGTCTGACATTTAGTGATAACTTATACTTTATGTAAAATATACGTGAACTGTGCCGTGAGTACTCGTTTAGGTGCATAGCATAGGTGAGTGATACTTTAGCATCAGGTGTGCTGGGAAGGGTAACGATGCTAAGGAACAACGGACATCATTGAACAGGTACTGTACCTTGGTCTGACATTTAGTGATAACTTATACTTTTATGTAAAATACACAAGAACTGTGCCATGAGTGTTCGTTTAGGTGCTTAGCGCAGGTGAGCGATACTTTAATGTCAGGTGTGCTGGGAAAGATAACGATGGCAAGGAACGATGGACGTCACTGAACAGGTACTATACCTTGGTCTGACATTTTGTGATAACTTATACTTTATGTAAAATATCCATGAACTGTGCCGCGACTGTTCTTTTAGGTGGGTAGCGTAGGTGAGCGATACTTTAGCGGCAGGTGTGCTGGGAAAGGTAATGATGCCAAGGAACAAGGGACATCAGAAGACAGGTACTGTACCTTGCAACGCCGGGCAAACACGGACGTTAGTGGACAGGTACTGTACCTTGCTAAAAACAATTGTTGAAATTTATTATTCTTATCTAAAATGTTTGTGATATGTGCCACGAGTGTTTATGGAAAATATTGTATCATGTGTTGGGGGAACCTTTGGGGAAGGCGTGGAAAATATGTCTGTATATATATATATATATATATATATATATATATATATATATATTTATATATATTGTACACACCCATGGACGCCAGTGAACAGTTATGAGATCATGAAAGGACACTGAAAAGTTATCCTTTATGTGAACTGTTTGTAAATGGTGCAGCAATTGGCCGTAAGGAAAGATATAATATGACTTGTGTAGTGCTACTTTCAATGGAAGGTGTTTCGTGACAGTCAGTAATATCTCTTCTTTTTCAGCTGAGAACCTAAAAAGCTCATACTCGACTTTCTGTGTCAGTGCTTGTCAAAATGGAGAAGAAAGATTTGTCTTCTGACGAGTGGCAAAAGGTTCTCTTTGAGGACGAGACTGAGAGCAAGGTAGATGATGAGCTGAGCGATGTTTCAAATAAGGAGGACTGGGTCGATGTCCAAGAGCATTCCCCTCGGGTGGCTTTGCCCACACTTGTACCACGATGGGAGCAGACACCACCACCACCAGTGTCAGGACTATCGGCCCAGCCATCGCCTTCACTTGGACGACAGGCATCGCCTTGGCTTGGACCTCTCCCTCTTACAGCCATCGTGGTCTCTTCACCTCAAGCTTTCAGTTCCTCCTTGGCTGAGCCTATGTCACAAGTAGCAAGGCCTAGTTATGCGACACTCGCACCTGCACACGACGCAGTGTCTGCGGCACAACTGGTGCAGGAGGTGACTGTGTCGTCGTCCCCTGCCTGGTCAACAAGGGTGCTGTCTCCAACAGCATTGATCCCCCCCGACATTTTGCAGCAGCAGGAGACAGTCTCGTCGTACTCATCGTCGGAACCCTTACCATCTCGATGAGGCCAGCGTGGTCCATGGCCTGGCTATGGGGGGCAGCCAAGGTGTGTCCAAAGTGGCACAAGAGTGTTGGTACGCCGACCCACTGCCACCACTGCAAGAGGTGTTGCCGCAACGGATCCAGGGTGGAGCAGTGGTCCTTTCACACCAGCTAATGGGCCGTTCACAGGATCCCCAGGAATGACGGCGAATCCGCCAACAACTCCTCTCCAGTTCTTCCAGCTGTTCTTCACCAGGGAGTTGTTGACGTATTTCACCCACGAGACCAACAGCTACGCATCATTCCCGGGGACTGTGTTGGAAGCATGGTTCATCTGCAATGAAGAGGAGATGGCCACGTTCCTGGGGCTGTACTTTTTCATGGGGGTGATGAATCTGCTGAGCATTAGGCATTACTGGATGAGATCCTGCCTCCACACAACTACCCCCTGTTCATGCAAGTGATGAGTGGAAGGCATTTCAGGGCCATCCACTTCCATGCCTTCAACTCACTTGCAATACCCCAGAACAATCACGACCAGCTCATCAGGGTTCACACGGTGATGGAGTACCTCCTTCAGCAGTTCCAGAACACCTACTTACCCTAGGAGCACCTCAGCCTGGACGAAGGCTCACTGCCGTGGAAGGGGTACCTAGGCTTTCGTGTATACAACCCCATGAAGCCCTCAAAGTATTCAGTCAAACTTTATATCCTGTCTGAGGCTTCCTCAGGTTACATCTGGAATTTCGAGGTGTATACGGGGCACAAGAGGGCGCTGGAGACCATCATATGAAGCCTCATAGAACCGCTGAAGGATCAGGGATACAAAGTTTAAAAGGACAACTATTATAACTCTGTACCCCTGTGCAAACGCCTCTTCAATACAGAAACCTATGTGTGTGGGACCCTACTCGTGGCATGAGGAGCACCAAAGTGGCTGCAGGACATCATAAGGACCAAGAACCTGCCAGAGAGGGGCATGACAGTGATGCACAAGGACAACGTGATGATGTTGCTGTGGAAGGACAAGCGCATTGTCAACATGGTCTCCACCTTCCACAGCACAAGCACTGTCCAGAAGCAGGTTCGAGGGAAGACCAGGGCTCCTGACGGGAGGACAACCTATGTCCAGAAGACCGTGGACAAGCCCGTCGTGGTGGATGACTACAATCAACACATGAATGGGGTGCACCACTTTGGCCAGATGGTCCAGTACTACCCCATCCAGCGGCAGACCGTGAAATGGACCAAGAAGATCACCTATTTCATCCACATGGCCATTTTCAACGCGTTTGCCCTGTACAAGAAGTGCTCATGTGGGTCAGTCAGTCTGCTCAACTTCGTGGAGGAGATAGTGGACAAGCTCCTCTACTTTGATGAAGCAGAGTGGCCCGCATCAAGGCACGTCATCCAACATGCCCCTGACCTTCCAACCTGACGGCTAGCAGGACATCCAGGACCTGTGGCACCTGCTGCAGCACCAGCACAGGTGCCATCACCACTGGCTCCTGCACCAATACCACCATCTCCAGGAGGAGGGCCACCACAGGAGTCAGCGCCACCATCGCCTGCATGACCAGCACAGGTACTGAGAGAACCTTCACCAGTTCCTGGTCCATCGGGAGAACCTGCTGCCGCTGCCATGCCCGGGCCTGCAGCTGCACCTCCAGGACAACAGGACCGGGGAACACCAGGAGGACATCCAACCAAGAGTCGTCGTTTCATCAACGATAGAGTGCATTTGGATAACATACTGGGCCACCGACGGGAGAGGATCCCCAATCGGAGGAGGCTGCGGTGCACCATGTGTTCCCTGGCAAAGATGAGGAGGGACACAAGTCACATGTGTCCTGTTTGTGATGTGGAACTTTGTGTGGGTGATTCCTTCAAACGGTTCCATGCCGAGCGATGTATTCCCTAGTGCAGCGTACACACACACACACAGACACACACACACATACACACTGACACACACACACACACACTCACACACACACTAACACACACACACACACTAACACAGACACTCACACACACACTAACACACACTCACACACACACATACACACACACTAAAACACTTACACACACACTAACACACACACTCTCTCTCACACACACGCACAAACACACACACACACACACACACACATACACACTAACACACACACACTCACACACACTATATAACTCCTCATCTTCCAATCCCAGAAGGTCCTACAACTCCATCAACACCCCTGGAGGAAGTGAGTTCTCCGAATTCTGTTGATATGTATATTGACCTATTATCAATAACCCTATAATTTTCAGGCAAATAACCTTCTTCTCCTACATATTACACATATGACAGAAAGTACAGCTTCATTAGCAGTAACTTGGAAAAAGTAGTGTTCATGTGTAGTAGGTTACAACGATAAAAAAAAAAAAAAACTTGGAAGATTTTAGTTTGTACATAAAAAAAAAAAAAAAAAAAAAAAAAAAGCTTTGGGAGCATAGTCTTTAGGCAAAGGGGGAGAAAACGCTGTTCTTTTTTCGTTTGCAGTAAAAATAGGTAGCGACCGGAAGAGTAATTTTTTTTTTTTTTTTTTTTTTTAATGTGTCCGACTCTGGGCAAAGGCTTCAGGGCCTATATCTCGGGGGCAGTAGCCTATCCCAAGGCCCAGTAGTCCTTCTACACCTCCACATGTCACCACTTTGGCGCTAACACCCACCGTCCATATTGAATACATGCAAGGGCTGTCTCACACAGGACTGGTGTATTGGTATTAGCGGAGATATTTTTACGACATGTCGGCGGGTCATCTGGTAGATCAGGAAGGTCCGCCTTTTATGAAATTCAAATCCTTAAACTGTTCCCTGCCCCAGTTGGGATTCGAACCTGGGTCCATCAGGACTGCAGATCGCCTCTCCACTGATTAAGACACTGCCTCCTTTGTCATCCTATTACTCAAAAACTATTGGGTGTATCGACTTCCTGTAAGAACGATGATAAAGAGCAGTAAATTTTACGTATGTTCATTACCAGAATATAAGCCTTTGGGAGCATTTTTGGTAGGAAAAGGTGGGAGAACAGACTTCGTTTTTTTCCTCACTTGCGGTAAAAATAGAAAGCGATCGGAGGAATAATCTCACTTTGTCGGCCAATTACTCGAAAACTACTGGACATATCGATTTCCTGTAAGAACCATGATAAAGAATAGTAAATTCTACGTATGTTCATTTGACGAATATAAGCCTTTGGGAGCATTTTCTGTTGGAAAAGTTGGGGGATCAGACTTTGTTTTTTTCCCTGCTAGCAGTAAAATCAAAAGTTCCTAAGAAGAGTAATCTCATTTTGTCGGCCAATTACTCAAAAACTATTGGCCGTATCGATTTCCTGTAAAAACCATGATAAAGAGCAGTAAATTCTACGTATGTACAAGACATAACAATGTTATATCTATGATAAGAATTCGTTGTCATGTAGGCGAGAATATAGCAAATCCCGTGCGCGCACCACGAAAGTGACACACGGACGTGAGTTCCTAGTCGTTTTTGGCGATTTACTCGAAAACCATGAGGCGTATCGAAACCATCTTGTGCTCATTAGAAAGCTCGTGAAATTCTGCATAATATTATGCAATAAAAACATAAGGTTTGTGAGAAAAGTTCAGAATGAGAATTATTGAATTTTTTTTAAAAATGGCTTTCAGTTTTTAGCTATTTTCTCGAAAACTACAAATCATATCATAACCGGATTTCTCTCTTTAGAAAGCTGATGGAATTCTCTATCAAAACTTCTAATAACATTTTCCTGTATGATAGAAAACATTTGAATGGTGATGTTGGGAAGTGAAAATGACATAACAAAATGTTTATTCACGGCCACCTTATGTTGTTTTATTAATGTTTTCCAGTTTTTTTTTTTTTTTTGTGGTGCCTATCAGCTAGAACAAACATCGACGAATAAGATGACAGGTTTCATGGTAGTATATTGATGTTTGGGTGAGGAATATAAGGCACGAATACGTGTTATCTGCAGTGCATGGGCAGCCAGGCCTGGCTGCCAGGCGGATAAAATCGTGCACCGAAAAACTTACTGAGACTTATCGTGTGCGAGAGGGTTATGTAGATTTATGAACAAGAGAACTTGAGACCAAAGTTTTCCCGTGACTGTAACATCACCCGCAGAGCAGAGGCATTCCACACCTGCAGACAAGTGTTACCATAAGCCTGTCACGAGGAGGCCATCAGCTAAGGGGAAATCACTAACTCAGATGTGAAGATTGTACCTGCAGCAAATTGATATGTTTGTATGAGCTTGTCCCTAAATGAATCCTATCACTTTTATATATGATGACCAACATATTATTCTCTTGCCACAGGCAAATATTTGATTCCACTTCTAGATCTCCTGTGGTAGTGAATGGGGTAAACAAGATTCTGATTCTTTAAAAAAATGATTTTGTGAAGACACAATTTAATCTGTTCTTCTCAGCTCTATGACAAGACGTTGATTATTTAAATGTATGTGATAAATTGACTGTCAATGTCGTTGCTGTATGATGCCTGATTAACCTCTCCGCCCAAGATGACGCATTTGTGGTCATATGGCCGTGGCTGCGACTATACTCAGTGATGTGTTTGTCGTCATTTAAGCATAAAAACCTTCATCAGAGAAAAAGTTTTCACCCGATCAGTGTAATTTTTGGAGGCGTCATAGTTCCCGCACTTCTCATCAGAAGTAATGACTTGGCATACTTGGGGCCCGAGACGCGCGGCAGCCCAGACAGGTTGATTAGTTCCACAGCAGCTGTCAAGGTAGAAGGTAGTGCACGGCTGGGCATTTAAACTGTACTCTGTTTACCCTCGTCCAAGGCGCGCATCATATTCCACTATACCTATAGTGCTTGTGTTTACTTTTGGGGCACTAATGTGATTAGATTTGGTGTTTGCAATAGGGAATTAGGTTTTTGTGAATCATTCCTGGCCGTTATCAGCCGTTGGCCCAACGAAGATTGTGCTAGACCTACCCTGTTTTTTGGTGTGTCCCTACAACTATCCTCCCTCTACCCTGCACCCAATGTGAGTATTCAACCATTGAACGATAGTGACAGTGAGTCAGGTGAATATAATGTGCAACAGCTAGTGAGGAAGGACAAGGTAAAATGTTTAGCAAGGGGAGACGAGAAACCGCCTGACAACACGTCGTTGTCTTGAACGGAATAATTGCCAAGGTGTTGGTGAAATCCTTGTTTTATACTGATATATGGTGGATTGTGTTTTTATGCAATAGATAGGAGTATAGTGCAACAAGTGTACATGAAGTATTGGATAGGGCAGGAGTCATGTATGCCTTACAACCATGGCATGCCATTGTCAGGAGGGTATAAAATAGAGGTTTATAGGGATATTTGATTTTATCATATTTTTATACTTATTCCGTATTCTTTCTGTGTGAAATAAAGCATGAGTGTTATAGTGATATTTTTATCTTATGCTTGTTTGTATGAATGTAAACACTGCACCACGTACTCATCCGAAAATATCGTCTGCGATACCCTAGGTATCGCAGATGTGACATACAGAGCATGTCCATGTACTGCTGTGGTGAAATTTACTGTATGTCTCATAAAATGATGGATATGATTATGTGTACTGTGAAATAAAATTGTAAACATTACAGCATCTTCAGGTAAGGGAAACATCATCTGCTACACCTTAGCACACAGGTAAGGGCCACGTACTTGTACTTGTGGTGCAATATACTGTGTACAGTACCTCATATATTGATAAATTTGGTTATGTTTTATGTGAAAGACAGTAAACGACTGACCCAACTGCTTATAAGAATGAGTGCATCTCGTACATCTGAGTTAACACAAAGGTAGCAACATGCAATGCGAGGTTAGGAACACGTGTATTTACATTATATTGGTGAAATATACTGTGTATCTCATATATTGATAAATTAGGCTATGCATTATGTGAAAATAACGTGAAAGACTCACCCACGTGCTCGTAAAAAAAAGAACGTCCCGTACACCTGAGCTAGCACAAAGGAAGCGAAATGTAACATGAGCTACGTAACTGTAGATGGTGTGATATACTGTGTATCTCATACAGTGATATATTTTGTTACCTGTTTAAGTGAAAAGAGTGTGAAAGTGAACCATATGATTGTCTGGAAAGCATTGTCTGCTGCACCTTACCACCCAGGTAAGGGCCACGTAATTGACCTACAGAAGACGTGCATTTACATTTTAGTGGTGAAATATACTGTGTATCTCAAATATTGATTGATTAGGCTATGTATTATGTGAAAAAAACGTGAAAGACTGACCCAAGTGCTCGTAAGAAGGAGAAGGTCTTGTACACCTGAGCTAGCACAAAGGTAGCGAAATGCAATGTGAGATACGTAATTGTAAATGGAGTGATGTACTGTGTATCTCATACAGTGATATATTTTGTTATGTGTTTATGTGAAAAGAAAGTGAAAGTGAACCATGTGATCGTCTGGAAATCATCGTCTGCCACACCTTACCGCCCAGGTAGGGGCCACGTAATTAACCTGCAGAAGACGTGCACTTACACTTTAGTGGTGAAATATACTGCATATCCCATGTATTGATAAATTTTGCTATGTTTAGGGTAAAATTCAATGAAAAACTGACCCACGTGCTCGTAATGAAAAGTGTGTGTCATACACCTGAGCTAGCACAAAGATAGTGAAATGCAATGTGAGGTTAGGAAAACGAGCTTTTACTTTTTTTTTGGGGGGGGGGGGAAATATACTGTGTATCGCATGTACTGATAAGTTTGGCTCTGTTTTATGTGAAAAGACAGTGAAAAACTGACCCACATGCTCGTATTGAAGAGTGCATGGCGTACACCTGAGCCAACACAAAGGTAGCAAAATGCAATGCATGGTTAGGAAAACGTGCATTTACATTTTTTTTTTTTTTGTGAAATATACTGTGCATCCCACGTATTGATAAATTTGGCTATGTTTTATGTGAAATGACAGTGAAAAACTGACCCGCTGCAGTGCGTTTTCGTAAGGTAAACACTGTCTGCTACACCTTAGCTCACAGATAACGGCCTACGGAACATGTCCATTTACATATTAGTGGTGAAATGTACTGATAGATTTGGTTATGTGTAATGTCCAAAGAAAATGAAAGGGGTAACCACATGCTAGTGGCCCCTACCTGTGCACTAAATCATGTGCAGGAGATGATGTTTTTCAGTGACATACACATATATCATGAACCCTTGCATTGTGCCAGTGTTGAGCCAAGTTCTAGGATGGCTGTGAATAAAATATCTGACTCCTTTATTTCAGCTCACACTCCTACCACAGCACTGGACTACCACAGGGTCCTGAATCCCTCTTGACAGCAATATATACTCCAGATGGCTTGCAATGACAGCAGTCTTGCAAAGATGAAACGTAGGTTGGCACCGCACGAGTGGCATTAGATCCTTGATGAGGTACAGTCGGAGAGCGACATTGAGAGCAACCGTTCTGGGGTGGAGGAGGTTGAGCTGCCACCATCTGGTCAGCCAGTGGAGCTGCCCCACCGCCTTCCATCGCAGGAGACCACACCACCATCATCAGCCGGCTTCATCGGAGAACCCTCCCCACCTCTAGGACCTGCCAGTCCCACCATTCTCTTCATCGGCTCCCAATCTCCAGGCCCCTCTGCCTTCCTTGGCGAGCCAGTGTCACCGGAAGCCGGGCCATTGTTTGTTGTGATGGCCTCTCCACCTGCTTCTGCAGTGCAGGATGCTACAGTGAAAGCCTCGCCGGCCAGACCGAGGAGACTGGTGTTCTCAGAGCCCTCTGTCTTGTCCTCGTCCTCGTCCAAGGCATCCCCTCCCAGACGAGGGCGTCGTGGTCTGCTGCCTGGATGCGGTGAATGTCCAAGGGCTCGGAGGGCAGGCCAAAGGGTGTCGACAGGCCAACTCACTGCCACAGCTTCCACCACTGCTGAAGAGGATCCTGGGTGGATCGGTGGCCCATTCACACTGGACGACGAGTCTTTCACTGGCTCCCCAGGGATCAAGGTGGACATTCCAACAACTCACCTGCAGTTCTTCCAGCTCTTTTTCATGCAGGAGTTGTTGTCATACCTCACCGTGGAAACCAACTGGTATGCCACATTCCTGGGGACTCAACTAGATGCCTGGTCCTCCTGCAATGAAGAGGAGATGGCCAAATTCCTGGGGTTATACCTTTTTATGGGGGTCATGCACATGCCGACCATCAGGCACTACTGGAGAAGCTCCGAGCTGCATGACTACTCTAGGATCTGGCGGGCGATGAGTGGGAGGCACTTCACCGCCATCCTCAAGCACTTCCATGCCTTCAACTCGCTTGCCATTCCCCGGGACAACCAAGATTGGCTCATCCACCTTTGCACGTTCATGGAGTACCTCCTCCAGCGGTTCCAGTCAGCATACCAACCCGAGGAGCAGCTCATCCTAGATGAGGCTCTCTGGGGTGAAAGGGTCGGCTGTCCTTCCGCGTGCACAACTCCTAGAAGCCCACCAAGTAGTCCATCAAGCTGTATATATTGGATGAGTCGTCCTCGGGCTACATCTGGAACCTCGAGGTCTACATGGGGGTGCAGCTTACCCTCGAGAACACCATGTAGGGCCTCGTGGAACCAGTGAAGTACCAGGGCTATAACTTCTCCATGGACAACTATTACAATTCTGTAGCCCTGTGTGAACGACTCTTCACTGCAGGATTTAACGTATGTGGGACCCTATGGGTGCCTAGAGGAGCATCACATCAGCTGCAGGCCATCTCCAGGGCTAAGAGCCTACCCAAAGGGGGACAATGTCCTAGTCCTGCTGCAGAAGGACAAGATAATTGTGAACATGGTGTCCACCTTCTACACTGCAGACACCATTCCGAAGAGGGTTCGAGGAAAGGTGCAGGGTCAAGACGGGCGGACAACCTATGTGGAGAAGGTCATTCACAAGCCCGTCGTTGTGGAGGAGTACAACAGGTACATGGGTGGGGTTGATCATTTCAATCAGGTGGTCCAATACTACCCCATCCAACTCCGAACTGTCAAGTGAACGAGGAAGATCACATTCTACTTCATCCAAATGGCATTGTTCAACGCATTTGCCTTGAACAAAAAGTACAGACGCATGCATGTAACTCTCCTTGAATTTGTGGAGCAGATCATCTATTATGATCTTCTGAATTTCCATAAGGAGGACTGGCCTACTTCTGGACACACACTCCACCATGCCCCAAACCTACTTACACGGCGGCCAGCACCAGCAACACCTGACACCCAGCAGGCATGACCAGTAGCATCAGGAAGGGCCAAGCCATCACCAGCACCAGCACATCCTGCAGGACACCCCACACCAGCACCACCTTCAACAGGACCATCACAGGTGCCACTATCACCACCATCACCACCTGCAGGAGGCCCATCAGGGGTGCCAGCACCGCCACCTCCTCCAGTTGCTGGTCCATTGGGAGAACCCGTGCCTGAGCCTGCAGCTCCTGCACAGCAGGACCACAGAGCACGAGGGTATCCAAGCAAGCGTCGCCGGGTGATTGACGATGACGTGAAGTTGGATCGCACACTGGGCCACCACCAGGCAAGGATCCCAAACAAGAAGAGGTTCAGGTGTACACCCACGCACCAAAGTTTCTGTACCCCCCCTCGGTGGAAGGAGGAGAAGGTCAGGGTTAGAGAGAGGGCAGGCTAACGGACAAGTGTGAGTGGTAGTTTGGTACGGAGCTACTAGGCGAATGGTGAGAAACTTAATGAAATTCGATACGAAACAGTTCCATGCTATTCACCTGCAAAACATTATGCGTTGGTAGCATACATAGCATATGACATAACTACTACGTTATCATGGAGTCCTGTGAAACTGGTCCAGACACGCCCCACCTGTTTCGGATCCTCATCATACAAATAAAGCACCGAGCCAGTTGTATATAAGCTGCAACTGCTCATTATGACTTAGTGATAAGTTTTGTGAATATGTTGTTCCCAGATTGTCTATACATATCCAATAGAATGGAAGTGGATTAAATGCTGATTCCCACAGTAGCTGTGCAGATGGTTATAAATGTTAAAATTATTTTATGTGGACGAATAAACCACATTGTGATGGGCAGCGGGGAGCGGTCACCAATAATCAACTATAACCAGACAAAATTAGAAGTAAACAACACAAAACAATTATGAGACCATGAAGATACAGCTGTGGCATCCTACCCTGCCTCCTTGTCCAGGCCTTAACTGTTGCTTCACCTCATACGGCATTATTTTCCTTCAGTCTCAGCCTCTTCTATTACTCTTACTTCCCGGTATCCTCTTACTGCATGCCCGTCATATTCCTTGAGTGGTTTCTAGTCGTCCGGTCCTATAACCCCTGCTGTATTACATTTTTCGTCACATCATCACCCCCACACAAACAACATTAGCACAAGACTGCTGAATCTGTTACTACCATTATTGGCATTACACTACTAACCCCCGTTTTCCCACTGACTGTGTCTAATTTGCCTCACAATACCATACTGCTACTCCTACAACTAATCCACTATAAATCTTTATAATAATACATATGATTGTCCTTATGTCTGTGTATCTGCCAACCACATTTTCCCTGTTCCACCGTCGACAACCCGTCATTTATCCCCCACTGCTGCCCCAGTTGCGCCCCCCTCTCTCCCAGCTACCATCGACTCTCCTTTTCCCACACTCCGACACCGCACTACCCCTTACCTCATCCCTGGGCCACCAGGCCTGTTGTCCACCCTTTACAGGCGATTATACGTGGAATGCATTGATAAAGATAATAATAACAACAACAACAACAACAACAACATAGATATGTAGTGTTCTTAACATTACATAAAAAAACTGCAGACCCAAACGCGCCTACATTACTGAGCACTGATATATTAACCACAGAACCGACCACAGACCGTTCTTATCATTATCACTGGACCTTTCCCAAAGTAATTCACCATAGTTATACAACACATTGTAGTCCTTTGTCGGATCATTACAGCTGTGTAGGAAAATAACATAGTGCATGTCATGCCTACAACCAACTAAAATACGTATGTGACGTTTCACTGACATCTGTCAAATAGCCTGGGGGGAATTAGAGGACACAAACGACTGGACCTAGAGAACGAATGTCTCGCATCGGTATATGACGACCTGAAAAAACTGTTACCATCCTGCTTCGCAGGTGTCAAAATAATAATAATGATGATAATCTATCTATCTATCTATAGCCCGACGCCCTAATCTTGTAAAGGGTGGCCGCAGACAAAACGCCTCCAAGTCCCTCTGTCACCCACCATTTGACTACCCTCCCCCCAACTCACCCCCCCTCCCTCATATACCTCTCAACTCCATCCTTCCACCTCATCCTCGGTCTACCCCTCCCTCTCCCTCCCTCCACCTCACCTACATACACCCTGTTAGTCAGCCTTTCACTCTCCATTCTCTCCACATATCCAAACCACCTCAGTGTATTTCTCCTAATCTTCTCATAATGATGATGATAAATGATGATTATGATGATGATGATAATTATAAGAATAATAATCACATGTTTTTAGGTACGATACAGAGGAGGACAAACACTGAAACAGCATGTGTTGACGCAATGTATTATCTGTTTCCCATGACAGAAGGTTGGGTTGGTGGCAAACATTTATTTAGTCAGTATTACTCTAACCCTACCAGTACGGCATATTATGGCACTGTTTGGTTTCATATGACAAAGCTGTGTTCACGAGTTTTATCAGGGAGATTATGATGTTTGTCCTCATCTGTATCGTGCCTAATAACATGTGATTACTACTACTACTACTACTACTACAGTACTACTGCTACAACTACTACTACTTATTATTATTATTATTATTATTACTATTATTATTATTATTATCATTATTATTATTATTATTATTATTATTATTATTATCATTATTATTATTATTATTATTATCATTATTATTATTATTATTATTATTATTATTATTATTATTATCATTATTATTGCTACAATTATGATGACACCTGCAATGCAGGACGTTAACAGTTTTGTCAGGTCGTCCTATACCAATGCGAGACTCTGTCTATGTCCAGTGGTTTGTTTGTTTGTCTACTAACCCTTTTTAGGCTATTTGATGGATGTCAGTGAAACGTCGCATGTGTATTTTATTTGGTTGTAGGCATGTCGTGCACAATGTTATTTTTTCCAAACAGCTGTAGTGATCCCACAAAGGACTACAGTGTGTTGTATAACCATGGTGAAGTGCTATAAGGAAAGTCCAGTGGTGATGATAAGAACGGTCTGTGGTCGGTTCTGTGGTTAATATATCAGTGCTCCTTAATACAGGCACGTTTGATTCTGCAGATTTTATAATAACGTTAGGAACACTACACATCTATGTCGTTATTGTTGTTATTATTATTATCATTATTATTTTTATTATTATTATCGCCCGCCTTTAGAAGGCGAGGCGATTATGTTTTTGTCCGTGTGTGTGTGTGTGTGTGTGTGTGTGTGTGTGTGTGTGTGTGTGTGTTGCCATCATGAACGGCTTGATCTATCAACACGGAACCTTCAGGGTATCAAGATAGGGCCAAAATCTTGGACTTGGCCAAAAGCATATTCTGGCAGGCGATTAGCATTTGGCTCCCAATTGCCTTTCTTTCATTATTAATGCATACCACGTATAATCGCCTGTAAAGGGTGGACAACAGGCCTGGTGGCCCAGGGATGAGGTAAGGGGTAGTGTGGTGTCGGAGTGTGGGAAGAGGAGGGTCGATGGTAGCTGGGAGAGAGGGGGGCGCAACTGGGGCAGCAGTGGGGGATAAATGACGGGTTGTCGACGGTGGAACAGGGAAAATGTGGTTGGCAGATACACAGACATAAGGACAATCATATGTATTATTATAAAGATTTATAGTGGATTAGTTGTAGGAGTGGCAGTAGTGGTATTATGAGGCAAATTAGACACAGTCAGTGGGAAAACGTGGGTTAGTAGTGTAATGCCAATAATGGTAGTAACAGATTCAGCAGTCTTGTGCTAATGTTGTTTGTGTGGGGGTGATGATGTGACGAAAATGTAATACAGCAGGGGTTATAGGCCCGGACGACTAGAAACCACTCAAGGAATATGACGGGCATGCAGTAAGAGGATACCGGGAAGTAAGAGTAATAGAAGAGGCTGAGACTGAAGGAAAATAATGCCGTATGAGGTGAAGCAACAGTTAAGGCCTGGACAAGGAGGCAGGGTAGGATGCCACAGCTGTATCTTTATGGTCTCATAATTGTTTTGTGTTGTTTACTTCTAATTTTGTCTGGTTATAGTTGATTATTGGTGAACGCTCCCCGCTGCCCATCACAATGTGGTTTATTCGTCCACATAAAATAATTTTAACATTTATAACCATCTGCACAACTACTGTGGGAATCAGCATTTAATCCACTTCCATTCTATAGGATATGTATAGACAATCCTGGAATAACATATTCAGAAAACTTATCACTAAGTCATAATGAGCAGTTGCAGCTTATATACAACTGGCTCGGTGCTTTATTTGTATGATGAGGATCTGAAACAGATGGGTCGTGTCTAGACCAGTTTCACAGGACTCCATGATAACGTAGTAGTTATGTCATATGCTATGTATGTTACAAACGCATAATGTTTTGCAGATGAATAGCATGGAAATGTTTCGTATCGAATTTCATTAAGTTTCTCACCATTCGCCTCGTAGCTCCGTACCAAACTACCACTTACGCTTGTCTGTTCGCCGGCCCTCTCTCTAACCCTGCCTTCCACTTCCTTCCACCGAGGGGGGTACAGAAACTTTGGTGCGTCGGTGTACCTTGTGCTTCAAGCTGGGGGTGAGGAAGGACACAGGGAACATGTGTCCAATATGTGATGTGCCGCTTTGCATGGATGATTGTTTCAAGCGGTACCATACCGAGCAATACATTCATTGTTGGAGCACACACACATACAGACACACACACACACACACACACACACACACACATACGTGCACACACACACAGACACACAGACACACACACACACACACACACACACACACACACACACACACACACACACACACACACACACACACACACACACTGTACAAAACTCCTCACCTCCCAACCGATCTGATCCTGCAGGAAGATCATCGCCTTTACCTTTGTTTATGTCAGTATATTTACACATACATATATATTGTTATTTACCTCAACATAAATGACAGGGAAGTAAGCACAGCTTCAGTTTCAGTTGCTAGCAACAGGTTTAGTGCTCATGTGTGGATTCTGAGAGGACTAAAAACAAAAAAGAAGTAATTGTATAAAATACTTTTTGGTATAAAACCAAAGAAAGCGTAGCTAGCAAGCATAAAAGTGTTAGCCCGCTACGGGAAAATAACGTAAGTGAGCGTGGCTGATGTCTGGTCAGCGCGCTGGAAAAGACACTGTAGTTTTTTGCATTTTTCTCAAAAACTATGAGGCCTAGAATCACCGTTTTTGGTTCAAATGAAAGAGAATGAAATTCTGCGTAGGATGATGAAATAAAAACATAACAATGCCGAAAAAAGTTCTTTGCTAAAGCCCGAATAAAATAGTTGTTGTCTGTCGGAAATGGGTTTTACTTTTTCGCTTATTACTCGAAGACCATACCTCGTATCAAACAATCAAACTGGGACCCCCCTCCCCTTCGAAAGCTATTAAAATTCTCTTTCGATTGATGGTATAACAGGTAGGGTTTGATTAGTAAACATTAGACTTATGATGTTGGAAAGTGAAATCTATGATCCCGAATGTTTATTCCGAGGGCCCTAATGTATATATAGTGTGTTTCTTGGTGTGTGTGTGTGTGTGTGTGTGTGTGTGTGTGTGTGTGTGTGTGTGTGTTTACTTACCGTGTAGAACAAACATCGATGAATAGGAATATATGGGTTTGGGGGCAAAATAAGTTTGTTTAGGTGGTGAAAATAAGCCGAGAATACACATTTTTGAAGCGCGCGGCGGCCAAGGGGGGGGGGGGGAGGTGGAGAAAAGCCCGCGCGTCACAGCCCAGAAAACTTAAGAAACTTACTCACCCGGGAAGGGGTTAATAAATGCAGGTACAGTATATAGCCTACAATGATGTATGTTGCATGATACATTCACTCAGATATAAGAACTGCCCACGTAGAATTATCTAGTTAACATTTTTTTTTTTTTCCCGATGAGGACCGGTATATAGTATCTATTGCTAGATGCTTCAGTCCCATAATGGGTGGCCACAAACAAATCGCCTCCATGTTGCCCTGTTCCCCACCATTTCACTGCCCTCCAGTGAGCTCTTATCCCCCTCTTTCATATACCTCTCCACCCATCCCTGCATCTCATTCTCGGTCTCCCCTCCCTCTCGTCCCCCTTCTACCTCAGTCACATACACACTCCTCATTAATCTCCATCCTCTCCATATGCCCAAACCATGTCAGTCTATCTCTCCTAATGCTTTCTGCCACATCCGCATCCACACCACAATGTTCCTTCACTTCCTCATTTGTCTCTCCGCATAACTCCACATGCTTCTCTCAAACAGCTCATTTCCACCGTTCTCACTCTTGATTTGTGTCCTTCCAAGAAGGTCCAAGCTTCACATCAGTATGTTAGAGTTGGAATCAAAATACTGCCATGCAGCGACTTTTTTACTTCCATGCCTTTTCGCTCCTTTTTTATCATTGCTTTCAAAGAACCAACAACCTTTCTTCCTTGTTGCACCCTACCTAGCACTGCATCCTCCAAACTTCCATCCTTACTCATGACACTACCCAAGTACTTAAATGCACTCACATTTTCCATTTCCTCATCATCCAGCCTCGTTGTGTATTCAGTGACTTTAATTCTCTCGAAGACCATAATTTTACTCTTCCCTACTTTCACCTTTAGATTCCGTTTCTTACACACTCTCCTATATTCATTCACCGAGTCTTGCAGTTCCCCTTCTTCTTCACTTAACAATACAGTATCGTCTGCAGACAACAGGAAAAGAAGTTTCCAGACATTGCCCTCTCTCATCAGGGCGGCTTCAAGATCCATTGACGTACTGTATCTCTTTTATAACCATATCCATATACAGACTGATCAACCATGGTGACATAACTCATCCCTGTTTCAATCTAACATTCAGAAAGAAAAAATCATTCAGTTTGCTATCCACACGCACTGCAGCCATAGCACCCTCATACATACTCTCCACCGCATTCAACAACTTCCAATTTACTCTATATATTCTTAATATTTTCCACATACATATCCACCGACATATGTTTTCTCCAAATCCATGATGGCCGCATGCAACTTCTTTCCCTTCTCTTGAAACTTTTCCACTAAAGACCTACGGATGAATATCTGATCTACACAACCTCTTCCTTTCCTAAAACCTCCCTGTTCTTCACCAACTAATTCCTCTGTTATTTCCTTTAGCCTACTCTGTCAGTAAGTATCCTACCATATACTTCTCCCACTACACTAAGAAGACAAATGCCCCTATGATTACCACACACTTCTTTTTCATTTCCATTGTACAGAGGAATAATTATACCTGACTTCCAATCATCCAGGACTCTACCTTCTTCCCAGGCCAGTTTGCACATCTTCCATATCCATTCTGCTAGTATCTTTCCCCATGCTTCAGCATTTCACCACACACTCCATCAATTCCTGGAGCTTTCCTCATTTTGACTTTCTTCATTGCTTCCATCCTACTAATCTCTTCCTCCCTTCTCATCTCTCTCCTTCTTCCAGCCATTACCTAGCCGCTTATACTCGCATTACTTTCATTCTCTGTGTTTCACAGTTTAGTGTTCTCTCCATTTGCTCACTTTGTCTTCTCCTCTATCAATCTACAATTTTTATCTTTCACTCCCCTACTAACTTCTTTATCACTCCGTCTAACTATCTTTACCTCTTTCCAAAACATTTTCTTACGTTATCTCCACTTTAAACTTGGATTCCTTCCAAACTCCTTGTCCACTCTCTTCTTACTCTTATCAATCTTTCCACCTCTCTCTTCCTCTCTACATATAGCTGTCTCTTCTGTCTTTCACTGTGCTTCATACCTATTATTTAATGTAATTATGTGTTTCTTTTTTTCTGTTCCAGACATTTTAATAAAACTTAAAAATTTTCCTTTGTGGCGAAGGTGAGAGCAAATGTTATTAAAGTGTTCCAGGTCTTCATTAAAATTCACGTTTATGGGCAACTATTTATTTGGTTTCATTTCACGGTATCGTATGAGGGTGAGACTGTCTTTTTTTCACTCTGGGCATCAGGCTAGTTTTTTATCTTAGGAGTTTCCTTAGTACTGAAGGAGTTTCCTCTAGTACTGAAGACATTGTTTTTTCAAAGCTGATCAAAGCCGTTGAGAGAAAGAAAAATAAATAAATAAAAAGAAAAAGGAAAAAAAAAGGAAAAGAGGAATTCATATTACACAGGTTATCAAAGGAAATAAGTCGAAGGCCGGTATTCTCGTAAGTTAATATATTTTCCGAAGCGTTTTATTTTGTTTATTACACCTTCTTCCATTTTCTGGGTAACGCAGATACATCCATTATTGGCATATAATGCTCAAATAGCGTACAAAATTATATTAACGAGATGTATCCAAAAATAAGTCACTAAGGACGAGGTGTTAGGAAGCTTCCTTGACAGACGGGAATACGGGCCTAAGAGCTGTATTCTCGTCATCTTAGGTGGCTTTATAACAGCTTTCCCTTACCATATATATATTTTTTGTTTCTATTTCTCTTATTTCTAAAATATAACACGTTGATTTTACCTTCCATATTATTTATGTAATACTGACAGACAAAAAATGTATTATCAACATATGGGTGAATATGAACGAGACACGCAGGTAAATACTGTAAACTCAGAAGTAAGTGAGGTTAAGTAATAGCGCGTATTTGCTATATTCCTTTCACTTTAACTTGGACCAGATTTTTAACTCCTTTCGCAGAATATTTAACCAAGTCACAGGTAGAGAAAGACAGTACAATGACCATACACCATTTCCACAGCACTTCATGGTTCCTCGCGTCATGTTTCTCGTGTTGATCTTTTGTTACAAATCAGCATTCTAGATGGAGGTATGGAATTATAGCCGACGTTAAAAGAAAAAATATGTTCTATTTGCATCAGCGTGATTACACACACACACACACACACACACACACACACACACACACACACATACACACACACACTTACCTTCCAGTGTGTGTCTCTACCGAACCCCGACTCTCCCTCTCTGCAGCTGCTCCAGAGAGTGAGTCTGGCTGAGTGCGACATGTTATTTATACAACAGGCAGCGACACGTGTCTTCCCTTCCCTCCACCCAGCCACACACACACACACACACACACACACAGACAAGATTGAAAAAGTTCAAAGGGCCGCTACAAGATGGATACCAAGCTTAAGGGATCTAAGCTACGAAGAAAGACTAAATAAACTGTATCTACCAACACTACAGGAGAGAAGGAATAGAGGACATGATTATGCTATATATATGCATATCAGGAGAAAACAGACATAAATGATTACTTAACCTATGGGGAAGCATCAGCAAGAGGACACTGCAAAAAACTGCATAAGAAGAGAGGTGATAAAGACGTAAGGAAATTTAGTTTCCCAAATAGAGCAATTGATCAGTGGAATGCACTACCGAATGAAATAGTGTGTGCCAAAACAATCCACAAATTTAAGGATATGTACGATAAATATGGTTTAAGACACGGGACAGTACGAGCTTGACTCATTCCTGTCAAGATACAATTAGGTAAGAACATACATCGACGTTATGCTCCGCCTGTCATATTACTGATGATAATGAAGGTAATGGTAACGATGTAGTGTCAGTTCACCAGATATACCCAATTTGGATCAATATTTCTGAATATCGCTCGTCTGCCAAGAAAAGAGAAGAGAGAGAGAGAGAGAGAGATTAAAGTCCACGATTAGCGTCATTTTCTGTCTACAGTATATGCAATATATTACAATCGTCTCTGACCTAACTCCCTATCCCCTGAAAGAAGAATGAAGGATTATAAAAGTGAAAATGAAGCTGCAGTCCACCTGGATCACGTCCAGATGAACCTGGGTCCCACAACAAAAACAACAACAACGACAAAAACAACATTAACAGCAGCATCAACATCAAGATCAACATCAGCAACAACAACGACAAAAACAGTTTTTAACAATATAATCAACATCAAGATCAACATCAACAATAACATCAGCAGCAACATAAATATCAACATCAACAACGCAAAGATCAAGAACATCAACAACAAGAAGAACAACAACAATCTACATTAATTACACCTGTAAAAACCTTTTTCTTTCCATTAACACCTTTACGTCGCCGTTTTTTTCCTTTTTATTTGGGGGCAGGAACCTTTCAGGAGGGTAGTTCATTTTTGCTGCCTCCATATGGTGAAGCTCTCTGGCAGGCAAGGTGTTAATGAAGGCTGTAACAAACCACTCGTGACGAAAATGGTCTCCGAAGGTAAATAAAATCGTATATTAGGACTCCATATTATAATTACAAATCATAATAGATAGATAGATAAATAGATAGATAGACAGCTCTATGTGAGCCTGGGAATGGGAAATGATCTTCCAAGTTACACTGAGGAAAAGCTGACGACAGATTACGAAGTAGCCAGTCATGAGATGATGCAGTTAGTTGTCAGCAATTCACCAGGTGAACAAAGCCTTGTTGACCATACACACATACTCACACACAGGCTTCTAGAACTTTCCAACCACAGGGAACACACGTGATACGACTCCTGTTTCACCAGAATTTAGGAAAGAGAGCTCAGAAGGAGAGAGGCCATAGAAGCGGCAGGTCGTAGGGAGAAGGGCTTAGCAACATGGAAGAGAGAGAGAGAGAGAGAGCGAGACAGGAGGTAGCAAGTGGGACTCTACTTTATACTTCACTCGTTTGTGCGAGACTTGTTAATATTTCCAAGACAAATAAAAATAGTCCCATACTATTCTTTACCTCTCCTGTCATTACATGACAAAAGGGAACCAAGATTATCAACATACAAAGCTACTCAAGTATAACAACCGCTCGTCCACAAGTCTAATATATATAACTTCTCTACAAGTAACTACAAAGTCTTTTTATGACATTTGGTAGCAGCACCTATACGAACCTCGTCTACGAATCAACAGTGAATTCCTACAAAATATCAAGATTGAAAAAAAAAAAAAAAAAACTCTCACAACCAACAACTTACAACCAGCTCCTGACAGTTCTTTCCAACCAGCCCCCTCCGTCCCCCCGATCATCATGCTGATGTAGAGGTGAAGAGGTCACAGGACGTCTTGCAAGTAGTTTAACAAAGTACTGATACAAACAATCATGAAATTTCTACAACGAATCAACGAACTACAACCATCTACAATCAACTACAAGTAACAACTCTACGAGTCGTCTGTATAATCTACACGCACCTACAAGTAGCGGCAGTCTTCATCCTACAACGAGTAAATCACAAGAAAAAAGGACCACGAATACCTCGAGGAAGAAAACAGAACAAACAAACGAAGAGTGAGACACGACTCATAACTCATCCTACTCACTCTTCTTCACTCAAGTTACTCATCACTACTCATTTACTCACAACAGCTACCAGTGTGGGAAGTCGACGTCATCATGCGTGCTTGCCGAAAAGACGCCACGTCAGTCAACTCACCACCTCACCACCTGCACCATCACTAACACCATTCCCACCACGGTAAAAATTAGTGAGTTACATAGTTACTTCATTTATACAATACACAGTGATAGACAATAAGCTTCTGCACAAACATATAAAACGTGCTGTATAGTTACAGCTTAAATACACATACTTACTTCAGTTGTCTGCATAACTCAAACACTAAATAATCACCAACAATAAATATTCTACTCTGTTTATATTCATTCATTTATTATAACATTTATTTACTACCAACGAGTGTTACCATTTATACCTACATAAAATACGTGTTTCATACAGACAGCTATACATTATTACATCTACAAAGTAATAAAGAAAATATACCATCACAGTTACTCAGGGAGCGATTAAAAGAACTGTATTAAACATTTATTAATTAAAGCTACCTAGTGGAAACATATAAATTAAGTTCCAAGGTAAATTAGAGAAAAAAAAAATGGCCAACACAAATGACGTTAGCAAGAGTGAACATCTTCAACACAATCGTGAAGACAATGATTTCCACACAGTGCTGACACACATATTACCCACGATAGGTAGAAGTGAACAACAAGTCAGTGTATATAGTTAATACTGTATAATACCTGTGTAATATAAACTAAACTTTAAAAAAGTATCCCAAGGAAATTAGCCAGCAATTATGCAACCTCGAGCAACACCGAAAAAACGTAGACAAACGAAGAAAAACAAACTATAGAAAATCAATACATACAAAAAAAAAAAGAAAAAAGAAAATGTAAGAAAGAAAAAAGAGAGAAATAGAGTAAGATCACATAACAAACAAATGAAAATAAGTGTAAGTGTTACTACAAATGTCAAAATACCACATAAACTACAAACAAAAAAGCAAACGGTTGTCTCCACAAGCTAGTGGCATAGCACATCATATCATCGACCGCAGCACATGTTAGGACTGCAATTATTACAATTATGTAACTACAAACGATATGTAACAATTATGTAACGACAAACGATTGCATTATGTTACACTTTGCCAATAATGTAACAGTTGCATTAACAAGATGTAACTTTTATGTAACTTTAACTACAATTATGTAACTACAAACGATATGTAACAATTATGTAACTACAAACGATATGTAACAATTATGTAACGACAAACGATTGCATTATGTTACACTTGCTACAATTATGTAACTACAAACAATATGTACCATTTATGTAACAGTTGCATTAACAAGATGTAACTTTTATGTAACTTTAACTACAATTATGTACCTACAAACGATATGTAACAATTATGTAACGACAGACGATTGCATTATGTTACACTTTGCCAATTATGTAACATTTGCATTAACAAGATGTAACTTTTATGTAACTTTAACTACAATTACAAGGCCAAGACACTTATGTAACAGTTGCATTAACAAAATGTAACTACAATTATAAGGCCAACACAATTATGCATTACCACAATATTTTGTAACGATTCATAAAATGTTACAATTATGTATTACCACAATGCTACTACAATGTCATGTCATACAACTATACCACACTTCTGTGTTACCAGTATCACCATACAAGTTAGGTGAAATATTAGACATTAATAAAGCGATAACTCAATATGTAATGTATAACCTAGCAGTATTACCATTGCACAATTATATGCGTATGTCTGTAATACATACACATCTCACAAAATGTATACAACTTGTTTAAAATGTAATATTACTGGATAATTGCTATTTACTATGAATATTATATGTATACAATATTCATACAATTATGTTACTTTTACAATATTATGTATTTCACTTAATTAGCTTATAAGTTCATTATATTGTGTATATAATATGTATTAATATGATATGACTATTAACTGTCGATGGTACGCCATTTTCGCGTGACCGAGCATATATTAGGACTCCATATTGTAATTACAAATCATAATAGATAGATAGATAAATAGATAGATAGACAGCTCTATGCGAGCCTGGGAATGGGAAATGATCTTGCAAGTTACACTGAGGAAAAGCTGATGACAGATTACGAAATAGTCAGTCATGAGATGATGCAGTTAGTTGTCACAAAATTCACCAGGTGAACAAAGACTTGTTGACCATACACACATGCTCACACACAGGCTTCTAGAACTTTCCAACCACAGGGAACACACGTGATACGACTCCTGTTTCACCAGAATTTAGGAGAGTTCAGAAGGAGAGAGGCCATAGAAGCGGCAGGTCGTAGGGAGAAGGGCTTAGCAACATGGAAGAGAGAGAGAGAGAGAGAGAGAGAGAGAGCGAGACAGGAGGTAGCAAGTGGGACTCTACTTTATACTTCACTCGTGTGTGCGAGACTTGTTAATATTTCCAAGACAAATAAAAATAGTCCCATACTATTCTTTACCTCTCCTTTCATTACATGACAAAAGGGAACCAAGATTATCAACGTACAAAGCTACTCAAGTATAACAACTGCTCGTCCACAAATCTAATATATATAACTTCTCTACAAGTAACTACAAAGTCTTTTTATGACACGTATGGACATGCGGATGATATGAAAAAAAAAAAATGAGAGCAGAGACAGAATGATGTAATAGATCACTGTATTCCCTGACGTAGCCCAGGGAAAGAATTAATAAAATGTTTTTCCCCACAAGAAATTGCCTATACTTTTACAATATATGATTATGATCAATTATTTGTCTCTGTAATAGATTATAATGATGGTATAATTGTGGGAAATATTTTCCCCCAGAGAAGTTGCGCTCTCTACTTTTATCATAGTTATCCCTGGTTAAAAGCAGAGGAAAATTTGAAACCGTTGTTAATTGTTCAAGCGGTTTTTATAACCCAGAAATTACGTTCTCTTTAATCATTCTTGTTATTGATAAATTAGATGTTACTGCGTTTAACCCCCGTGGACAACTATACATTGTAAATACATGTAATTATGTGGTATTTTCCACTGACCTAAACTGCGTCTGCGCGTTAGATGACGTGGCGAGTAGGGAAAGATTCTCGTGTTAAGCAAATGTGGAATTAAAGATATTTACACAGTTTAAGGGAATATTTGGTCTAACTTTAGTTTAAGTAAAACTAAGATTAATTTGTTAGATTCGCCCTGTACATATCATGATTTAATCTAACTGTATTTAGTACTGTAATTAATTAATAGTTGGCAACCTACCATTCTATGAGGGAGGTAGATCCTGCCACACACTCTGCTCCCAGACCTTGTGGAGTTAACACTCTGTTCCTAGTCACTCTCAAGCTAACACGGTTGTATATACGCACCATAAGGACGCTTAATTGCTCAAGCAATTAAACTAAGCAGCCTCATCGTCATCGGTTATCGATCACTCCCTCTTCACTAGCTAAGTAACCTTTACGAATTGGCCAATTCAAGGGGTGATTAGCTATGAGATAGAAGAGAAATAGTTATTGTAGGTGAGTTAAGGTTAAGTTACGTTTCACCTAACTCTATGAGACTTGTTTGATTTACTTAAAGACAACTTTATGGAAGAGTAACGACCCACGTTCGGTTGAAGTGGAAGACGTGGACGTACGTGTCTATAGAGCTCCGGGAGGAAAGGCAAGCACTTTCTCTGAAGATGAAAGGCTGAATGCCGTACTAGACTGGGATCATGACCGTACGGTCCTGTTCCTTGGAGGAAATGATATCCATGAGGACGTGGAGGTCAATGAAGTAGTGGAGAATATTTTAGCAGTGGTAGGAGCCATAGATGGCTCTTGTAAATCCTTAGTAGCCATAACCCCCCTCGAGCCATGGAACCTGCTATATGGCTCTCCAGTTTATGGAACATATAGATTAATTAGCAGAGCTGTAAACCGAAAGTTGCAACGGATCAGGAAGGGAAGGGATTTCATACATTTTAATGCCAAGCCCTTCCAAGCAATGTTGAAAGCTGATGGTATACATTGGAACCGTCATGGTAGGGAAGCGGTTCTGCAGAAATTTATAAATTACGTAGAACATAAGAAAGGAGAGTTCTATGCTGTACAAGCTACGGGTGGGCCTATGGAGTATTGAGGTAATTAATTCTGAGCTCGGGGAATATGGGTGTTTTGGCAAATGAGTGTGGGGATGAAATAGAACCCTAGAGGTTTAATAACCCTGGGAGATAGGTTGAAATTATAGACCTAATCACTACACTCCTCACAATTAAATGAATAATCAGCTGAGCTGTAATGAATATTTGGAAACTGAGTGGGGGATCATTGGCACAATGAGGACTTAATCCCTACCCTCTTCAAAATTTAAGATAATCAAATCATTACTAAGTTGAGGTAAATTTGTGGTTGGAATTCATAATTAAATTATTAAATTAGAATTCAGTCAACATGTCTGTTTCTTTATTGCAAAGATCTAGTAGTAAGGCAGGATGGGTAACTAGAGCCATAAATGATTGTAACCAGTCGTTGGACCAAATACCTCTGTCCAAGGAGAAAATGAATAGTCTCCTAAATATCTTGAAAGATCGATGGAATAAGTACGAAGAGTTACATAACTTTAGAAGCGGCTATAGTAAAGGCTGAGAATAAGGAACTCTTAGTCAGAAACTACGAAGTTTGAAAACAAATTAGAAGAATACTTAACTATAGTAAAGACACTAGTCAAAATTAGCTGACACTGCCGCGGAAACACAAGTTGTGGCACAGCAGAGTAGAGCTGTGTTACCACAAATAACGCTTCCGGAGTTTGATGGGGAGAAGAACTGGAAATCCTTCTAGGACCAGTTCAAATATTTGGTACACGATAGAACAGATCTCCCTAAAGTCACCAAACTTACGTATTTGTTAGGACAAGTCAAAAGAACACCACATCAACTGATAAAAGAATTACCAGTAGAAGAAAATAATTATGAAGTGGCTTTGACCATCCTTAGACAAAATTACGAAGACAGGGAGCAAGTTATAAATCAATTACTGAGGGCTCTAATAGAATTACCCACGCCTAGGCACGATTTTGATTCCTTGCAAAAATTTAGAATTGCACTAAGTTGTAATTTAAAGGCTTTGGGTACTTACGAAGATATTAAAACATCAGATTGGGTGCTTTCAAGAATTGTGTCCTTATAGCTACCACCGAAAACCAAGGATGCTTTGAATGCTAGGTACCAGAAGGATAATTTCTCCTGTGAAGAGATTGAGGAAGGCTTGATGCAACTCTGTAAACATTTGCAAGGAACATTAAACACTACTGGCGTCAAACAGAATACTGAAGTAAAGAAAAAACCCACTAACCAACTAGTTGGGAAAGTTAAGTCAGAGAACACTAAGTATGTGCCTAAAGAAGAGATAGGTACTTTCCTTAGCTCCCTAAAGGGTGAGGATAAAGTATTAAAGACAAGGAATAGACATGCTGAGGATATTAGGAAGTAAAACCTTCCAGGGTAAAAGACAGGAAAGTTTGTGTCTTTTGTGGTGAGCAACATTCCAGTGCATCTTGTCAACAGTACCCTGATTATGCTTCTAGAGTAGGGAAGCTTCAGGAACTGGGGTGTTGTTTAATTTGTATGAACTCTGAACATACTGCCGCGGACTGTAAGACTAAATTAAATCTTTGCTTTAAATGCAAAAAAGACCATCATAGTGCTTTATGCCCTAGGATGAAAATTGAGGTTCCTAAACCTGCAAGCGTCAATATGACAATATCAAAAGGGAATGCTCCATTAGTAATGCCAGCTACAGTACCAATAGCAGATGTGAAAGTATTGTTGGAGAATAGAAACCAATTAGTATGTTCCCTGTTTGATATGGGTGCTCAGAAAACCTTCATTTCTGCAGACATTGTGAAGAAATTAAAGTTACCAGTTATCGGCAAGGTAAATCTAGCCATTACAGGATTCTTGACAACTAGGAAGGCTCAGTCTTTTGATTTAGTTAGACCTGTAATACAATTAGGCAAATATAAATGCCGTATAACAGCAGCTGTGCTTGATAATATGGAGACAAGTATATACATAAAGGAATTGAAGGAAACATCTGATCATCTACAAAGCTCAGGGATAAACTTGGCTAAACAGAATGTGGAATCAGATACTGTGGGTCCCATAAAATTGATAATTGGTTCTGATTATTGTGGAAGATTCCTACATAGAACTTTCAAGAAGAATAAAGTACAGTTGTTCAAGAGTCCAGGAGGTAACCTTATTATGGGTCAGTTGCCTTTTCCAAAACAAGTTAAAGGAGAGGCCAAACTAGTAGACTCAGTCTTTGTTACCCCCACACAGTCATTGATGGTATCTAGAATAGGTGCAGAATTAGAACCTACTCAGAAAAATGACTTGTTTGATGAAAATCTTGAACCTGTACACAAACTGTGGGACCTAGACAGTGTAGGTATACACTCTGAGGAACCAACCCCTGAAGATAAAATAACATTGGACTTGTATAATCAGTCTGTGGAATTTAAGGATGGACAGTATTGGGTAGGATTACCATGGAAATTAAACCATTCAGAGTTGCCAACAAATTACCAAGCAGCTAAAGCTCAGTTAAATTCTCTTCTAAGAAAGTTGAGAGATAAACCAGAACATCTGACCCTATATGATAATATTATAAAGGATCAATTGAAGAATAAATTTATAGAAGAGGTAGAATACCCTGTTAACCACAAAGAAGGACACTACTTACCACATCATGCTATAAGCAAGAATTCAGTGACTAGTCCCATAAGGATAGTATTCAACTGTAGTAGTCCAAGGGATCAGCTAGCTTGAACGATTGCCTATACTCCGGACATACACTAACAGAGAAGTTAGGGAATGTGTTACTAAGATTTAGAGAGAAACCTTAAGCTTACACAGCAGACATTAGTAAGGCTTTTCTCAGAATAGGACTGAGAAATGAGGATAGGAAATTTACAAAATTCCTCTGGCCTCATCATCCTCAAAATGAGGATAGTCCATTGAAAACTTTCTGTTTCCGATCGATGCTCTTTGGCTCTTGTGCTAGTCCTTTCCTACTTTGCAACACTTTAAAGCATTATTTTGAAAATGCCAAATGTCCAGAAATAAGACAGGCTTTTTATATGGATAATTTGCAAGGTGTTGCTGATACAGAGTCGGAAGCTTTGAAGGCTTATGAAGTAGCCAATTCCGAATGTGGGAAGGCAAATTTGCCGTTACAGAGCTGGAATACAAACTCACCGCTTTTGAGGAATAAAATACAAGAGGACTATCCTGATTCTGACATTTCCAAAATTCAAAATGTGTTAGGTCTTAACTGGGATACAACAGCTGATGTAATAAGTTTGAAACCAATTAAGTTCTCTGATGTCACTCTCACCAAGAGGTCCTTGTTAAGTCAGGTTTCCATATTATTTGACCCATTAGGGTTTGTCAGTCCTATAGTTATTAGGGGCAAATGTTTAGTACAGGAGGCTTGGCGAGAAAAGTTAGACTGGGACACTGAATTAGGTGAGACATATGTGGAACAATGGGAACAGATTATAAAGGAGTTTGAAACTACATCGAGCATATGTATTCCCAGGGAAATAAACAGTAATGAGAAGTCACACTTACACATATTTTGTGATGCTTCTCAAAGGGCCTATGGAGCAGTAGCTTATTGCGCAACATGAGAGGATAGTAAGATTATTATGTCCAAGGCCAGAGTTGCGCCAATTAAAGGAAGAACCCTACCTCAAATGGAATTGGCTTCCATAGAAATAGGAACTAAATTGGCCAGGTATATAACCATTACTCTTGATACTCAGTTTGAGGATATTTACATATGGACGGACAGTGAGATTTGTCTTTACTGGATAGGAAGGGAAGATAGTGAAATTCCTTTCGTCCGTAATAGAGTGAAGACTATTAAAGAGCTGTCTTCCATATTTAATTTCATGCATATGTCCTCCAAACAAAATCCAGCTGATCTGCTCTCAAGAGGTTCGACCGTAAGGAGACTGATCAAAGATAACTTGTGGTTTAAAAGTCCTAAATGGTTACTCACTAAGGATTGGCCTGAACAGAAACAGTACAGTATTGCTGAGATTAGTGTAGTGAACTTGGATCCTATAGTACCTGAGCCAGAAGTAATTGATATCAGCCGATTTTCGTCAGTAAGACAACTTCTAAATACTACTAAATTGGTTGTTGAATTTTTGAATAAGAAGGTGGGGTTTCAGAAATTAGATCCCCTAGAATACTGGCTGAAAAGAGTACGAAGAAATTCTTACGGGGAAATATATAAACTTTTAGGCCAAGACACTGGAAAATGGAATAAGCTGATAAAGAATATAGGGTTGTTCTTAGACAGATAAGGTCTGATAAGATGTCGAGGCCGATTGGTAAAGGCTGACTTGCCCATCCAAACCAAACATCCCATTTTATTACCCAAGAGCGGATGCTTTGTACAACTTATTATAATGGAAGCCCATGATTCCACTCTCCATGGAGGTGTACCGCAGACCTTAGCCCAAATTCGGGAAAGGTACTGGATTCCTAAGGGTAGACAGGTTATTAAAAAATATCTCAAAAACTGCATCATTTGTAGGAGGTGTGAGCAGCGACCTTATATCTGCCCAGGACCACCAGCCCTACCGAAGGATAGGGTGAACATAAGTCGACCCTTCCATATAACAGGAGTGGACTACACAGGAGCTATAACTGATACTGGTGAGGAAACTCCCCATAAAGTTTACATTTGTTTATTTACTTGTGCCTACAAGGGCAGTCCATCTAGAATTAGTGGAAGACCTAAGTTCTGAGACATTCCTCAATGTCTCGCAGATTTGCTGCTAGAAGGTCTTGTCCTGGCAAGTTAATAAGCGACAACGGAACTAATTTCGTTGGAGCAGCACCTTTACTGTTGAACATAATGAACGACCCAAAGGTTAAGTCGGCGCTAGGAATCTGAAATTGTATTTGGCAGTTCACAGCTCCAAGAGCTCCATGGCAAAATGGATTTACCGAAAGAATGATTGGTATTGTCAAGAACTGCCTGAGGAAAACATTACATAGAACTAAGATCACGAGAGAAGATTTAAGAACAGTAATAACGAAAATTGAAACCAGGATTAATAATAGACCCTTGACTTATCAAGATGACACTAGCGAATCGCTAGAGGCCTTAACACCAGCTCACATGTTATATGGCAGGAAGCTCCATCCGATGCCTTGTGTGGATATCCAAGAAGAAATTGATGATCCTAACATAGAAAATAATGGTTTAGGACAACATCTGCATGAGGGATATCAACATCTGAAAAGGGTGTTGGATACTTGGAATAGACATTGGAGTGAAGAGTATCTTTTGAGCCTGCGCGAGAGGTTTTATGGAGCTCAGGCTGCCAGCAACAAATCAGTTATTATCATAGGAGATGTGGTCTTAGTGAAGACTGAACAGCCAAGATCCCAGTGGCCATTAGCTACAGTGATCACTCAGATTCTGAAGGGGTGCTGAGACTCGTAAATATAAAATGTAGGGGACATACCAGTATAAAAACTATTGATAAACTGATACCTCTTGAGTTAGCAGCCACTCCGGATCCAGAGGATGGTGAAGATCAAATGGGTCAGGATGCGCGACCTAGAAGGGCCGCGGCACAGGGTTCTCGTGAGCTATGGGGGGAACTCTTGGCTAAAGGTCATATTACATGATACAGCATATCATTTTCCCCCGGCCCCAAAACTGTGGGAAATATTTTCCCCCAGAGCAGTTGCGCTCACTACTTTTATCATAGTTATCCAAAGTAAAAAGCAGAGGAAAATTTGAGACCGTTGTTCATTGTTCATGCAGTTTTTATAACCCAGAAATTACTTTCTCTTTAATAATTCTTGTTATTGACAAATTAAATGCTACTGCGTTTAACCCCTGTGGACAACTATACATTGTAAATACATGTAATTATGTGGCATTTTCCATTGACCTAAACTGTGTCTGCGTGTTAGATGACGTGGCGAGTAGGGAAAGATTCTCGTGTTAAGCAAATGTGGAATTAAAGATATTTACACAGTTTAAGGGAATATTTGGTCTAACTTTAGTTTAAGTAAAACTAAGATTAATTTGTTAGATTCGCCCTGTACATATCATGATGTAATCTAACTGTATTTAGTACTGTAATTAATTAATAGTTGGCAACCTACCATTCTATGAGGGAGGTAGATCCTGCCACACACTCTGCTCCCAGACCTTGTGGAGTTAACACTCTGTTCCTAGTCACTCTCAAGCTAACACGGTTGTATATACGCACCATAAGGACGCTTGATTGCTCAAGCAATTATACTAAGCAGCCTCATCGTCATCGGTTATCGATCACTCCCTCTTCACTAGCTAAGTAACCTTTACGAATTGGCAAGTTCAAGGGGGGATTAGCTATGAGATAGAAGAGAAATAGTTATTGTAGGTGAGTTAAGGTTAAGTTACGTTTCACCCAACTCTATGAGACTTGTTTGATTTACTTAAAGACAACTTTATGGAAGAGTAATGACTTACGAGTTGTTTACCATAACCTATTAAACATTTTTCACAATAATATAATTTTCGTTAATTGATTTTGTCCAATTTAATCTATTGTACTTTTTTGTTCTTCATACACGTTAGTAATTTAAATAACGTAGGAACAAGTGTGAAACGATAATTATGTACTTAACAGAATTAAGGATATGAAGGGCTGCATTCTAGTCAGCGTAGGCAGCTCATTAGTACCCCTTCCGTACCAGTATATCCAGGCATATAACATCCAATATTTACTTAACATTTAATTATCGCAACTATGTCAAAAAGGAAAATGAAGTGAACAATACACAAGACGGTATTATGGTAAAATAAAAGTAATGCTTATTTATCTATCTATATACCTATTTCTCTATGTATCTGATTGTTTCTGTGTATAAGTATGAATGTATGTATCAGTCAAGGAATCAAAAAAATCAATCTATCTACCTATACTCATCTATCTGTCTGTCTATCTTTTTTTTTTTATGTGGGGAAGAAGGAACCAAAACCAATGAGCCCGCAAAACTGTTCCTTCCAAGAGAAAAACAAAATACAAGAGCGAGCCAAATTCAAGATCCATTCATTTCGAGATGCCTTGACACACTGCGTTTGAAAGACTGGAGATCATAGGAAGCAGGAAATACAGACAGAGGGAGACAGTTCCAGAGTTGACCTGTTGCATAAACGAAGGACTGGGAGTAACGGTTAATTCTTGCATTAGAGAGTTGGACAGAAAAGGGGTGAGAGTTTGCTGCTAGACGGGTGCTACGCGCCCGTCGTAGAAGTGGAGGAATGCATGCAGACAGTTCAGAGGAACAGTGACGATTGAAGTAGCGATAGAAAAGAGATAAAGATACAACATTGTGGCGAAGAGACAGAGGTTGAAGGGAGTCGGTAAGAGGGGGACAGTTAATGAGACGAAAAGCCTTTGACTCCACCCTATTGAGAAGAGCTGTATGTGGGGAGCCTCCCCACACATGAGAGTTGTACTCCACACAGGGGCGGATAAAACCCCTGTATAGAGTCAACAATTGTGCAGGGGCAAAGAAGGAACAGAGTCGGCTTAGCACACCCAATCGCTTGGAAGCAGATTTTACAAGAGATGTAATATGATCTTTCCAAGACAAGTCCCGAGCAAATGAAACCCCAAGCATGTTCAACGATGATGCAGGATTAAGTTGAGTATTATTAAACATAAGTGGGTATACCTGTGGAAGATTTTGTCGGGTTGATAGGTGCAAAAATTGAGTTTTTGATGCTTTAAAAACAAACAGATTATTTTTACCCCAGTCAGAGATACGAGCCAAGTCAGACATTAGGTGTGCCATAGCCTCATCCCTTGACTGCTGAAGTAACTGCTGAGATGGACATTGTGGGAATCGAATGGAAAGGTGAAGGGTGGAGCCATCAGCGTATGAGTGGATAGGGTTAGATGTACAGCTTAGAAGGTCATTGATGAATAAAAGGAAGAGTTGGTGATAGGACAGAGCCCTGAGGAACACCACTGTTAATAGATCTAGGAGAAGAACGATAGCCGTCTACAACAGCTGCTATAGAACGACCAGAAAGGAAGCTAGAGATGAAGGCACAGATAGAAGGATAGAAACCGTAAGAGGGCAGTTTGGAAATTAAAGATTTATGCCATACTCGATCGAAAGCCTTTGAGATATCAAGTGCAATGGCAAAGCTTTCGCCAAAGTCCCGAAAGGAGGATGACCAGGAGTCTGAAAGGTAGGTGAGAAGATCGCCTGTGGAGCGTCCCTGACGGAACCCATACTGACGATCTGAAAGAAGGTTGTGATAGGAAAGATGCTTTAAAATTTTTCTATTAAGAATAGACTCAAAAACTTTTGAGATACAGGATGTTAACCCGCCCCGTCCCGACGACGTATGGGTACGTCACCACGATTTGCATTTGCCAGTCCCGGCGACGTACCAGTACGTCGTGCAATTGCAATGTGCATAATTTCGACAATTTTCAAATTTCGCGCTTGATTTGCGGTACGTACCCTCGCCTGACCTTCCCCTACCTGCCACCAGGCAGGGACACTCGGCGACCCCGCGCGACCTGCGCTAGCCCGCCACTCGTCCACTCACCTGGTAGCCACGGTCCTGCTCAGACATGGCTAAGAGAGGTCTCTCAGAGAGCGAAATTCAAGTCGCCCTGGACACCTTTACCGGCAACAGTGATTCCCCACTGGATGACGAGGAGATGGACAAGGATTATGTGCAGCCAGAGGAGGAAGAAACCACCAGCAGTGACGAGGAAGTTCCGTCACCCAGGAAGCGGCAGTACGTGACTTACCGTGCTGCTAGAGAGGGGCAGGAGGCAAAGAAGGCACGTGGTATATCATATCCCTATCCCCAGCATGCCTTGGAAGCAGAATTCGAGGTCGAGGACGAGGACGAGGACGGAGACGTGGGACGTGCTGCAACGTGGTATGGGCGGGAGGTGATTACCCATCGTGACCCAGAGCGCACACCACGTCGTCTAAGCAGGTATGGGCCTAGCATTCTGTTTGGGGCGGTAGGAAGTGAAGTGGAGGGAGTGGGGAGTGAAATGGACATTCCTGGGATTAGGGAAAGTGAGAGTGAGGTGGGTGAGTCATTGCTCTCCCTACGCAGTGTGAAGCGGCAGAGTGGATCACGTGGGCCAGTGCGGGTGCGTTCATTATCACGTGGGGTTGTGAGGGAGGGGGAAGGTGGGGAGGAACCACTCCAAAGCACGTCTTATGCTCCCCAATATCCCCTAACACGTGGTCGAGCAAGGTTGCGTGAGAGAGCACGTGGTGTGGTAATGGAGGGGGAAGGTGGGGAGGAACCATTCCCCAGCACGTCTTCTGCTCCCCAATATTCAACAATTTCATCCCCACAGCCCCCTAATGTTCCTCAAGGCCGTAAGGGTAAGGGAAAGGGAAAGGGTAAAGGCAGAGGGAAGAGGAGTGACAGTGGGGAAGCCCTCCGTACTCCTTCTCCCCAACCTCCCCAACCAGGGATCTCCTCCCACCCAGACGAAGGCGGTGATGGGGACGAGGGGATTTGTGTCGTGGGATTGGGAGGATGGGAGTGATTTTTCTCCCCTCATTCACCCCTTCACTGAGCAGGGGCGATCTGGCTGCATTGCACCAGGTATTCACTGTAATTCAAGCAGGTTGGATTTTTTCCACCTGTTTTTCAGTGAGGCCTTCGTAGATCAGATCATTTTTCAAACAAACCTGTTTGCAAGCGGCCAGCGGCTAGAAAGTGAAAGATTGGGAACAAGGAGTAGGCATTCTATGATTTATGATTACCCTGTCTCCATTCCAGAAATGTTCTTATTTTTTGCCCTTGTCCTTTTGATGGGTATAAGAAAAAATAGAATTCCTGCTTACTGGACTACGGACCCTGTTATGTTTACCCCCATATTTGGTCAAGTGATGAGCCGTAATCGGTTTCAACAAATTCTAAGTCGCCTCCATTTTTATGATGCTAATGACCCTGCAAATGCAAACAACACTGACAAAATGAGGCGAATTAGGCTGGTCTTTGATCACCTCAGGCAAACCTTTCGATCCTCATTCTATCCCTATAGAGATCTCGTCATAGACGAGAGTCTCGTGTTGTGGAGAGGCAATATTTCATTCAGACAGTATATACCCAGCAAAAGGCACCGTTTTGGGTTCAAGATCTTTGTTATGTGTGACTGTAGGACTGGATACGTGCAAGACATAGTCTTGTACACCGGTGCACAGACAGACATAATAGAAGATCGAAGTATAGGACTTTCGGGAGCATTGGTAAAGACGATGATACAAGACTACCTCCATCGTGGTCACGTTCTCTACCTCGACAACTGGTACACTAGCCCTCTTCTCGCTCGTTATCTTCACAGACATGAAACGGGAGTCTGTGGAACCGTAAAGGTGAACCGGCGTCACATGGTCAAGGTAGGGCGGAAACTTGCAAGGAGTGAGGTTGTTTTCTTCAAAGCAAACAACATCCTTGCAACAATGTGGAACCACAACAGAGAAGTAAGCCTCTTGTCCACGGTTCACCGCCCCTTGATGCACCGTACTGATTCTGTTGATTACCATAGCGAGAGCAGGCGTCGTGTTTGGAAACCTGAATGTGTCATGGACTATAATATAAACATGCGCCTCGTGGACCAGTCAGACTCCATGATATCGACGGTAGAGTGTGCCAGGACCACGAAGAAGTGGTATAAAAAACTGTTCTTTCACTTGCTAGATATCACTGCTCTGAATTGCCACCACCTTCACGCCATGACCACAGGAGTTCAGGAAACCTTTGAAGGGTTTGTGAGGGAGCTCACACGAGAAATTTTTGCTAAGTATGCTGTTGAAAGGCCCCAACAGCGCCCCCGCACTGCCCATATTACCCACACTCCCCAGAGAATATCCACCCGCCATTTCCCAACTCCTATCCCTCCCCAGCCCAACAGACCTAGGCCCCAGCCCAGGTGTCACGTGTGCAGTCATTCCCAGGTGAGACTCACGACACAGAGGAAGGACACCCGCTATGAGTGCGTGCAGTGTGACGTGGGTCTGTGTATTCACCCATGTTTTAGTGAATATCACACGTTGCTGCAATTTTAGCATGGTGTGAATGCGAAAGGACGCTGAAAATATGAGGTAAATGCGACAGACAGACGCTCTGTGAAAATATCAGTCATGTGGATCGCCAAATATTAGTATAAAGTGCCTACGGGTAGAACATAAGTGAAAACATTGGGTGTAAGTATATAAATCTGCCCTAAGTTGAAACTTATATAGAGAGGGTTGTTTGATTCGATACTCTGTCGCTCAGTGCAATAAATACGGCCCCTTATTATATATTTCTTATTATGTGACATTATTACGGGTATAAGTTCAAATTATTGTATATGATGACGTATATTCTAAGTCAAATATTCATAGCGTGTCTATAAAGATAAGATTTCCTGACGCTTAGTCGAATGAATAAGGCACGTATTAGTCAAAATAAAAGTCAGCAAGTGATAAAGTGAATAATTAGTATATAAGTGTGTGAGTGAATTAGTATGTAAGTGTGTGAGTATTATGTATGACGAAACATTCCTTGCGAGGGTATTTTCAGGCGATATTCTCACGCTCACTTGAATAAATAATGGCAGTAAGTATGTACAGTGCATTCTAGGGGTGTAAACGTGTGTAATGTAAGTGGGAAAATATAATTTGAGTGAATAAATAAAGTAGATGATGAAACACGAGTGTCTGAGATCGTGGTTGCTACGTGAATAGGCGCTAGCATATCGCTAAATGCCCTTGTAATGAATGATAATAATTGAAAACCTTCACAGTGGTGGAGGAAAGGTTCTATGTAAATGGGAAAATAATTGGAAAGTGATAAAACAATTTGGTATGTTGAAATACGAGTCATAGCGAGTGCGCTTACTAAGCTGATGTGCGCTAAACTTATGCTGCATGTCATCATAATGAATGAACACATCTGAAAACACTTACAAACAGTTGTAATTGGTAAACTGTCATTGAAATAGAAGTACACAAGTAGTAAAAATGATAGGTTGACTCATACCAGAAACTTAGCATATAGCATGATACGACTCGGACCTAACTCGCTATGCTCGCGCGATGGTACAATGCTTATTTATCCTATATATGTGTCTGAAATCCATTATATTGTTACTGTTATTGTTTATTAGTTCAAATTCAATAAATGTAGAGGTGTTGTGTGTTGTTTGTCCCATTATTCCTTACCATAGAAAACGTAAACGCATATCCAGCCCATTACAGAATACGATACCTGCGGGGGGAAACCGCACCTGTAGAGACCACTTATAGACCGCAGAGACCACTTTTTTCAGGATTTTCCATCGTTTCTTGACCTAAGCGGAAGTTTTAGAAGAAAAAAAATTTTTCCAAAAAGGCTCGGGACTGGGGGATGTCATAGGTGCAGAAAGGCTCGGGACGTGACGGGTTAAAGCAATTGGACGTTAGTTAGAGGGTTGGGAATGGTCACCCTTCTTTGGGACCGGCTGAATGAGAGCAAACTTCCAGCAAGAAGAAAAGGTACAAGTTGACAGACAAAGGCAAAAGAGTTTGCCTAGGCAGGGTGTAAGCACAGAAGCACAGTTCTTGAGAACAACAGGAGGGACTCCATCACGCCCATATGCCTTATTAGTACTGAGGCCAGCAATGGCAGAAAATACATCAGCTGAAGAAATTTTAATGTTAGCCATGAGGAAGTCAGAGGGGGGACGTGATGGAGGAACAGCACCGGAATCGTCTAAGGTGGAATTGGAGGAGAAAGTCTGAGCGAAGAGATCTGCTTTATCAGTAGAAGAAATAGCTACAGAGCCATCAAAGTAGAAAAGAGGAGGGAAGGATGATGAGGTAAAGTTGTTAGAAAGGTTTTTGGCAAGGTGCCAGAAGGAGCGGGAAGAATTCGAGTTGGAGAGTTGAGAGCATTTTGTATGGATGAAATTATTTTTAGCAGAGCGAAGAACAGACTTAGCATGATTCCGGGCAGAAATGTATAAAAGATGTGATTCAGGGGTGGGTTGGCTCCGGTACCTTTTATAGGCCCTCTCGTTGTTGCAGACAGCATTAGAACAAGCGTGATTAAACCAAGGCTTTCGTGCATTAGTCAAAGGATATGAGAAAGGAATGTATGCTTCTATGCCCGAGAGAATAACCTCCATAATGCGCAAGGCAAACCCAGATGGCTCCCGGCCATGGAAGCAATAATCATTCCAGGGAAAAGGAAAGAAGTACTGCCTGAGGGCCTCCCAATCCGCAGCTCCAAAGTGCCAGAGACGACGTTTTTTTGGAGGGTCCACAGGCCGTACTGGAGCGATAGGACAGGTTAAGGTGATAAGGTTGTGATCGGAGGAGCCCAATGGAGAGAAAAGATTAACAGTGTAAGCAGCAGGATTAGTTGCAAGGAAGAGATCAAGTATGTTGGAGCTCTCTCCAGGGCAGTCAGGGATACGGGTAGGGTGCTGTACAAGCTGCTCTAGGTCATTAAGGATAGAAAAGGTGTAGGCTTGTTCACCAGGTGGATCAGAGAAAGGAGAGGAGAGCCAAAGGTGGTGGTGAACATTGAAATCTCTTAGAATGGAGATTTCAGATAAAGGAGAAATGGATAGAATGTGTTCCATCGTAGAAGTAAGAGAGTCAAAGAATTTTTGATAGTAGAATTAAGAGATAAGTAAACAGCACAGATATATTTAGTCAGAGAATGACAGGAAAGCCGAAGCCAGAGTGTAGAGAATTCAGAAGAATTGAGTTCAGGAACACGAGAGCAAGATAAGTTGTTGCGTATATATACACAACAGCCACCTTTGGCTTTGAAAAGAGTATAGAGAAAGTAGGAGGATACAGAAAAGGGTTTGCTGTCATTTGCCTCAGACAGCTGAGTCTCAGTTAGGAAAAGAAGGTGAAGTTTAGGGAAAGAGAGGTGGTGCTCAACAGAGTGAAAGTTAGCGGAAAGTCCATGAATGTTGCAGAAATGAAGAAGAGAGTCAGACAGTGGTTCCAGGCACCTAGAGTCGTCACCGTGAGAGGGGCTGAAGGTGGGGGCAGTTATGGTTCCCCCCCCTGGGGACTCCGAGGCTATGTTATTCGACGCCATTTTTATTGAAAATTTTGAAAAAAAAAGTGTGGTGTGTACTGTGCATGTAGTTTGGTGTTGATAGTTGGAGAAACTTGTATTGGAGAGCATGGTGGTCTACTCTCTGTGTTACTGAGACACTGAAAAAGTTCAGCAAAGGGGGATGGTCGGGACCTAGTCCCGAGGGCTGATGAAACGGGAGCTCCAGCTCTCCCTATCATCAGCTTTCCATCCTCCTTGGGAGTACTGCCCTGCTCGACTGGTGCTACAGTCTACTCCTTTCCATCTATCTATCTATTTATGTATGTGTGTGTATGTATGTATGTATGTATATATGCATTTAAGATTCAAAATGTTCAATGCCAAAAAGACTACGACTACAAATTGATGTTTTCTCACGGGGTAAGGAACACTTCTGCATGTCTTCCCATAACACCACAAATGCCAAGCTTTCCAAAGCTACACCAAACAGGAGCAGCAGACATCCCTGGATTTAGATGCATGCCAAGCTCCTAAATTCTGTGATGTGGTGAGGTTAGGTAGTGATTTGTTGGTTATCAATATCTGTTCCGAACTTGCAGAGGAAATCACATATAGAGATCGTGTTGTAATTTCCAGTAAATTTTGGATGGTTTTGATCATCCCCCCCCAAAAAAAAAAAAAACAGTGTGGTGGGGGTGCCACGACTGTCATTTCTGTTTGCGTAAGTGGTTGGGATGCCGAAGGTGTGGGATTAGCTACTGCACTAGATGAAAAATGAGAGAGAGAAAGAGAAATTAAGGTAGTGGTAGTGAGAGGGAGTGATGGAGCAGGAGGTGATGTACTGGCACAGGTAACTGAAAGAAGACTAATAGGAGAATGAGAAGACTGAAGATCTAAAGGGTCACTTTGGGGAGGAGTAACAGTTTCTGGGTTATACTTATCTGGAAGACCCAAGACAGTAACACTAGTAGTAGGTGTGTAATGATAATATCAGTAATAGTAGTAGTAGTGGTAGTAGTAAGAGTGGTTCAATTCAGTTTCGTGTAGGAGTGACTGCTACGAAACAAAGTTATATTACTATCATCACCACAGTCACCATCCTCATCATCATTCCTAGCTGACTGGCGAGAAAAGGAGAGGTTAACTTTACAAAAGTAATTCATATATAAATGGTAGGTCTGAGCATGAGCAGAGAAATACGAAGTATATATAGATAGATTGATAGATAGATATAGATATAGATATATACAGTGATCCCTCAATTATCTGGACACTCATTATCCGGACATGTTCAGTATCCGGATGCTGGACCTTGGCCTCATTAACTCCTCCATGGCCGAAGGCCCAGAATTTTCCGTGCATGCCAGGCCGACGTTTGGGCCATTATATAAAGTTTCGAAAATTGCTTTTTTTTCTTGCCATATTGAAGAGAAAGTTCAGATGCACCTAACAGTGCAAATCCCAGCTTCCTAGACACATTTGGTGACTTGCAATGGAGCGCGGAAGTTCCAGAAATATCGGCAACTGATATCCGCCCCCCAGGGGCACTGCCGCAATGCAATTGGGCAAGTGTTGTTATTTTTTTTTTTTTATCTCCCAAAACAATGTGACTGGTGCTGAAATGTTGCACATATATATGATGATATCGAATGATTTCAGTACATAATCTGTCAGGAATGGCTGGGAAAAAAAAAATGTTATGAATACTTTTTCACCTTTTTGATATAAATATGTTTATGGTAGTTTTGAGTTATTTTTACGTTATCGTTGTGCTCATGCTTGGAAAAGGGAGCAGAAGAGTTGAATTTTCAGTCCTAAATGAGAAAACTGCATGTCCTCCAAGGCTAGACTCTGCCAGGGGAGAAGAATGTGGAGGGTCAGATCCGATTAGCAATACGGAAGTTGAGTTGCAACTTCGAGCTCCCACACCACAAGCATGGCTAAAAATAGAATCGTAATGCAGTTTCAAAACTAAGAATAAATCTAATTATTACGAATACAGATACAAAGCAGAAATAAATACATTTACAGACGGGGGAAAACGTGTTTTTTCCATAATAACATGTTCATCTTTCTCTATCATTTTACTTTCATGTGATCATTTTACCTTGTTATGTTCGCAATATATATATTGCTGTCTCGTAAACAGGGTGGATGTGTGTGTTTTACAAGGGAGGTAAAAGATTGTATTTTCTGTCTGGGTCGAGATAATGGGTGTAACTATGTGTTATTAGGCATGGCCACGGGCGAGAAAACCGTATATCCACTCGTCACGGCAGCTGGTGGTGAACTGACAGATGATATGTGAGAGGATGAAGTCAAGGTCAGTCTCATGTCCCAGATTTTCGTTCACTTCCCGATAGTTTTCGCAGTGTTCTACAAGTTGCACTGCATCAAATGATCCAAACTATTACAGCAAACCTGAGCAAATAGGTATTGATACCAGGACAAAAATGTATTTTTCACTTATTATCATGCCTTTTTTGTATGTGCCTGTATTACTTCATAATCGTAAGCAGGTAATTGTGTTTGTTTTGCAAGAGAGGACAAACATATGTTCTGCCTGGGTCGAGATAATGTGTGTAGTTGTGCTTGTTTAGGCATGGCGAGGAGCGAAAAAATCGAAAATCCACTCATCACAGCAGCAGGCTCTGAACTACTTCATGAGGTGTATGGGAGCGTAGTATAGGTCAGTGTGAAGACGTTCAGAACGTTGGTTCGCTTCCCAAAAATTTTTGCAGTTTTTTTATAGGCTGCGCTAAAACGACTCCTGCGCCCATTTATCAGCTAAACGTGATTCGACGCAGGCAGCCACGGAGGGATTAAACCATTATCCGAATTTACTTGCTATTATTCGGAGGTAAAAGTGCCTGAGAACTTCAGCTGGCCACCTGACATGTCCAAACATTCGGTATCATGGCCGCTGTGCTCGAGCCTTGAGCGGGAGGTACTCCACCACAACACACAACCAGAGCTAAAATGTCCGTCGGCCCCTGTACTGAATGGTCAAAGTCGCACACTCGTCCAGTCTCTCCTAATGAACCTCCAGCACCCGAACAATACGACTGTAACCCGCAAACGGTGCCAAAACATCCATACGCATCCCCACCCAATGTCCAGTATCGCGTGGCCACTTGGCTAGTGCTTTCCTCAGAGCCACTGAGATTGTAACACAGACCACATTCCACGAGTACATGTTCGGTGAGAACGTCTGTCTGCCTCTCTACCGAAGGTTGAAAATCGCATGGCCAGCAGGACACACACACACACACACACACACACACACACACACACACACACACACACACAGATTCCTTCCCACACAATGATTACAATATCAGTACAGTAATTTCTGTACCAGTGCATATGATTGTACTGTACTGTACACAGTACAGTACTGTATGTGTGTATGTACAATACAGTACTGTACAATACACTTCCACTCAGTGTGGGTATTCGTTTCTGCACCACAGTCAGCCACCTCTTCAGAGCAGCCCTATTGGTATAGGTTAGGGGTCAGGTAAAGATAACCTTTGTAATTTTGCCTAGGAAACACATTGAGCATATCTTCGAGAAAATCCTATGGTTATTTTTGAAAGGACAAGGCAAGCGTGGTTCCTGGCTGAGGGGCCACAGTGCGTGTAACACAGACAATAAGCCACGAGTACATGTTTCGTGACAGAGCCCGTCTGCCTCTCTATCAAAAGTTGAAAGTTGCGCGGCCATCGGGAGACAATACACACACACAGATTCCTTCCCACGCAATAATTACAATAAGTGCATAAGTATTGTAGATTCTTTATTTCACTGCTAACCAAATGAATATAGGTTATTTAGAGCAATTTTTATATATATTTTGGTAGCAATACTAAATATGGAGGATTTAGTGTACTGGACCCTATCTCACCCCATCTCAAGGTAGGAAAGAGGCATGATGATGATGATGATGGATATGAAAACTTCAGTCAGTCTGCAAGAGTTCGTTCATCTTAATTTGACCGAGATTTTTGCTCATACCGTTGCTTATTTCACGTAGCTCAGTGGCAGCAAAAGACAATGCTAAGGCTCTACATTCTTTCTACAACACGTCTTCATAACTGACATCAATTGTGTTAATCTTTTACCACAAGTCAGTGTTCAGAACAGAGAAAGATGGTAATTTTAGGCCAAGTTAAAGTGAACAGAGTATAACAACCTTCAAAATCATAATTACCTTGAATTTCTCTGTAATTGCTGCCAGTGATCAAATTATTCGTAGCATAATACACACTCATTTTATTGGCATTAATATAGTTTAGGAGCGGCAGCGTCCTTTCACGCTACATTACATGTATATTATATTGTTAAAATCTATACATAAGAAATCACTGATAAAAGCATCAGGAGTGTTTTGGGGAAATCATCAATTTTAAACTCTTGACCTGTCAGCTTTACAAGGCTGTTCTCTCTTTACACACACGAAGGTAAACTTAAAAATGAACTGTTAAATAAAATATCCTTAATCGTATTGAAAGATTTCTCACACACTGTCTCCCACCTACGCATTGTTGCACATTACAATTGATCAAAGGAGGCACAGCTTGAAGATAATCTACACTAATCTTGCAGTCCTAGCAGATCTTACTAAAGACGAAAGAATGCACCTCCATGAGCTTCCAACTTTTAGTCATCTTCCATGATACGCTGGGAATACATTGATAGTCTTGTATTATCCAAATCAACGATATAGGCATGAAGTCCACTTCTCACATTTAATGACTGTAACGTAACCCGGATAAAAAGTATACAGTTTCTAAACACTCATCACACCACCCTGGATCCCAGAAATCTGTAACTAGGCCCGTGTCCTCATCGGTTAAAGAAGCTCCCTAACACCTTCTCCAAAACGATTATTTTTGTTTATTGCTCATTACTTTCCTCTTGCATGTTATGTAAATCCTTCCAATGTCGCCTCATTTTACATGAACAGAAAACAAAAGGATATTAAGCAGCAATATCAAAGGTTAAATAGCTAAGGAAGAGGTGCTAGCGAACCCCCTTAACCGACGAGAGTACTGATCTACGACTTGACGGTGTGGTGAAGACGAAGTGCCCATATATGTGTCTGAGAGGTAAGGGCTGGCAGCAACAATTATTAGACCCACAGTTTGATGTTCTTTTCCTAGTGAATATACACATCTGCTTCAGTCCAATCTTGACCGTCTTTAGGTAAAACTGCAGCTTCTTCACCACCAGCACAGTTACGATGTGTAGAAATAATTACCTCATTTTATCCATTTCATTGCTAAATGAAGGCACAGTGTCTGGCCTGGTTCCTGTCTCACTTGGGCAGGAAGGACTGGATCCGAATACAAAAGCTCACTTACGATCAATTCCCTGTCGTAACTCAGGTTTTTATATGCAAGAAGGACAAGGAGGCTATAGTTTATTTATTTATTTTTTTGGTCCTGTTCAAACTCCATCAGTAAATCTAAGTTAAGAGACGAAAATCAGAGCATGCTGTAACTTTTCTGCAGATGGTTCAAGAAAAAGAGGGAAAATCTTCCCATGTCTAACTCCTCCTGTAAAAACATATCTAAGTCACGACGGTGAATCGATCGTAAATATGTCTGATAATCCCACCCCTAGATCTCAAAAAGTGGTGTTCGGGAAATTGTGGCCATATCAGTCTCGGGGTATAAATCGCACCAGTCATCGGGGAACTTGGATGCTGGCTTGATGTGGCAGTGTCTTGTAAAAGCTGTTTCATCCTGCCATAGGTGGATCCAGCTGTAGATGATGGACGCGCTGGCTGCCTTATACTGCACTGACACCCCACCCAGTCACATCAACACGAGCTACGAGCGAGCACCCATAACCAAACTGCTATTGGACGGTCTTCGCTTCACTGTGATACTGTGCCAGACAAAAATTTAAGAGCTGCAGTAATAATTTCACAAACGTTTGAAAGTAGAAATTAGGCCATTTTCTCCATTCTTAAACTATAATGAACTGTCCTGTATGCGCTCCATTACGTAATTTAAAATACTACTCTCTCACTTAGAAGGAAAGAAGTGAGTTACATTATTTCCGAAATTCCATGAGCGGAGATTAGATTCAGAAAGTTAGAAATTCAGCGTGATTTTTTAAATTCACTGCTGCTGCTCCAAGCCATGCCAACCGATGTCATGGTTTCCTCATCCCTCTAGATAGGTGATATTCCTAATTCCCTTCAAGTATAACACCGTCCTCTCTCTCTCTCTCTCTCTCTCTCTCTCTCCCCATGCATTCAACACAGCAGCACTTCCCCAGTTTAGCCGTCTTCTTTATGTCTTATGAACACAATTTTTATCGCAAGTTTTTTTTTTTTTTTTTTCATTAAATTGTTTATCTTGTAGTGTTATTCCGCAGCAACCAGTGCAATTATACGCCTTTCTTTTGAAGGACAGACCTCGAGGTAACACTATTTGAGTTTCAGTGTCCAGAAAGTGATTACTGACAGGAAAGGAACCAGAGCACTGACATATAAGCAAAATCTGAGACAGAATGTAATGCCTGAAACGAAGGATGACCATGTAATAGCGGTCAGAGGAAGGGAATTAAACCAGAATCCCGCGGGATCACAGTCCGTCATGTAACCATTGAGTCAAGAAGAGTACTAGTTGCCTACTTCGGTACGCAGGCTCTCATTATTTGTACCTCATTACAAACATCAGCGGCAATGAAATACTTCTGGACTTGATGGGGTTGGCCGATTTCTTGGCAGCAGACTAGAGCACAAAGTCTTGATGAATACATGTGCTGAGTTTTTTTTATTTTTTATTTTTATTTTTTTATACACCACGTCTTAAATTTAGGTGACATGTTGTTGTTGGCTCAGAAAAGAAACTGTTTGTTGTTCTGTCCGTAAAGAAGACCCATCCTGCTGCTCCTCCCAATATTACGTAGATTTCTTAATAGGAAAGTTTGAAGCCAGAGTTTTCCCGCGACAGTAACACCACGCGTTGAGCAGTCATTTCACACCTGCATACAAGCGTTACCATAATCCTAACAAAAGGAGGCCATCAGCTAAGGGGAAACAACTTAACACAGATATGAAGATGTTACCTGCAGCAAAGTGATGTGTTTACATGAACCTGTCCCTGCATGCATCCTATCATTGTTATACACGGTGGCAAATATAATGTTTTATTCGTGCTACATTTTATTCCGCTTTTGGATTTTCTTTCGTAGCGGATGGGGTAAACCAGAGATTTTGAACCTTAAAAAAATAGTTTGTGATGGGAAAATTCAATCTGTTCTCCTAAGCTCTACGACAAGACTTCGATTATTATTTAAGCGTTGGTATTACTATGGTTGTCAGTGCTGTTGCTGTATGATGCCTGATTATTAAATGTATGCATATACTGTAATTTATTTATGATGAATGATGCATTCACTCAGATGCCAGTACTGCCCACGTAGAATTATCCAGTTAATCATTTCCTATCCGATGACGGCCGGTATATTAATTATAATTATGATATTTATTTTTGTTGCTCCAAACGATCTGATACAGATGAAGAATTTTCCTTTGTAGCGAAGGTGATGGTAAATGTTATTATAGTGTTCCAGGTCTTGACTAAGATTCGCATTTGTGGACATTTTTTTTTTTTTTTTCAAAATATCGTCTAAAAACAGCAAAAGTCTGAGGAGAATAGAAGTTGTTATTGAAGGAGAGACTGTCTTTTTTTTCACTCTCGGCATCAGACTAGTTATTCATCTCAGGAGTTTCATTGGTAATGAACAGGTTAGTAAATGGCATCTCACCTCTCTAGTTCTAAATCTTTCTTCAAAGCTGAGCAAAGCCGTTGAGGGATAAGAAAAATAAATAAATAAAACAAAAGAAATGAAAAGATGCATTACAATTAACCCACTGGTGACCACTGTCCAATATAATGGACAGAACTGGGCATTTTCAAAATTTAATAAAGAAGGGAACCCCGGGGTAGGGACCTAAAAGCCTCGAGACTATGAGCCGATAGGCGGAGAGCGGTACACTTAGTACCCGTCCAGCAAAATCCCTCTCACAGGAACTCTGCCCACTAATGGATTAAACACTGGCAAATCTATCAGCTTCTTTAACCCATTGGTGCCCACCGTCCAATATAATAGACAGAACTGGGCATGTTCAAAATTTAATATAGAAGGGAACCCTGGGGTAGGGACCTATGAGTCTCACGACTATGAGCCGATAGGAGGAGGACGGTACGCTTAGTACCCGTCCAACAAAATCCCTTTCACAGGAACTCTACCCACTAATCGGTTTTTAAAGAGGTTATCAATGCGAATAGGTGTAAGGTCGATATCCTCGTTGGTGAAGGAAGCTCCCTGAATATCTTTTTCTAAGCGATTTAGTTTTTGATTACACCTTACTGCCTACTTCTGGGTAACATAAATACCTCCATTATCGGTATATTCTGCTTAAAAAGCGTACAAAAATAAAATAACCAGACGTATCCAAAAATAGATCGCTAAGGAAGATATGTTATGAAGCTTCCTCAAGTGACGGGAATATGGACCTAAAACCTATATTCTTGTCATCTATGACGGCTTTATAACAGCTTTCCTTAATCATTTTTTCTTCTTTTCCTTTTTTCAGTATATAGCACGTTGATATTATCTTCCATTTTATTCATGTAATAGTGATATAGATAAAAAATTTATTCATAAAATGTGAGCAAATATGAACGAGTCACGTTGGTAAATAAACTGAGAAGAACTAAGTAAGTAAGTGAAGTTAGGTAATAGCTCGTATTTTTTATATTTCTTTCACTTTAACTTGGACCAGATTTTTAACTCTTATCAACAATATTTCAACTAAGGCACGGGCAGAAAAAGACACTCCACTGGCTATGCATCCTTTAAACAGCACTACTTTGTTACTAGCGTCACGTTTCTCGTGTCAGTCTTTTGTTATGAGTCAGCATTCAGTATGGAGATATGGAAATATTGGCTACGTTATAATGAAGTATGGCCTATTTGCTTCAGTGTAATTACACACACACACACACACACACACACACACACACACACACACACACACACACACACACACACACACACACACACACACACACAATTACCTTCCTGTGTGTCTCTACCAAAATCTTACTTTCCCCTCTGCAGCTGCTCCCGAGAGTGAGCCTGGCTACGTGCAACCTGTTATTTACACAACCAGTGCTCATGGGCCCTTTGGGTCACTCACATTTTCCCTCTGTGGAGGGCTCTCGCACTGCACGCTTGCTTTCTCGTGCTAATTCGCACTCATTTCCTTACGCTTCACGCATATGTTGCGATTATTTCAGGTAATCCGAGTCATGTTTATGTGTTGTTCTAGTCTAACGTTGTCACTCTGATTTTTGCAGCTAACCAATTGATCGTGTTTTTTGCAGCTTCGGGAATGGAGCCCAAGTTGTCTGAATGCAAGTCCGAAATACACACAGAGACATAGGGCTACTGCCAAAGTTTATTTTAGTTGTCGCTATGGGCAAAAAATTCTACGGAGATCCTATGTCGGGCGCCAGGAGCGGCGTTTTTTGGTCATAATGTGATTGTTCATTAAACAGAGTAAAAGTTTTCCAATCGTGATGGGACCAAGTTTTTTCACATTCAGCGAATTTTTGCTATTTTTGTGCCGATTTTGGTGCAATTTGAATGTGTAGTTTCGGCTGCCCGAAACACACACACACACACACACACACACACACACACACACACACACACACACACACACACACAAGGCTAGTGCTATAATATATTAGATAGGCAGCTACACATGGTCTTCCTCCCCTGTCCTCCCACTCAGCAACACACACACACACACACACACACACACACACACACACACACACACACACACACACACACACACAAACCCATCGACGTTAAGCTGCACCTCTCATTTTACTGATAAAGGTCATGTTGATACAGGGTCACTTCACCAGCAAGATGTTAATGAAGGCTGGAACAAACCGCTTGTGTCGATAATGGTTTCCTAAGGTTAATAAATCCGTGTGGATATGGGGAAAACAAATAAATCAAAGACATCAGGGCAGAGACAGACTGCCGAATTAGGTAATTTATTTTATTCCCAGATTTAGGCCAGGGAAAGAATTAATAAAATTTTCCCCCGAAAGAACTTAAATGTGTACATGTGCAATATATAATTTTGTTCGTTTATTTTTCTCTACTATAAACATAACAATGAAGGTAAAATACGAATACAATTCTCATTATTTTCTTTTCCCTATTTCCATGCATCGTTTATTTATTTATTTATTTATTTTTTTCATACACATTAGTAATTCAACGTAGGAGGAAGTGTGAAGCGGTAACTGTCAGCTTAATCGAATTCAATGACACGAAGGGCTGTGTTCTAGTCGAAGTAGGCGGCTCATTAGTACCCCTTCCCTATCAGTATATCCACGCATTTAACATAATTATTTCCTTCACATTTTTAATCCCAACTGTATCAGCAATGAAAATGAAATAAAAACGTCCAAGATAATATTATGGCATAATTGGAGGAATATCTATTGATCTATCTATCTACCTATCTATCTTTTAATCTATATGTATATAATAATAATAATAATAATAATAATAATAAAAATCATCATCATCATCATCATCATCATCATGCGGACCTTCTTTCCCATCCAAGGGCAGGGTGAGGGGTAACGATGTCCAGACAGCCCAAAATTGCCCAATCCAATGGGCCACGCTTCCATTCACTCATCATTCAAGTCCCAGGAATCCTGGCTCTATCGGATACGCCAAAAACATTCACCACATTCTGTAGCTTAACATATCCTATCCAGCAGAGTCAATCCAGACGCTGCCACGTTAAAAGGGGTGCCAAAAATCCCTGATCATGCACATCTCCTCACAAAATTCATCCAGCCAGCTCGATCTCTTGTCAGTTCCCTAGCCTCACCGACTTCCAAACCTCTCTTCCTCACACATTCATCCACCATATCTCTCCACCGTCTCCTTGGCCTACCTCGCCTCCTCCCTCCTTCGAATTCGCTCAGATATACCTTCTTCACCACTCTATTGTTATCCATTCTCTCCACGTGACCATACCATCTCAGTACACTTTCTTCAATTCTGGTGTTCACCGACTTCCTCACTCCACATCTTTCACGAATCACATTATTTCGTATCCTGTCCACCCTCTGTACTCCACATACATTCCTCAGCAGTCCTATCTCCACTGCTCTTACTCTTGACTTTTCATTTTCATGCCACACCATAGTCTCACATCCATATGTTAAAGTTGGCACTAACACTCCTTCATGTAAGCCTCGTGCAGCTGCAACACTCAAGCCTCTGTTTCTTATCAAGGCCTTCATTGCTCCAGCTACTTTTCTTCCTTGTGTCACTCTACTTTCAACTTCTTTTGCACATTTTCCTCTCTTATCTATCACTGTACCCAGGTATTTGAACTCTCTCACCAATTCCAGTCTCTTTCCATTCACTGTTACATAGCACAAGGAATCACCTTCTCTCTCAATAACCATCACTTTACTCTTTTCTACATTTACTCTCAATGAACGACGCTTACAGACATCAGCAAAACTCTGCACTAGCCTACCAAGTTCTTGTCCGGTACTTGCAAGCAGTATTGCATCATCAGCATACAACAAATTTGAGATATTCCATCCATCACCATTCATTACCAATGCCATCCCTCTCTCCGTTACTCGTTTTTTCACTTCTCTCATCACCCCATTCATATATACAGTACGTTGAACAACCATGGGGACATCACACAACCTTGTCGCACGCCCACAACTGATTGTGAACCATTCACTTAGATGCCCATTAACCCTGACACATGCTTCTACCATCATAAACACTTTTGACGGCACCTAACAGCTTACCCTCTACACCGTACATGGGCAAAACTTTGCACAATCCTTCTCTGTCCACTTTGTCATATGCTTTTTCCAGATCCATGAATCCCATAAACACCTTATGGTCATTCTCACAAGTCGTCTCTACTATCTGTCTCTGCAAATATTTGGTCCACACAATAATGGTAATAATAATAATAATAATAATAATAATAATAATAATAATAATTCACGGATTACTTTCGCATGGCAGCTCTAATGCTGAAAGAAACAAAAGAGAAAGAAATTTATCGTGAAACGTTCATCTACCATCCTAAAAATAACCAGAAAAATATAAAAGATAATCTGGAAGAGGTGATTTGGTAGGGTGCTTCTGCTTAAAGTAAAGTGTATGTTTACCTGGCATTACTTACAAATGCTTCTCACAGTCAATACCAACCACCTTCAAAAGATAAAAACCATAGAGCTCAATGAGAAATCTGTCGTACCAAAATGTTTTTATATATATTTTTGGTAAGTATACACGCGATTAAAAAAGTACTGGTGCATGCAGACGATGTTTATTGCAAAATGCTCAGTGATCCTTCCTCACGTTGGAAAACCTGCTCTCATGTGGTCATAACACTTGCTTGTTACATTTGCTTCATTTTATTTTTTTTTTATTTTTTTTTTACCTTAGCTTGGCCTAGATTTTCGTCCTTTGTACGATATTTCACACAGCTGATACACTGAAAAAGGATATACTGAACTCTACATGCTTTTCACGACACTTCTTCGTGACTAGCGTCATATTCAAGCTGGAGGGATGGCAGTTTCAAATCAGGTTCTAGTAAAAAGGGTACAGTCAGTATTGTTATCATATGTACATTCACAATGGTAACAGATCGATCTACCGCTGACATCCCGAGTTATACTGGTCATGTAGAATATCATCTGTTCCCTCCTACGTGATGTTTTTATGATCCTACGTATCTTATGTTATAGGCAAATTGCGATATCATCCAGTTAGTTGCACTTTTATCTCTTCACTTTCGATATTTCATTGGCCACTGCTCTTCTGAACTGTCTCCTTGTATCCATCCTCCATTACATTGGACGCACAGCACCAGCTCTCTATTACAAGACTTTCCGAGGCACGTATTCTCGTTCAGTAAGAACGCTCCCCAGCACCTCCTCCTCAGCGATTTATTTTCGGATCCGGCTGGTTAAAATAATTTGTATGTTACTAATGCAGAGTATGGCGATATGAAAATTATTTAAACAGCAAAAAAGACGATACTAATGTAAAAAAAAAAAGACAGAAATTGCTTAGGAAAAAGGTGTTACAGAGCTTCCTTAACCGACGATAGTACGGGTCTAAGTCATTCATGTATGCAGTACTGAACTCTGTCTTCCCCAATCAGCATTTCCTTTACCTATGACCCCCATGACCCCCAGTCTTTTCAACGCAGTGTGTTAATGCAGGCATCTCGGAATGAACAGATTTAGAATCTGACACCCTAATGGTGTTGAATCGTGAACTATTAACCAATGCCACATCAAACAGCTTGAGTCTTTTCATATCCAGTGCTTACAGTGCATCCTAAGACTCACATGGAAGGATAAAGTTTGTCACAAATTCTCCAGCAGGCAAAGTCACCCAGCATAAAAACCATGCTGGCAAAAAAAAAAAAAAAGGCCTAGATGAGTCGTACACGTGTTCCGCATGCCTGAGCACCGCCTTCCCTGGTAGGTTGTGTATGGCCAGCTTCCTGCAGCACGTTGCAACCCAGGGGGACAAAAGAGGAGATATAAAGATCACATAAGGTCAACTCAGAAGAAATGCAACATCGAACCGAAAGATTTTGAAAACAGTGCCACATACAGAAAAAAAATAAATAAATAAATAATGGCGAACACTCTGCAGGGAAAGAACCATTCATCTTGAAGAAGCTCGGAACCTTGTCAGAGTAGGGCATAGGCAATGGTGGCACAGCCAAACGGAGTTCTTCCAGCAAACTTGACACGATAGCTGTGTGGCAACGTTTGCGGATCCATCTTTGGTCTGCACAGTCACACATGTTGGCACCAAAGACTGACAAACACACCATGATAGTGAGTATAGTGGTCGTCATCGTCTGTACTAGAAGGATAACGTTAATAAGTAAAGTAGAAGCAGCAGCAGCAGCAGCGGCGGCAGAAGTAGAAGAATGTAGTGATAGTAGTTGTAATAGTAGTGGTACTAGTAGTAGTAGTAACAGTAGTCGTAGTAGTAGTAGTAGCTGTATTAGTGGAAAAGGTAATAGTTGTATTAACCTCAGGCTCAACTGCAAGTGACGATGGACGCTGAAGTTGGCTTTCCCGTACAGGTTCACCATTCTAGTTTTGGGGGATGGGGAGGGAGATAAGGGACGTATTAGTATATACAATCAGCACCACCACATGTGGGCGTTCCTTTCCACCGTCACATCTTTTTGTGTGAGGTCATTTTACACCTCTGCCGCTCCATACTGACAAAACATTACAACCTGGCCAGATCAGTAACATCCCATCCCGCTTTGACAATTCAAAGACGCCTTATTACTTACCTGAACGTGCACACAATGGGCTGCAGGCTGAAACTGTCCTTATCCTGCATGTCACCAGCCTCCCTAAAAGAGAGAGAGAGAGAGAGAGAGAGAGAGAGAGAGAGAGAGAGATTGTGCTCAGTCAGTGGGGCCATCCAGTAATATTGGCACAACCACTGGAAGGCGACCCTCTCCAGCACAAATCAGTGTAAAAATAATTAAGTAAATAAATAAAAAAAGACAGCTGTACTTACGCAGCATATCAAACATTAAGAAATCTGTCTTAACAAAGGTCTCTCTCTCTCTCTCTTTCTCTCTCTCTCTCTCTCTCTATTACCTGCATTCACATTTAGGCAATGCAGGTCACAAATATTCACACTTGCCTTTATCAGTCCAAAACAATTTTTCATAATGATAAAGTATAGGACCTTCGTTCTTTACCTAAAATAAACAGTGGAAGGATTATTATTTAATGGATGGAGCGCCCATCATCCACTCACCCAGTGTAGAGATGCCATATGATCTCTACACTGAGAGACAAGCCAAATGGTTTCCTGTACCCAGGAAACTGTTTAGTACGCTGGGTGGTAACCATATAACCGGGGTTTTTGGCAGGGTTGTCTCCTAGATTCCCCTATCCAAAATCACTTAGTCAGGCCAGTTGTTTCAGAGAGCCTCCGAGGGACCAATATCTGCCCAGGGCCACAATCAAATGGGCAGATTCACATGGCCATGTGGATTGTGAGAGGTGTGAATGAGGAGAGCAAGAGAGCGGAAGTGGTGAATGTGTTCAAGAGTGCTAGATATGCCGTGATGTCAGTGTGTGAAACAAAGATGAAAGGATGTAAAGTGGAGGAGTGGGAGGGTTTGATCTGTGTAAGATCGGGCATGAATGGGCGAGGAAAGTGCAAGGAAGTAGTTGCTTTGTTGATGAATAGGGTGTGGCAGAGTGGAATGAGAGACCACAAATGTGTCAGCTCGAGGTCAGTGTATGTCAAGTTCAAGTTTGAGAAGGTGAAAGTGGCAGTGATTGTGGTGTATGCACTGTGCGAGGACAGGAGTGCGAGAGAGAAAGAAAGATTTTGGGACGAGCTGGATGAAGTAGTGGAAAAAATGCCCAGGAGCTATAAAGTGATCATAAAGGGTGATATGTATGGAAGAGTAGGCACTGGTCCTGAGGATAACATAATGGGTTGTAATGGAGTGCCAGGAAAAAATGATAATGAGAAGCAACTGAAGAATATGTGCCAGGAGAGGAGGTTGTGCATTTGTAACTCGTATTTCAAACACAAAGATGCACATAAATATACATGGTATAGATATTATAAAGGGAACGGGGATCATGCTGAAAGAAGCCTGATTGATTAAGTGCTCGTAGAGAGGTCGATGCAGGGAATGGTTGCTGAAACTAGAGTCGTGAGAGGATGACGTGGAGGTCTATCAGATCATATGATTGTGGTATGCAAGATCAAGCTGAAAGGAGCGAGGTGGATCAGGAGAGAGAGGAGCAGTCAGGGAGAAAGACTGAAAGTTGCGAAGCTGAGGATCAAAGAAATGGCAGATAATTACAGGACCACAGTAGTGGAGGAGTTAGAATCGGTGAACTGGAATTAAATGGATCTGGACAGCCTGTGGAATGCATATGTAGAATGCTTACTTAGCTATGCTAAAGCGGTGTGTTGTGTGGCAAGAGTAACAACAAAGAAGAAAGGTACGGCATGGTGGGATGTTGAGTTGAGAAAGCAGTAGAGCAAAAGAGGAAGAAGTGGCTAAAGCTGTTACAGGACAGGGGTTTGGTTGAAATAAGAAATGAATGTACTGAGAGCAAGAAACTTGTAAAGAGACTAGTGAAGAGGAAAAAGAAGGAAGTAAATGATGATCTATGAAGAAAAATGAATGCAAATTGCTTTGAAAATAGGAAGTTATTCTGGAAAGAGGTGCAGAAATGTTGAAGTGATAGCGGAATGAAAGGTAATGATGTGAAGGATGTAGGTGGTAGATTATTAACCCATGGGGATGAAGTAAGGACCAGATGGAAAGAATATTTTGAAAACCTAATGAATGGGAATAGAGAGTGCAGAGCGGCTGTAAACATGATTGGTTTTTGGGGTGTGCAGAGAATGAATGCAGTGCCAGGAGAAGTGACACTCACACAGGTGAAGATTGCTGTGAAGCTGCTAAAAAATGGGTATGCAGCTGGGGTTGACGAGGTGTATGCAGAGATGATTAAGTGTGGTGGAGTGAAATGAACTGCTTGTTGGAGATAATTATGTAAGAAGGCAAGGATGAGTGAAACTGTGCCATCAGGGTGGAAAAAAGCTGTGATTACACCCCTGTAAAAAAGTAAAGGTGAGCGAAGTGAGTGCAAGAATTATCGTGGCGTAAGTTTATTGAGTGTGGTATGGAAGGTATATGGAAGAATTATTACAAAGTATGAGAGATATCAGAAATCCTAGTGAGTGATGAACAGGGTGGCTTTAGGAGTGGCAGAGTATGTGTGGATCAAATATTTGCCGTGAGACAGATAGCAAAGAAGACGTGAGAAGGACCACAAGGTGTTTATGGCATTCATGGATCTGGAAAAAGCATACGACAAAGTAGACAGGGAAGGATTGTAGAAAGTTTTGCCCATGTACGGTGTAGACGGTAAGCTGATAGGTGCCGTCATGAGTGTTTATGATGGTAGTGAAGCATGTGCAAGGGTTAATGGGCATCTAAGTGAATGGTTCACAATCGGTGTGAGCTTGCGAAAGGGTTGTGTGATGTCCCCATGGTTGTTATCTCTCTCTCTCTCTCTCTCTTTGTATATATATATATATATATATATATATATATGTATTAGTATATTTTGGCAGAATGTTTTCTTTTATACAGAAATCATTAAAGACCAAGGCGTAGCCATTGTTCACTATTGTTCTGTTTATCATTTCGAGTTTTTGTACACACTGTTTGACACTGTGATTCAGGTTATAGATAATATGTCCCAGGTCCACGTCTCACTAGCTGTATTTATTTATTTTTCATAGCTGACTACACCTATAATGATTGTCTCTTTTATCTATATACTTTTAATTGTACACTTTTATCAGCCGATGCTATACATGTCGTATCTGTATATGAACCGTATAGGTATATGTCGTATACTAGTATGTCAGATGTTTTATAGTGTACTCTATCTACCTTTACAGTTGCTGATGATGTGTAAGGATACACGAAATGTCCTATGGAAAATAAATAAATACAGCTAGTGAGACATAGACTTGGGACATATTATTTACAACCTGAATCACAGTGTCAAATAGTGTGTACGAAAATTCGAAAAGATAAACAGAAAAATAGTGAGCAATGGCTATGCCTTGGTCTTGAATGATTTTTGCCTATATATATATATATATATATATATATATATATATATATATATATATATATATATATATATATATATATATATATATATATATATATATATATATATATATATATATATATATATATATATATATATATATATATATATATATATATATATATATATATATATATATATATATATATATATATATATATATATATATATATATATATATATATATATATATATATATATATATATATATATATATATATATATATATAATATATATATATATATATATATATATATATATATATATATATATATATATATATATATATATATATATATTGAAATACAGCATAGTGTCCCTTGGAATGTCCAACCACCTCCACCAGGAAATCTCCCAGACACCCCCACAAGGACCCCACGGAGAAGCAGCAGAAGCGCACCGAGACTCAGTGCGACAATGGCCCAAGTCCGCCCGGGCTATACGCCCCTATGGCTCAGAGCCCGCCCGCCGTCACCATAGCAGGAATCCTGCACTACCTTTTGGGTGAGCTTCCACCAACCAGCTTCGGGGTGGAGCTGTCTGTCCAGCTCCTGCCAGCACCCCTAAGGAATCAGCCTGTAGCCACGCCCGCCTTCTACAAGAGACGGCCGGTAGCCTCTCTGAAGGTGTCTTCTTTCTTGAGACGGCCAGTAGCCGCTCACCTCTCACTGAGGAATCGGCCAGTAGCCGACCTGAGGGTAACCATGAGATGGCCGGTGGCCACTCCCGCCTTCGTCAGAAGGTGTCCTTCTGGAGACGGCCAGTAGCTGCTCCAAACCCCTGCCTGAAGGAGTCGGCCTGTAGCCGCTCCCGCCTTCGTCAGACGGCCGGTAGCCGCTCTGAAGGTGTTGCTCCTGAGTCGGCCTGTAGCCGCTCTCCACCCCTTCTGAAGGAGTCGGCCTGTAGCCGCTCCCGCCTTCGTCAGATGGCCAGTAGCTGCTCCAAAGGTGTCCCTGGGTTTGCTAGCAGTTACTCACCCTCTCAGGACACGGCCAGTAGCTGGGCCTTGGTGCCTTGTGGTTGTGCCCCTGGGAAGCCACGGCCAGTAGCCAGGCCCCACAGCTGGAAGCGACAGAGAGCTGCTCCGCCACCCCATCATGAGACAAATTCCCTGACCACCGACGCAGAGGGCATAGAGGAGTACTGGAGAGGCCCTATAGCTTCCCCCGGCCTCTGCTCCCTACAACTGGCCCTGGAAGAGACCCACCTGGCGGACCCCGACGCAGACAGGTGCCGCAGCCCCTCCCTGATGGCGCCGTCCAGCCCTGGGGACCGCAGCCCTCGGGAACCCCAGGCCCTCCCCAGAATGCCCGGGCAGGAACTCCCCACACCTCGATGGCGGAGGACCTCCACCTCCGTCAGTAGCCTGAAGGAAAGATTCAGGTAGTTGTTCGGCCCTAGTCCTTAAGGCCACACTCCTGTCCCCAGCCCAGAGAGTATGGGCCCCTTTGCCGCCTGCAGCCCCAGACAAGAGAAGACTCCCCTGCGCGTGATCCCGTGCCCTCTCGGTACGGCTTCCCCTGGCGGTGCCCCACCCCTGGCAGAATAAAGCCTGAGTGTTTCTCCACCGCACCGGCTGCCCGTTGATCCATGAGACAGTGACTGCGTACATATTGTAGTGTAACAGTGGCGAGGCAGAATAGTGCATTCATAATACTGGACCAAGTGTTTCAAGTGAAACTGGAATGATAATGGTCTAACAGTAACAAGGCAGAAGAGTGAATAGTCAATATAGTACCAAAGTGATAGTAAGACCGATGCATAATACCCATCATATCACAGTAAGAAAAATACCCAAACTGTGTAGTTGATAATAATATTTAACCAAAAGTCCCTTTCTGCTAGAAAATAGGAAAGTGAACACGCTACCAGTAACATCCACCTCAAACTACCATAATCATAATTAGACTCCGGTGCCCTACACCCTCCCCTTGTGAGCATCATCTCTAACTCCTCCATGCGCTCAGAAACCTTGGACTGTACTAATTCTGAATACTCCACCTCAAGTGTCATTTTAGTATATTCACCCATAGTATCCCATGAGATACTAATTACAATATCTAGATATAAGTGTTTATGATCAACCAAATATTGTGCTTGTAACATCTGCTGTTGTCCCTTGTCTGGCTGAGTAATACACGTGTAAGGTTATTGCCTGGAGTTTTTGTGTCCTGCCTCTCTCTTATTTGTCCTAAGCCCCAGTCTTGAAAGAGAACCCTGCTACGTGTTAGGTGTTTAAGGAACGGGAAGTCGAGCCTAAAACACCTAGCATTACATATATATATATATATATATATATATATATATATATATATATATATATATATATATTGTTACGCTGTCCGCCTGTCCGTTCCCACGGGTGCAGCCGTTACAGCTGGGCTAGGGGATTATGCAGTATCCGTGTCATTCGCGGAGTTTAAATTAGCGAGTGTTAACAAGTTCTTTTGTTTCTTTCGTTCCTGCCACTGAGGGCAACTTTATTTAATACCATGCTGAGAATGCATTTGATTATTTTGATTGTCTTATGTGAGCTACCAGTATATTTAATGATGTTTTGCTTGCATTAGAAGTACCAATTCATTGTAGAGAGAGAGAGGGGCACGAATTTAAGTTCCTTATTAATTAATCTGATTCATGCGTTCACGCTTGGCTGCACACGAGCCTAGCATCAGGGCAGTGTCTTCCCAACCAGCTTCTGCATCGTGTGTGTGTGTACACTCTCTCCCCAGTCATTTTTGTGCCGAGCTGGCGTTTTCATTTAAGTTCATTTTAGTCTTTTGTTTGCTGACTGAGAGAAGTAGCTATTTGATTTGATTTTGTGACCGTGTTGTCTTTGGAGGGCCAGGCTGGCTCACCGTGGTCCTCTCGCCGCCTTTATTAACGTTCCCCAACACGTACGTACACACACACCCCTAACCCCTACACAGTTCAATCCCATCTCCTTGCACAAGGCTAGTGAGAACTATCGTGAGCTATCAACTGCGTTCCCCCTTGGACACGGGTTAAGTAGAAATTTGTCACCACTGGAAATAAGTGGGAGGTGTTCCTATAGACTGTCTCGGGCGGTATTATTTCCGGTAGTGACGATAGTAGGCTAGATCCATAGGTAGGCTGTTCCGTTTGTTACTATCAAAGTACAGAGTGTTGCGTACTTAAGTGATAATTCTTCCGTTGCGCAGTTTTTCTCTAGTTTACGGAGTGTGAGTGCCGGGGTCTGCGTTATTTTCACAACGCAGTGGAGGCCGATCATCTAAAACTACCTTGTTGTCTTTTTTGTAATAGCCCCGGGCTTTGCACTACCGTAACAATATATATATATATATATATATATATATATATATATATATATATATATATATATATATATATATATATTGCCAGACGCCTCAATCCCGTTTGGGGTGGCCACAGACAAATCGCCTCCAAGTCGCCCTGTCCCCCGCCATTTCACTGCCCTGCCCCCAACTCACACCCTCCTCTCTCATATACCTTTCCACCCCATCCCTCCATCTCATCCTCGGCCTGCCCCTCCCTTTTCCCCCCTCCACCTCACTCACATACACTCTCTCCCTCAGTCTTTCACCCTCCATCCTCTCCACATGGCCAAACCACCTCAGTGTGTTCCTCATAACACTTCCTATCACATCCACATCAACACCACAACTCTCCTTTATATCCTCATTCGTCAGCCTGTCTCTCCATGTGACTCCACAGGCTCCTCTTAAATAACTCATTTCCACTGCTCTCACTCTTGACTTGTGTCCTTCCAACAACGTCCAAGCTTCACTTCCATACGTTAGAGTTGGTATCACAATACTGTCATGTAGTAACTTTTTCACTTCCATGCTCACATCCCTGTTTCTTATCACTGCTTTTAAAGAACCAGCAACCTTTCTTCCCTGCTGTACCCTTTCAAGCACTTCACCCTCCAAACTTCCATCCTTACTCATCACACAACCCAAGTACTTAAACGTACTCATATTCGCCAATTCCTCACCATCCAAACTCGCTGCACATTCACTGACTTCACCTCTCTCAAAGACCATCACTTTACTCTTCCCTACATTCACCTTTAGATTCCGTTTCTTACACACTCTCCCAAACTCATCCACCAAGCCTTGCAGCTCCCCTTCGTCTTCACTCAACAACACAGTATCATCCGCAAACAACACTACAGGGAGTTTCCAAACACTATCCTCTCTCACCAGGGCCACTCCAACAACCATTACCCTACCTTGTACCTCTTTTATCACCCCATCCATGTACAGATTGAACAACCACGGAGACATGACACATCCCTGTTGCAACCCAGCTTTCAAAGAGAAAAATTCACTTAGTTCACCATCCACACACAATGCAGCCTTCGCACCATCATACATACTCTTCACAGCATTCAGCATCTTCCCATCTACTCCATATATTCTTAACACATTCCACAATCTTTGTCTATCCACCCTGTCATATGCTTTCTCCAAATCCATGAAAGCCGCATACAACTTCTTTCCCTTCTCTAGAAACTTTTCCACTAAAGATCTAAGAATGAATATCTGATCTACACAACCTCTTCCCTTCCTAAAGCCTCCCTGTTCTTCTCCAACTAATTTCTCTGTTCTTTCTCTAACTCTGTCAATAAGTATCCTACCATACACTTTTCCTATTATACTAAGTAGACAAATGCCCCTATGATTACCACACACTTCTTTTTCCCCTTTTCCTTTGTACAAGGGAATAATTATACCTGACTTCCAATCCCCCGGGACTCTACCTTCCTCCCAGGCCAATCTGCACATCTTCCACATCCGTTCTACTACTATCTCTCCCCCATGCTTCAGCATTTCACCACACACTCCATCAATTCCTGGGGCTTTCCCCGATTTAACTTTCTTCATTGCTTCCACAACTTCTATCCTACTGATTTCTTCCTGTCTTCTCACCTCCCTCCTTCTCCCAGCCATTCCCCAGCCACTTATACTCACATTACTTCCACCCTCTATGTTCAATAATTCCTTAAAGTGTTCTCTCCATCTGCTCACTTTTTCTCCCTTCTCCACTAGTAATCTACCATTTTTATCTTTCACTCCCCTGCAAACTTCACTTCCACCCTGTCTTACTCTTTTCACCTCTTTCTAGAACATTTTCTTACAGTCCCTCCACTTTACACTCAAATTCCTTCCAAATTCCTCATCCACTCTCTTCTTACTCTCTCTTACTAATCTTTTCACCTCTCGCTTTCTTTCTACATATACCTCTCTTCCGCCTCTCAACTTCTTTCACGCCCCTATTTCTCATCCATTCATTGTATGCTTTCTTCTTTTGTGCCACAGCCTGTCTCACCTCTTCAGTCCACCACGCTGTTCCTTGCACCCCCCTCCGTCTTCTCTTCCTTCCACACACCACATCACATGCTGCACATATTTCTTCTGTAAATATCCTACACACACCTTCCACGTCTCCCATCTGCTCCAATTCATATTTGCCCAATCGTTCCTCCACTTCTCTCTTATACTCTGCCTTTTTCTCATCCTCTTGAAACCTTTCCACTCTCCTTGCAACTACTCCTTCCTGTCGTTTCCCTTCTTCTATTCCTCCATCTTACTTGAATCCTAATTCTGGCCACCACCAAGTAGTGGTCAGAAAGTCCACTCCCCCAACCTCTTTAAGCTCTTGCATCCATTACATATCTTCGCATCCTTTCATCCACACACACATAATCAATCATTGCCTTCCTTTCATTCAGTTCACCACCCACCATTCTCATCACTCGCTATGTATACATGTGGATCATTTTATGCCTGAAGAGGGTATTGGCTATCACTATATATATATATGTATATATATGGATAGGGTAATGAGAAAAATAAAAACACGAGTATTGGAGAGGGGGATGGCGTTGGTAATGAATGGTGATGGATGTAATATCTCAAATTTGTTGTATGCTGATGAAGCAGTACTACTTGCAAATACCAGACAAGAACTTGGCAAGCTAGTGCACTGTTTTGCTGATGTCTGTGAGTGTTGTGCCTTGAAAGTAAATGTAGAAAAGGGTAAAGTGATGGTTACTGAGAGAGAAGGTGACTCCCAGTGCGCTGTTGCAGAAAATGAAGTGAGACTGGAATTGGTGAGAGAGTTCAAATACCTCGGTACAGTGATAGAAAAGAGGAAAATGTGCAAAAGAAGTGGAAAATAGAGTGACACAAGGAAGAAAAGTAGCTGGTGCAATGAAGGCCTTGACGAGAAACAGAGGGTTGAGTGTTGCAGCTGCACGAGGCTTACACGAAGGAGTGTTAGTGCCAACGTTAACATATGGACATGAGACTATGGTGTGGCATAAAACTGAATAGTCGAGAGTAAGGACAGTGTAGCTGGTACTGCTGAGGAATGTATGTGGCGTACAGAGGGTGGATAGGATACGAAATAATGTGAATCGTGAAAGATGTGGGGTAAGGAAATCGGTGGACACCAGAATCGAAGAGGATGTACTGGGATGGTATGGTCATTTCGAGAGAATGGATAACAATAGAGTGGTGAAAAAGATATATCTGAGAGATTTTGATGGAGTGAGGAGGCGAGATAGGCCAAGGAGAAGGTGGAGAGATATGATGGATGAGTGTGTGAGGAAGAGAGGGTTGGAAGTCGGTAAGACTAGGGAACTGACAAGAAGATCGTGCTGGCTGGATGAATGTTGTGAGGAGAAATGCATGATCATGGATTTGGCACCCTTTTTTAACGTGGCAGCGTCTGGACTGACTCTATCTGATACATGTATGTGAAGCTGCAGAACATGGTGAATGTTTTTGGCACATCCGATAGAGCCAGGATTACGAGGGCATGAATGATGAGTGAACGGAAGCGTGGCCCATTGGATTGGGCAAATTTGGGCTGTATGGACATTGCTACTCATCACCCTGCCCTAGGATGGGAAAGGAGGTCTTCATGATGATGATGATGATGTATTTAAAAAAAAAAAAAGAAACAGTTAGGTACGTAAAATATGAAAAATGCCAAATCACTTACTATCATATTAAGATTTAAACGACATGCATTCCTGCATTTCATGGCAGTTGCATTTACTTCGATATTTTGGGACATGCAGTTTGGACTGTATTCTCGTCGGTTAAGGAAGCTCGCTAACATCTTTTCCTAAGCGATTTATATTATTTATTACACCATACTACTCTCATTGTCTGTGTTACATAAATCTTTCAAACATCGCTAAACCTTGCATAAATAACATTCAAAAGGATATTAACCAGTCATATGCAATAATAAATCGTTAAGGAATAAGTGTTAGGGAGCCTCCTTTACCAACAAAAATACGATGCTTGAACGTGACTGTCATTGTCCTATCATATCAGGAAGCTTGCGACACTATTAATTTCTCCATCACAAAAACCAGCCATGGACATTGTAAGGATAGATTATGAGGTATTGAGTAAGGTTATTTGAAAGTAGCGAGTACGAAATTAAGAAGTCCTTGGCCAGAAACAATTCATAATGCGGGGAAATTGACGATGGTTTTGTTTCTCTATTACACTTATGATAAAGCCCAGCAGAAGGAGAGATAAGGGAGCATGGAAATAAAGGTAGTCTAAAAGAAACTAGTATGAAATAAAAACTCTCTTAGGCTTAGTCAATTCATACGAGGAACTTGTCGACGGGTCTGTCATCTTCTCCATCACAATGGCCAACACAACTATGATAAGACCCCACCAGAAGGAGAGATAAGGGAGCTAGGAAATATTAGACACACACACACACACCTAGGAGAAAATCAATCCATTATCTGGCTACAAGGATTGCTAATAACAATTTATGACCATGTTACAAAGGTTAATAAGAAAAAAGGCTAGGAGAAAATCAGTCTGTAATTAGGCTACAATTGTTATTAATATGAAATCTAGGAAAAAATCAGTGTAGTATATTATCAGCGTATAAGAGTTATTCACGTGAGAACCCGGCCGATGGCACTACGCACTTCTCCATCCCAAAGGCAAAACCAGATATGATAAAACCCAGAAGAAGGAGGGATAGTGGACCTTGTAGATGCATAATGGTGAGACTAGCCCTACGACCATTGCCACTACCCTTGTCTGACTCTTCAATGAGCTGTTCGTTCTCCTGTCTTCGTCGCTGGTTCTGCTGTGTTGTCCTGCTGGTGTGGGCTACCTTCGCCAGCGTCTCCTTCTCCCAATGCACGTACAGTCCAGCCTAGGAACGTGGTGTCAGATTTAATTCATATTCTAGTTGTATTTTGTGACTGCTTAGGATATCTTCTATACCGAATTTTAGTCAATACCAAGGATCGAACTCGAATACATATATCTATCTATCTATCTATCAATATCTATCTATCTATCTATCTATATCTATACCTATATCTATCTATCTATCTATATATCTATCTATCTATATATATGTCTATATCTATATCTATATTTATATCTATCTATCTATCTATCTATCTATATATATATGATAGATACATACATAGATACATATATATAGATAGATAGAGATACAGATAGATATAGATACAGATATGTATATATATACGGTATATAACTAATGGATGATGATGATGTTAAATCTTGTGAAGATGTCCAAGGGGTGGAATGCTGCATCGTGCCCGAAGACTAAGGGGAAAACTGCAGTTTTTTAATCATATAATAGTGCCTTCCCTTTGGCCTTCAGGAGCGATTTAGCATTCCACCCCCTTGATCCCTTCACTAGACCAGTATTCAAAATTTCTATCTATCTATCTATCTATTGCCAGACGCCTTAATCCCGTTTGGGGTGGCCACAAACAAATCGCCTCCAAGTCGCCCTGTCCCCCGCCATTTCACTGCCCTGCTCCCAACTCAAACCCCCCTCTCTCATATACCTCTCCACCCCATCCCTCCATCTCGTCCTCGGCCTCCCTCTCCCTCTTCCCCCCTCCACCTCACTCACATACACTCTCTTCGTCAGTCTTTCACCCTCCATCCTCTCCACATGGCCAAACCACCTCAGTGTGTTCCTCATAACGCTTCCTATCACATCCACATCAACACCACAACGCTCCTTTATATCCTCATTCTTCAGCCTGTCTTTCCATGTGACTCCACAGGCTTCTCTTAAATAACTCATTTCCACTGCTCTCACTCTTGACTTGTGTCCTTCCAACAACATCCAAGCTTCACTTCCATACGTTAGAGTTGGTATCACAATACTGTCATGTAGTAACTTTTTCACTTCCTTGCTCACTTCACTGTTTCTTATCACTGCTTTCAAAGAACCAGCAACCTTTCTTCCCTGCTGTACCCCTTCAAGCATTTCACCCTCCAAACCTCCATCCTTACTCATCACACTACCCAAGTAATTAAACGTACATTTTCCAATTCCTCACCATCCAACCTCGCTGTATATTCACTGACTTCACCTCTCTCAAAGACCATCACTCTACTCTTCCCTACATTCACTTTTAAATTCCGTTTCCTACACACTCTCCCAAACTCATCCACCAAGCCTTGCAGCTCCCCTTCGTCTTCACTCAACAGCACAGTATCATCTGCAAACAACAGTACAGGGAGTTTCTAAACACTATCCTCTCTCACCAGGGCCACTCCAACATCCACTACCCTACCTTGTACCTCTTTTATTACCCTATCCAGGTACAGATTGAACAACCATGGAGACATGACACATCCCTGTTTCAACCCAACTTTCAAAGAGAAAAATTCACTTAGTTCACCATCCACACGCACTGCAGCCTTCGCACCATCGTACATACAGTACTCTTAACAGCATTCAACAAATATTAATAGCAGCAAGTAGCATTTTGATGAATATTAGAAAATGATAGAAAGCAACAGTTTGGTACATTTTATAATTTTCCACAAAAAATTATGGTAGGAAGTAAGATGTTGATAATAATGGAAACCTAACCATAATGATGATACCGAGCAACATTCTAACCATTAAAATATATATATATATATATATATATATATATATATATATATATATATATATATATATATATATATATATATATATATATATATATATATATATATATGAAAAATCATAGCAATCATTTAGAATCTGAACAACATTTAACATTACAGCAAATGTTGATAGTAGCGTGTAAATATTATGGTAGAATGTAAGGAAGTGGTCAAGAGTAAAAAAAAAATAATAATAATAAAAAAGATGGTGGGAAGTAATAATTTCACAATGTTAGAATTTTCATAAAACATTACTGTACCAAGTGACATTCAAATCATTTAAAGAAATTTCCACAGAAAATGCTGGTAGTTTTGAGTATCAAATCCATTTTTAAACACTGCCAAAAATGTTGGTATTTTGATATAGTACGTATTTCCAAGATACAGAAGAATCTTGTGACTGTAGTAAGCGAATTGCGATGTTCGGCCACGATTCAATTAATCATGTATTGTGTTGTATAATGCCTTATGATATTGTTAACAATCGCTGTTGTTAATTATGATGATGACTTAGCGAGGTACAGCATAATGGCTGATGATATTGCTGATAATTAAGAGTGAGCACGCGAAGGAAGCAATCGATATCTACTCTTACATAATTTGGAAATGAGCTTCCCGGCCCCAGCCGGCCAAACCCAACCGTCTCTCTAAGTAGAAGCTAGTAACATTACTCACGTGTGAAGTAGAGTTTAAATTCTTTCTGGCTGTAATTCAGTCATTTAGTAAATTTTTTTATCAACTAAAAACTCACCCATATAGGCGTAGGAACCTCTTGGAATCTCGAGTTTTCCAAAGGAGTGTTCGGCACTAATCGGTGAAAGCCTTAACTACAAAATCAAATAAAAAAATGCTTTTTCATCACAACGCTGCCTTTTAGCATCAACTCTAGCAATTAAATATCGGAGATTCCCTCAGAAGGAAATTATAACAGCTCTCGCTTGCATGTCACGCACTCACAAATCACACTTTACTGGTTGTTGTTGTTGCTAATGATGATGATTATGTAAGGATGAATATATGAATGATGGATGTATGAATGATGGATGCATGTGTATATAAATAGGCAATACATTATGAGTGGACCGACGGTAATGGTGAAAACTCACTTCTCGTATAGCCAGAATGTGCTTGTCAAAAAGATGTTTATATGGAGCATCGTGGGGCAGTGGCCACGCGTAAGGAGTAGGTAGGATCCTCTCTCTGCCTATGTACACTGACCGAGGTCCATCCGCATTGGTGAAGTTCTGGGCGATGATGAACTTGAGATAGGTCGGGGTGTTGATGTGAGCCTGTCTGAGAGAGAGAGAGAGAGAGAGAGAGAGAGAGAGAGAGAGAGAGAGAGAGAGAGAGAGAGAGAATGTCTATTACTGCATCCTGTCAATATATCGTTGCTGCATATGTTGGCATTAATATGTTATTACAAAATATGTAGTATGTAACAATGTAACTATAAACCTGTAATACTATGTAACTGACAGGTAGTTATGTTTGAATTCTCCAGGAAGAGGTTAGATACATTTCCCCATAGCCAGACACTCAAGTATTCCAAACACAGGATGACCTGATAGAAGCTGTTCACGTGTTGTGCTACACACACACACACACACACACACACACACACACACACACACACACACACACACACACACACACATACACACGTACGCCCACACATTTTAGCCGAAGTCAGAGGGGGATATAAGTCTGAAAGCACATGTAGGAGAGTCAGAGAACCAGAGAGATCCCCAGAGAGCAACAAAGACATTAGGAGCTAAAAAGAGAGAGTGGGAAGGCGTTAGCTAGCACAAACTGCCCCTGACACACGGGTTATGTCAAGCTCTTTACCTTTTAGCCATGCAACTGTCTCACAATAAAACTTCATCCACCCCAATCTGCCTATTTCATCACCGCACGTTGCTTACAATAAAAAGAGGATAACAGGACAGCGGCGACCTACTCTGAAGTTCCCCTACATTACCAACATTTATTCTCTCTGCCTGGATCTCTTCAATCAGCCAGACAATACATCTTTTCCGTAAGAAAAAAAAAAAAAAAAAAGATAAAGGCCACATAATCTTGACATCCGGTGGCCTTTGACACTGGTGGCAAGGGGCAAGAATGAACTGACTGTAATCAATCTATGCCTCAAAGACTTTATATTCATGCAGTAAACGAAGCCGATAACATGTCTATCAACAATCAATGAATAAAATAAGAACTTCACAACTAAAACAATCTACGGCTGCTCTCTAAGCAACAGTGAACAATTTATCTACTTAATTTCCACGCGACTCCACGATTAAAACTCTTCACAAAGATAGAACATTTCCACAAACTACAAATCAAATGTAAAACTACAAGAAACAACAAGCAAGCAGAAAGCGAGGAGGCACTGACTGGAGGAGAGAGAACTCAGCAAACCACCACTATCACCACTTTCACCACTCTCACCACCACTCTCACCACTCTTTCACCATTATCACCGCCACTATCACCACTCTTTCACCACTATCACCACCACTCTCACCAATCTTTCACCACTATCACCGCCACTATCACCAATCTTTCACCACTATCACCACCACTCTCACCACTCTTTCACCACTATCACCGCCACTATCACCACCCTTTCACCACTACCACCACTCTTTCATCACTTATCACCGCCAATATCACCACTCTTTCACCACTATCACCACCACTACCACCACTCTTTCACCACTTATCACCGCTACTATCACCACTCTTTCACCACTATCACCACTCTTTAACCACATTCACCACCACTCTCACCACTGTCACAACCACTATCACCACTCTACCACTATCACCACCATTATCACCACTCACCACTATAACCACCACTATCACCACTCACCACTATCACCACCACTATCACCACTCACTTACCACTATCACATCACTATCACCATCACCAGTACCACCATCACAAGCATTACCATCACCAGTATCACCATCACCAGCATTACCATCACCAGTATCACCATCACCAGTATTACCATCACCAGTATCACCATCAACAGCATTACCATCACCAGTATCACCATCACCAGCATTACCATCATCAGTATCACCATCAACAGCATTACCATCACCAGTATCACCATCAACAGCATTACCATCACCAGTATCACCATCAACAGCATTACCATCACCAGTATCACCATCAACAGCATTACCATCACCAGTATTACCATCACCAGCATTACCATCACCAGTATCACCATCAACAGCATTACCATCACCAGTATCACCATCAACAGCATTACCATCACCAGTATCACCATCAACAGCATTACCATCACCAGTATCACCATCAACAGCATTACCATCACCAGTATCACCATCAACAGCATTACCATCACCAGTATCACCATCAACAGCATTACCATCACCAGTATCACCATCAACAGCATTACTATCATCAGTATCACCATCAACAGCATTACCATCACCAGTATCACCATCAACAGCATTACCATCACCAGTATCACCATCAACAGCATTACCATCACCAGTATCACCATCAACAGCATTACCATCACCAGTATCACCATCAACAGCATTACCATCACCAGTATCACCATCAACAGCATTACCATCACCAGTATCACCATCAACAGCATTACCATCACCAGTATCACCATCAACAGCATTACCATCACCAGTATCACCATCAACAGCATTACCATCACCAGTATCACCATCAACAGCATTACCATCACCAGTATCACCATCAACAGCATTACCATCACCAGTATCACCATCAACAGCATTACCATCACCAGTATCACCATCAACAGCATTACCATCACCAGTATCACCATCACTAGTATCACCATCACCAGTATCACCATCACCATCATTACCATCACCAGTATCACCATCACCAGTATCACCACTCTTTCACCGCCATGAATGCTGACGACTTAAGATGACTGCAACATAACACGCCAATCATTCCAAGTGCCTGACAACAGCCAGCCTGCCAGCCTACACACGCCAGCCTGCACCTGCCTGCCTGACTGCCTACAGACCTTCCTACCTAATTGATGACGACATCTGCTGATGAAGGGAGCTGGGGCAAAGCATATCTGCTGACATCGGTGAGTTGAACGTCTTTTCACTTTTGTTCTTCACAGTAGGCTATCTGACCTACACATACAAGTATAACTAGGTAACGCATTAGCATTATGTGCTTATTAATGAGATATAGTGATTAAAATTAGTACAGTATTTAAAAAAAAAGCACCAGTATTAGCAATACCCGATGATGATACACAATTAGAGGGAACAAGTAGTCCTGTAGAAAATCCCCAACAAACATATAATGACTCGCAGTTAGCAGAACGAGAGGAAAACGGAAAAAAGACACACAACTCTCCACAAACACGTGATCAAGAAACAAACACATCACCTGTTGGAGTAATCAAGGATGATGACATATCATGGCCAGGTTTTTCATATCTAGACAGCGAAGATTATAGACAATCCTTACATACTTATAAAAATTTAGACCCAAACAATTTATACAACAGAGTACACAGATCTGGAAGCACATATGATACATTCCCTAATTACAATAGCACAGGAATATAAGTGAATTTAGAGAAACAAACACAATGGATTGTGTGCAGGCGACAGTGATTCGCATTCCTCACAGAATTAATCCAATTCACATAGAAATCAACTACTAATATATGTGTATCATGAAGACGAAAATGTTCTTACTTCTCTCAGGCACTGAGACAGATAGAATTGATGTCCACACAGTCATAAATGAGTGTGATCAGCTGTTTGTTAGAAGAAGTATAACGGATGAGAAAGAGAAAATAGCACGCTTTGCATCTAGTATTAATGAAGAAAGATGTCCAGCTCGAAACTTGCTCAAAATCTTATGAGCTGGGACATTTAATTAACTTAAAACGTAATTCACAAAGAAATTCTCTGGATATCGAATTTTTTTTAACAGGTATAGCTCCAGGATTACATAAAATCGTATATCTCATAAAACAAAAACACATTTCTCATAATTTATGGGAAATCACAGCTGATGTGTTCATGATTAAAAGAACTCTATTAGGCTGGATCACAGTTAATGGAGGAATATTACCAATGCATGTAGTTGATATTATTGGTTATATTGCTGGGTTATGCAGATTGCCTGAGAGAATCTTAAAGCTTACAAAGACAATTACACAAACATGCTTACTTGACCTTTTTGATGATGTAGAATTGAGTTGTAACAAAGCTGGAGTGGCTGAAACACCAACATCCATTAAAGCATGGACAAGAATTACAGAGGGGCAGCTATAAATACATCTAGCACATGTATAGAACAAAGGAGATCTTGACCGGAGAACAAACAAACATCAGACATCAAGACACTGCTCACAAACACCAGGCTACAGGCAGCCTAAAAAAAATTGCATGTAGTCCAAGTAGAAACTGTACCACAGTAAAAGCAAAATAATATGGTAAATCGACTCGTAGGTCACCTAGAGAAACGCCTACAGTATGCTATTACTGTGGTAACCCGGGCCATACAAAATCTGAGTGATACATTAACATCAAAGGAAAAAGGAAAAGGACTCGAGCCTTATTGCAGAAGGCACAAGGCCACAGGACTGTGGACATCAAAGTGTATGACAGATAAGAGATTATTATCTGTTTGTAAGTCGGAGGAAGGTCATGCACATATAAAAGACGACCATACATAAAGAAACCCAAACCTAAAGTTCAAATACGGAGTATACATGAAAAAGAGTGTAATTTGGTTTCTGCTGCCTGTGAAGAGGAAGAGATTTCACAGTTTTTGGATTTAGGCTCACCAGTGAATTTAATAACACACGGAATTAGAGAGGATTTTTAGAAATAAGAAAAAAGTAACTTTTGTGGAGGACTCTAAATTAGATTTATGTATTGTAGATGGAAAAGAAATATCTGTAAAGGGCATGATAAAGATATCAAATTCACAGAGATACCAAAAACAATCACTACTGTTTTCCATATAGCGGAATGTTTAGCAATTACAACAAACATCCCTTTAGGCCAAAATACCATGAGACAGGCAAATATCATCTTAATGCCATACTTCAATTAAATAAATTACAACAGAGACTTGATAGAGGAACTTCCTTCACCAGAAGTGTCACCCAACAATGGTAGAAAATTTAAGGGAGTTGGAACGATTAAACACAGTAGCAGAACGATTCAGTCTGACCTCAAAGATGACGAGACAACTCGCCCTTCCCTCCCTTTTCTTCCCTCCCCTCTACCCAGGGATCGAGATGACGGTAAACTTCCCACATTAATTCCAGCGCATCTCACCAATGAGGTACGTATTCCGCCAATATCATATACGAAAGTCACAATAAAGAATACACTGAAGAATGGTACTGTTACTGTCGTAGAAGAATCTTGTAAAGTGAAAAGAGTCTCTGTAGAAAATGCCCTAAGTCTGTTGAATAACAACGGCGAAACTCATTTGTTCCTAATTAATCAAATGAATGGAGAAGTGCAGATCAAGAAAGGAACTTGTATATGCAATTTAGAGACTTGTCCAAGTCCCATATGCAAAGTAGCAATAGGTAGAATATCAAGTAAGATAAATCGACAGAGAGCACATAAAGGAGAATCTGATTCATGCAGGAAATTTTAATGTGAAAAATGATCTACTCGACAGGCAATTGCAGTATCTGGCAAGAATTAGGTTGTACTAACCTGATTACTCACAAGATTAACGTACTCTAGGACACAGCCAATATACAGTATGTACTAGCTTTTAAGGCAGCACTCTCACAATGTACCCTAGCAAATCAGTATGTTCATGAAATATTAGAATTGTATATTACTGACCCACTAGTATCACCGTGGAATGCACAATTATTTTTTGTGCCCTACGATTATGGTGAAATGTGTGTGGTCGTTTATTATCTCAAATTAAACGAACACACAATCCCAGACCAGTTTCCTATGCCATTATTATGTGAAGTCTTGAAAATTACTGGGCCAGAAAACAATATATTTTCCACAATCGATCTGCATAGTGAATATTACCAAATTTAGTTAGATGATATTTCACACAAATACACTGCTTTCTCGACAAATAGTGGTCATTATCAGTAAAAAAGAATGTCAATGGGAATAAGGACAGCTCCAGGCACATTGCAACGATTAATGAGTATTGCATTATCAGGCATTTTAGGAGATGGTGTTTTTGTCTATCTGGACGACATCATAATCGCAACACACACAATAGATGAACATTTACAGAAATTAGACCAGCTTCTACACAAGCTACGCAATGCTGGTTTAACCCCCGCTGAGCTAATTCTTATCAATCTGATTATCTTCCCTGAGTTATTATTTTAGGACACTTTTTAAAAGTTTAAGTTGATTATTTGTCATCGTGTTTCTGAACTCAAACTATTCATTACCCTCATCTTTTGGTAATTTACGCTTCTTGGGTGGGTGTGAGGGCTGCAAGAAGTCGCCAGAACCTTGGGAGACAGACGGGCGTGAATCCACCATTGCTGGGCTACAAACGAAAACTGAATTACCAAATATGCTGTATTTGGCAACTGCGGTGTGGCAGGGCTTGGCAACAGCTCCTGGGTAAAGCAGGGGTGGGGAACCTTCCTCCTATTAACCCGTTAACTGCTCTATACAACCTGGGCTGTTCCAAGTGGGACTGCTCAATACAGCCCTGGCTGTGCACGTGATTTTCGAATGTAGTGCCATAGACTAAGGCCGACCCATGCAAGCATGTTTGAGCCTTCAAAACCTAAACCGTAACCGAAAAAGAAAAAGAAAACGAAAACCATACATTCCAATAGGGAATCAGTCACTTCAATGTTCGTCCATGCTTTACCAAGGTAAATATTGAGCTAATATTTCGTTACTGTATACTTTGGCATGTGTTCTCTCAATTCCTAAGACAAAATTTGGCCTTTGGTAAATTTCATTTTTACCCCTATGTCTGCGCACCACTGACATCTCCAAAAAAATGCCTTACGCAGTTAACAGGTTAAGGGCCATTAGGATATTTTTAACATTATTCGCGGGCCAAACAAAATTATCTACTTAAAATCAACTGTAGCCCAGTACATAATATATACATACAGTATATTCATTCATGAGTTTATGAAATTGTATTTATGAATTGCTTCACGGGTCTGATCTATTGGTCTTGCGGGCCTCATATGGCCTGGAGACCGGATGTTCCCCACCCCTGGTGTACAGGGATACTCAACGTTTGCATAGTAATGACTGACTCTTCCTCGTGCTTGAAATTATGGCTCAGAGACCCATTGCCTGATTTGAGGCAATCAACATGGCTAGAGTGGTCTACAAATCTGAATTACTAAATATACTGTATTTCGCAACTGCGGTATGGCAGGGTTTGGCAACAGCTCTGATGGCGTAGGCATGAGAGAGAATGAACGTTCCATGGACACCACTGATGCTTCCTTGTGCTTGAAATTATGGCATGGAGACCCATCGCCTTATGTGAAGTGATCAGCACGGCCAGGAGTGGCCTGCACATCGCCTCATATGAGGTGATGAGCACGGCGGGGGTTAAAATATGAAGCTGCAAATGTAACTTTTGCTTTTAGGAAACTAAATTCCTAGGCCAAAGACTGGATCCAGAATGTTTACACACCTCAGATGATAAAATAATGGCAGTGAAAGACATCCATGAACCAACAAATGTGGATGAATTATGACAATTTCTAGATCTAACAGGTTAATACCATGCTTTATCATAAGGATTTGCTAAAATATCAGTACTTTTATTCCAAATACTGAAAAAAAAGCTACACTTCAGTGGGGAGAGGAATAAAAAATAGCATTTAATGAATTAAAAGATAAACTTACATGTATAGCTTGCATGGCCTATCGTAATTTCATAATACCATATATAATATCACAGATGCATCTCTTAACCCGCCCTGTCCCGTCGACGTATGGGTACGTTGCAACATTTTGCATTTGCCAGTCCCGGCGACGTACTGGTACATCGTGCAATTGCACGGTCCCTAATTTGCACAATTTTCAATTTTCGCGCGTGATTTTTCGTACGTATACATGGGACACCTTCCTCTATTCCTCTACAAGATGCCAAGCAGGGACAATGCCTTACACCGCATAACCTCCCCCCTCCCCCCCTCACGCCATTGTCTTGGCAATTCACCTGTTACCAGTGACCTGGCCAGTAAAGATATTCAGGGCCAGAGTGATTCCCCAATCGATGACAATGTGGAGGTCAAAGTTTACATAGCATTAGAAGAAGAAACAGTCAGAAATAACGATCAGGTAATTTGGCAAAAGAAGGTCAGGTATGGTGATGATTTAGTGAGTGAAACAATGCTTATAATGCCTATATTACTGGTTGAAAACCAATATACTCTCATACTACATATAAATTCGTACCAAGTAAATAAATAAATACCGTTTATGAGTGGTGTGAAATAGTTACCCTCCCATAGAACTCGTTTTCTTTGGTGCCAGCCTGTTAGAAAACCCAGTCAGGTAAGGAGGTACTCCTACCTGTATCGAGTATTTTAAACCTCAGGTGAGCGATTTCTCTATGAATTTTCGATGTTTCTCACCAAAAGCGGAGGTTTTAGCCAAAAAAAAAAAAAAACGAAAATACCTGGGGATTGGGGGATGTCGGAGGTGCAGAAAACCTCGGGACGTGACGGGTTAAAGGTTTAAGGGTCATACTGATGCAAGAAGATAAGGGTAGAAAATATCAACCAGTTGCATTTGCTAGCAGAAAAATAAAAGGTGCAGAGAGAAATTATTGCACTACAGACCCAGAGGATCAAACAGTGGTCTTTGCATTACAAAAGTTGCGAGCTTTGTTATACTGTATGGTTACAGAATCCATCTTTATACAGTCATAAACCATTTGTGGGTATGTTTCAGGAAAAACTCTCTGGGAGGAGAGCAAGATGGAAATGTTCATTTGAAAATTACAATGTACATATTCGTTACATACAGAACAAAATAAATTCAGCGGCTGATGATTTATCAAGGAACCCAACGACAACTCATGTCGCCAAATTATGTCGAAGGAAACCCCAACCATGATGAAATCTAGCAAGCACAGACATGATCTTACATGGTCTAAATTTATACAGAAGTTGGAGAGTGGCGAGGATTTACAATTACCCAAGTACATATACCACTCAAACAACTCACAAGTCAACAATGCCTTATATAGGGTACACCCAGGACAACAAATTCATAGTAGAAATAGCAGACAACTAGTGGTACCTAATGAAATGATACCTTACATTTTAAAGTCAATACACGATAGCCCACATGCAGGACATCCTGCCAAAGACAGGATGGTCAGACAGGCCTGGATGTTATACTACTGGCCATCATTACGAAAGGACATACATGAGCACATTGATAATTGTGAGTCTTGTGCGAGACACAAAGGTTATACCATCACTCCTGCAAAGTTAGGCTCATATCCTGTACCAATCAACCGTGGGACGTTGTTGCGGTTGACTCAAGTTACCCTTATCTAAAAATAATATCTTTTCGTGGCTGTTGATCATTGATCAAAATATTTGATTTTAGTTCCAATTAAGGATAAGAAAGCAGAAACAAACGAGCGGGATTCACTACACCAAGGGTTCTGAGAAGTGAAAATGGAGTTTAATTTAACTCTGAAATCTTACAACAAATATGAAATCAATACAATATAAAAAATGTTAATGTCTTGGCATATAATCCAGCATCCAATGGATCGGTCGAGAGATAGAACAAAAAAGTGTTGGACATAATATAACACAGTCTCAATGAAAATTACGCAACTTGGGATGATTGGATTCCCAGAGTGGGATCATCATTTAACTCTACAGTAAACAAGTCTGTAGGAGACACACATTTCATTATCTTCGGGACAGACAAACGCATACCATACGAGATCCTAGAAGGTGTAAAATTGCCAATATACAGTTATGACAATTACCGGTACCCTAAACTTCATTTACGTGAACTCCTTGGGATGCACAAAAGTGAAGAAACAATTAAAGAGGTGAAAGGAAGAAATGACGGAGTAATAAAAAAAGGCAAAACAATCAAATATTAATATAGGCGACCTGGTCTATGGTATCATTCACACTAGAGACAATAAACTAGCACCAGCATTTGAAGGCCCATATAGAGTTACTAAGAACACAGCCAGTACAGTAGTAATTGTCAAGTGGCGAAGAAAAACAAATTCATATTGATCATTTAAAAAGAGTCTCAAAGAATTTATCCAGCAATTATGAAACATCAGATGCAACTGAACACCCTAGCACATAAAATGACAAGAAACAAAAAGAAATTAGTGCATACAGGAATAAATTATGGCCGTACACCAAACAAAGATAGGTGCGACTGTCACAGCAAATGGCACAGTACAGCATTTTCATGATCTAGGAATCGATTTAAACTTCATCTGTAGGTGAAACATCGAGCTATGTAGAGCAGAGTTTTTGTTTTCCAGAAGCCAGTTTATAATGCTCATCATCTCTATTATCTTCCTCAGCATGACTGAATTAGCTACTTAATAAGGTTATTCACTCGGTAGGTAATGGGGAGACTTATTCCATGGATTTTCCTGTACATAGCAAGAGGACTGGATCTCTTACACACTAAACATGTATTACATCAAGGATGCCTATCGCCTCAGCAGCATCGACGGCAATTGTACAGGATGTAATGAGTAATGAAATTAGTTTGGATACTATCAACGACTTACCAATGATGTTGGAGAATATTGCTAGACCACTTAAGACTTTGGGAGCAATGAGCAATGATTAGAAGTTCTTTGTCGGAAGCTCATCACACGAAGAAACTGAATGGCTTCATTAAGTTGACAGAATGGAAACTAGAACATGCAAAAACCCTCATGCTCACCATGATCCAGGATATCCCATCACGTGGGGCTAAGACATTCAGGGAAGAAACAATATAGTACACACACGCGACAGATGCTGTTTGTTTGATATAGGTGGAACAATTCTAGGTAACATTTCTGGATTGGTTACAGAAAGAGATCTTGAAGATATAACAAAGTTAATAGGATAGCTCAAATATTGACATATCAACATATGCTAGCTGATTCACAGAACACTACAATAATGGCAACTGTGAATATCTCAGAAAGGCAGAAAAAACAACTCAAGAAAGTGTGGAGAAAATAAATGCACTTGAAGGGAATATGACACTTTTCCTACACTTCTCAGTGGTCATGGAACATACTGACATAATAATACTTCTGTCAGACAATAACGGGGCTCGTTATCATGGTCTCATGAGAGGTATTGCCAATGATGGTAATGGCAAAATTACCATTAGCTTACTTTCAGGCCACGATTTACGTCAAATAATTAATCAAGACATACATAAACATGTTATAAGCCATTGTTTGAGGAAACGAATCTCATGCTATATTACCCATACCTAGAAGGTACTCTCACACCGACATCAATAGTAGTTTATGTACCATTCATAACATATGATCTGTTCACAGTCTATTAAATATACCCTTTCCCTTCTAAGAAAGACGGCACATTGGTCACTCTCACCACTAACATCATGGTCTCTAAGAAACAGGACACTGTCATCTTCACTAGTGAATCAACAATTGAATGTAAATGTCGCACATCAGTACATACTTTCCACCTTTGTCCTGCGTACATCTTCTCGTTTCAGCCAGCTGGAACAGTCCCTTGTGAAATGGCTATCATAAGAAACCACGACATTCATCAGCATTGCAACTTCACATTTGCTCCAGATAAGTTCATCCATCATCAACGCATGTCATTCACAACTCTTCTACTTCTCTCATAACACATCCTTCTCTGTAATTAGTCCAGATACACCACCATCTCATACTTCAGCATCAGGTCTATACATAGCACCTGACCATTGTACTGCGCTTACACCATCTTTGTCCACCTTAGCCACAAAAAATAAAAACACTATGCCTCCTCAATCACACTCATAAGCACTTCCAGCCACTAGCTAAGATGGATTTAAAAATGAGTACACTTTAAGTTGACTTCACATAAGTCTGAAAGCATGCAACTGATCAAGCAAACAACGAGGTCTTAGGAAGAATCTAGTATGAGTATGCTCAGTCCACTTTATGTGCATAGCCCAGTTCCAGTTGTCTTAATAATCGTCATATTTTCTATATTACTATTGGTTATCCACAGAATGCAAGTTAAGATTGCAAACTTAGGCTCATTATTCATGAGGGGAAGAGCAGTAAACATTCAGCCCCCCGAATGAGAGTTGTAAATTTTTAGATTACGTAAATAATATATATATATATATATATATATATATATATATATATATATATATATATATATATATATATATATATATATATATATATATATATATATATAAAGGAAAAGAAAGAAATTATAGAGTCACATAATATAAGGCATATATAATTAAACTCCTATACATGTATAAATTTTATATAATAATATTAATATATCTCACATAAATGCACAGTATATAAAGAGCAAGTACATTGCATGTGGCTGATTCTTGATACTGTTGAATTGACTAATGTAGACTTGCCACTGTATTACTATCGTATTGCCATTGTAAAAATATATGCATATGTCTGTTATACATACAGAATTATTCTGTTGCAATATATCACTACTACATGTCACGTTTCTACGAGGTTATTATGTCACTATAATATTATGATGAATAACATGTATGTTTCTTCACTATTTTCATATCAGTGTACCATGTTACCGTATGATTTGTAAAACTGTAATAGTGATGTATTGGATACCAAATTTTAGAGCTCCGCGGAGGCTGTGGCGGAGACGGATATCTATTTCTCATAAAATGCTGTAGCGGATTAAACTGCAAAGGTTAAGATATTAATTTTTGCGGACGCGGACGCAACTGCGAGTTATTTTTACCTCCATGTCCGTGGTTGTGGACACGCGAACGAGGATTTTTTTTTACACATAATTATTACAGTACATTTATGCAGTTACACAAAGAGACAGAGGAGAGAAAGAAAGAAGATAAAAGCGAAAAATAGCTTAAAGAGATACAATAAAAGAAGAGAAGAATGTATATCTTTTGATAAATTAATAACTTTAAAAAAACAACAAAACTCTTGTCATACTATGAAATAGTATTGGCTTTAGTCCAGATATGCTTATATATATTAACAGTACGTGTAACTATTGAGAGAGAGAGAGAGAGAGAGAGAGAGAGAGAGAGAGAGAGAGAGAGAGAGAGAGAGAAGAGGAACAATGAGAGACGAAGGGAGGGAGAGAGTTGATAGAGAAGAAAACAGAAAAAGAAGAGGAACTGGTCGGTGAGAGGAACTGGTAGGTGAGAGGAACAGAGAGGAGAGTTGTGGATGAAAAGGAGAGAGAAAAAGAATTATGACAAAAAGAGAAAGGAGAAATACTGGATGGGTGGAGATCAGCAACCTCTGCGGTTCTTTGACTAGGAGACAGATTATTATTTATTATCTGAAAACGCGGTGGCGGATAATGATGCGGAGCTTTAGTTGTCTGAAGACGCAGACGCGGATAGTAATGCAGACATTATTTTCACTACGGAGGCTCCGCGGAGGCGGAGGCGGATACCCAATGCATCACTAAACTGTAATATAGTCAGACTTAGTGGGTATGACAGTTAGGCGTGACTGATCAATATGTTGGCATTAATATGTTATGATACAATATGTAATATGGAACTATATAGCTATGGGTAACAGTATGTAACAGACAGGTAGTTAAGTTCTCAGGAAGAGGTTACATACATTTCCCCTTAGCCAAACACAGGATGTCATGATGGAAGCTGTTCACGTGTCGGAAGTGTGCGAAACCCTACATACACATGCGCGCATATACGTATGCACATATATGCCCACACACTTTAACTGGAAGACAGAGGGGGATATAAGATCGAAATAACATGTAGGACAGTCAGAGAACCGGGGAGGTTCCCAGAGAGCGACAAGGACAGTTGGAGGTAGAGAGAGAGTGGGAAAGCGATAACTACTAGTTAACGCTTTCCCATTCAGGGACAGTTTGTGCTAGTTACTAGCACAAACTGTCCCTGACTTACGGGTTACGTCAACTCTTTACCTTTTAGTTGGGCAACTGTCTCAAAATAAGACTACACCGATCCCAATCTGCCTATTTCATCACCTCACCTCGCCTACAATACAAAGAGGATAAGGGGACAGGGACTACCTACCCAGACGTTCCCCTACAATAGCAACATTAATTCCCTTTGTGCCTGGATCTCATCAATCAACCAGACAAGATAATACGTCTTCTCTATCTATAACAAAATAGATAAAGGCCACATAATCCTGACATCTAGTGACCTTTGACATCATACGTGGTTTTTGTAAACTCTGGGGGCAATTATTATTTTGAATGGTTATGATGTAGTGAAGAGGAGTGAGTTGCCAACTAACACAGGTCATTGTAAGCTCCTCAAAAAATCATTACAACCAGAAAAAAATTGATTAGTAACCCCTCGAGGTTTAAGCGTTGGCAGAAAACCAGATGCAATGAAGTTTGACTCATATACATAAACACGGAAAATATGTTTGTTATAGAGGATGACACAGTTGCTAAGAAGCGAGAATTGCCAGATAGGTAGTCGAGGAGCATCTCGATGTTTCTCGGCTTTTACCATAGGTTTCGGTACGAGTCAGAATTGTCAGTGTGCCTGCTGTTTGTAAGTGTAGTTATTTCGTAAGTTAAGCATTAATTTTTGTGCTCTTCTCAATAACGTTTTATTTAAGTGATTACTTGTTAAATATGTAATTTAATGTAAGTTCTTATGGTAACTAATTTAGAGTGTTATGTAATGTATGAAAATTCTTGCATGTTTTGTTTGAATCCGAGTTGGTAACTGTGCTCTTTATTTCTGGAATACACCAGAACTGTTGTTCTCGTGGAATGTAGATCATCCTTGAACAACACAGGCTTATATAAAGATGGATAAGAGTTTAGAATAAGTTTAGTCTGTTTTCAGTTCAGTATGAGTGTAGTGCAGTGTCAGTGCAATTCAGGGAAGTTTGTATATTGTCGGTAATTGTGAAAATGGTGAAGTGTTGTTGGCAAACAGCGAAGTGTTCACTGAAGTTTGTCCATCATCGGTATTTGTCAAAATTGTGAAGTGTCATGCATTAAGTGTAACTGCAGTCAGTATAGTTTGTGTAATTCCAGTGGTTGTGAAAGCAGTGAAGTTCGAAAGCATTAAGTGTAATTATTTGGAAAATAAAGACTGAACGTTAAGAAGCCAGTGTTCACGACACTTGAGCTGATCCTGTGTACTGTACACCTAAAGGCGGACCACAGGAAGAACAACTCATTGGGCAACGTCCTTCCTGTGCTGTGCTACTGCAGTTGGAGCCTGTGGCAGTGTGGGGTGGGAATGTAGCACTGGTGTCAGGAGTGTTGATTTCTAGAAAGTGCTGCAGTGAGTTTAATCTTCGACATCGAGACAAGAAGGTGTCCAGACAAGAGGCTAAGCTAGGCAGGAAGAGGCATCGCTGTGTGCAATTGTGAAACTACTATAAGCACAATTACAGGCACAGAATGAAGGACAGAAAAAACTCCAGGCACAATTACAGGCCCAAAGTGAAGAATGGAAAGAGCTCAGGAGCAAAATCAAAGAACAATTTTGCAGGCACAGAGTGAACAACTAGAGGCACAGCATAAAGAACAAAAAGAACAATATGAACAACTTCAAGAGGCATTACAGGAGCAACAGAGGGAAGTACAACTGAGGGTGCAAGGACAGCTACATGCATTCACGGGGGAAATGCAGGGAAAGACAGCAACAGCTTAAGGAGGAGGTAGATGCCAAACTAGAGCAGCAGAAGTATGAGGTAAGCAATAATGTGATAGAGTGTAAACACCATGTAGACGAACAGTTGAAGACAAGTAGTAAGGAAATAGTGACGGAATTGAAACAGCATGTTGACAACCAGCTGAGGATTTGTGAGGGAACAGTGATGGAGTGCAGACAGCATGTAGATAACCAGTTGAAACATGTAGTCGACCATGTGAAGATAATTATTGAGAAAATTGAGGCTGTAGAGAAATATTGCACTGCTGAGCCTCAGGTTAGTGAACAGAGAGCATATGAAAGGAATGGACAGTGTATGGTGAATCTTGACGGATCCCAGGCATCTAAAGTTAGCATTACAGGGTTGAATAATCAGAATGAAGAAGTTTTAAGTCATGCCTTAATTATGATGCCCCAGTTTTTAGCCCCCAAACCAGTGAAGTGCATGGCTCTAATGCGGGTCCAATTAAAAAGAAATCTCAGGAATATGATGGTAGAGTATCTTGGGATGCTTACCGTGCACAGTTTGAGTTTCTTGCAGATCAGAATGGTTGGAATGATAGGCAGAGGGCAGTGCAGCTTGCTACTAGCCACAAGGATGCTGCAGTGGAAATTCTATGCCAGATGCCAGTAGAGGAAAGGATGCAGATAGAGGATGCAGATTTACAGCCAGTGCCAGAATGTCTGCAGCGGAGTACAGTGCAACCACCTTGGGAAGAAGTTTCCGGGTTAAGCCCTGTGCCCAAGAGTTACTGGAGTCAGTGGGATCTTCTTCATTTGAACAACGGACTACTGGAGTGTCAGTGGTAGACACCCGATGACCTCAGCAAGTATTTGCAACTGGTGGTTCTGAAGAAAATGAGGTCTAAGATCTTGGATGAGTCTCATAACCAGATCACTAGTGGGCACCTGGGAGTGAAGAAAACTCTAAGCTGGCTGCAACAGAGGTTCTACTGGATTGGCATGCATCACGATGCTGAAGAGTGGTGTTGGGCCTGTGATGTGTGCTGTGCCAAGAAGGGACCCAAGAAACGTGGTTGCGCCCTTCTTCAGCTGTACCAAGTGAATGCACCAATGGAAAGACGTTGCTAGACCTCTGCCACTCACTGAAATAGCAAACCAGTATATATGTGTTGCCATGAACTACATCACAATATGACCAGAAGCCTACACCATCCCCGATCAAGAGGCTGCGACTGTTGCTCGGGTGTTGGTTGACCAGTTTTTCTGTCGTTTTGGGATGCCACAAGAGCTACATTCAGACCAGGGTAGAAACTTCGAGTCTGCTGTGTTCCGTGAATGCTGCAAGTTATTGGGGATCAAGAAGACCAGGACGACCCCGTTAAGACCACAGTCAGATGGGATGGTGGAGAAATTCAGCTGGACCCTGGGACAAGAATGGGCCAAGTAGTGCATAGAGGGACAAACAGAATGGGACCAGAAATGACCTGCGTTGCTGATTGCATATTGCTCTGCATCCCATGAGTCTACTGGCTACACCCCTGCAAAACTGATGTTGGGCCACGAGTTATGCCTAACCATTGAGTTGTTAATGGGAAGACCACCTGGTGAAGAGCTGCCTACAAACACTACCAGCTCCTTCAGGAAAAGCTGGCTGACGTACATCATCAAGTGTGAGGAGCCCTCATGTTTTTGGGAGAGGTGATGAAGTGCAAATGTGATGCCAAGGCAAGTGAGGTGAGCCTCAAGGATGGTGACCAAGTTTGGTTATACAATGCTCAGCAAAAGAAGGGACAGTCACCGAAGCTGCAGAGCCCATGAGACAAGCCTTACACTGTGTTGGACTGCCTATCAGACGTAATGTATCAGATTCGGGGAGGCAGGAAATCTCGGCCAAAGGTGGTACACGTGAACTGTCTGTGGCAGTACCATGGACCAGGACAGTACACGACTCTGAGGAATCATGCTCTCCTGCAGCCAAGGATGCTGAGAAGGACCAAAGAGCTGAAGTGCAAGAGGATGGTGACAGTTTCCCAAGAGAAAAAGTGAATCAGCAAGAGGACCAAGAATTTCCTGGAGGAGTGGACTGTGTGGAGGAGCAAGGATGTTGTCAGAAGCGGCAGAGGAGAAGACCTGGTAAGTTGAAGGATTATTTTGTGTATAGTTAGATGTTTCATTAGGGTTAAGGTTTATGTCTGTCTAGGATATACTATGTAGTTTTGTTGGGACAACAAAGAACTAGGGAGGGGGTAGTTTTAAGAACCAACATTTGCCAGTTAGGTAGTCGAGGAGCATCTCCATGTTTCTTGACTTTTACCGTAGGTTTCGGTAAGAGTCAGAGTTGCCAGTTTGCGTGCTGTTTGTGAATGTAGTTTTTTCGTAAGTTACGTATTAATTTTTGTGTTCTTCTTCTCAATCATGTTTTATTTATATGATTGCTTGTTCTATCTATATGTCTACTGCCTGACGCCACAATGCCGTAAGGGGTAGCCATTTGACCTTGAGTTATTTGTTTTACGGGGAGGGGCACTAACCTTCCACCAACCCACTTGTTGACACATAGGGAGCACATATAGTTTCGTTATATGGTTACCACCCAGCATTCTAAATGGTTTCTTGCTTACAGGAAACCATTTGGCTTGTCACTCAATGTACAGCCACCTGTAAAGGAAAGAAAAGCAATAAGAAGTGACAGGAAAGATGTGAGAAATAGGACAAGAGGAGGGCATGCACAGAAAAAGATGATAAAGGCTAAGGAAGAAGTAGGCAGCACTACATCAAGTGAATGGATGATGGTTGCCACCACCTTCCACTTATATCTTGTTAATTATGTAATTTAATGTAAGTTTGGATGGTAAATGATTTAGAATGTTATGTAATGTAAGAAAACGCTTACATGTTTTGTGTGTCTCCGAGTTGGTAACTGTGCTCTCTCTTCCTGGAATACACCAGAACTGTTGTTCTCGTGGAATATAGATCATCCTCGAACAGGGAAAGCTTATAAAAGGATGAAGAAGAGGCCACAACAAGTTTAGTTGGTTTTCAGTTCAGTTTGAGTGTAGTGCAGTGTCAGTGCAGTGTCAGTGCAGTGTCAGGGTAGTTTGTATATTTTCGGTAATTGTGAAATCGGTGAAGTCTTGTTGGCAAACAATGAAGTGTTTATTGAAGTTTGTACATCATCGGTACTTGTCAAAATTGTGAAGTGCTGTCATGCATTAAGTGTAACTGCAGTTGGTAAAGTTTGTGTAACTCCAGTGGTTGTGAAAACAGTGAAGTGAAATTGGAAAGCATTAAGTGTAATTATTTGAAAAATAAAGACAGTGAACATTAGGAAGCCAGTTTTTTTTTACGACGCCTGATCTGATCCTGTGTACGGTACACCTAAAGGCTGACCGTAGGAAGAACAACTCACTGGGCAACGACCTTCCTATGCTGTGCTACTGCTGTTGGAGTCTTTGGCAGCTTCGGGTGGGGACATAACACAGTATTATAAACTATACTGTTTTTACACTAAAATGGCCCACATTTTCATCATTCTGCAGCTTATTTTTCGTAGCTTTTAACAAGGACAATACCACGTGCTACATACGTTCCATAGCACTTCTTTGGGCCTTCACCACATTCAAGTGACAATCTGTTTTTGGAACTCAGCATTCAAGATGGCGGAATGACCGTGTAGATGAAGTTGGCATAAAAAAGTACATTGGCCTAGTGTAACACATACAGTACATATCAGTTTGTTATTTGTAATGCGTGTATCATTCAGTTAAAATAGTCCTTTCATCTGGTCATCTTCAACAGCTGTTTGAACTGGTATGAAGGTACTTTAACAATGGTATCACTTTTTGTGATGACAATATATATGTCTCCAAGATTCTCGCTCCCCTCCCCCCCCCCATTTTGGCTAAATCGGTCGATGACATTTAGCCCACCACTGGAAACTGACCATTATAGTTTCCATAAAATAATAATTATAATGTCACCATGTTTAAAATTTACAAGGGTAAGGTACAAAAAGGTACTTTCTAGGTTAATATCAAGCCTATGAGAGTATATTCTCTGCTGTATGCAATGCTCTCGGTTCCCGTTTTCAGTTGACTTTGAATAATAAGCTTTAGATATAGGTTATATTTCAGTGATTTGTCATAGTGCATTAATAAGACACGAAACAAACAAATAAATAAATAAATAAAAAACACTCACTTCATAACAAAGGAGTCTATGAGGCCTTCCACTGCAGACACTCCCAAATGTATCAGGTGACCAAGTTCTTGCAGGATTTCTGATGTCGAATGCAGAAAGGTATTTTTGAGGGCTAATCCGTATGATTCTAAAGTGATTCTGGAAAAAAAAACATTTAATGAGAATAATACATGTTATTTATAGCGGTAGCCTACTGCTTTTCCTGCTTTTTTTTTTTTTTCATTGGTAACTATTTCAAAAAGTGCACCGGAAACACCCTGTAATGTTTTTACTTGATTTTAAATAAACATTCCTGAACAAGAAATGGAAAACGACATCAGAGCAGGTAGAGATAATTAATGAGGTAAGAAAACAAATGCTGATCGTACATTGTTAGGTGGTGTGGCCATGAGAGAGAGAGAGAGAGAGAGAGAGAGAGAGAGAGAGAGAGAGAGGGAGGGAGGGAGGGAGAGGGAGGGAGAGAGAGAGAGGTTAATAGTCTTTACAGTTTACAGATAAAAGTAGTGTGAGGAATGGGATAACAGTATGGAGGTGAGCGAAGAAGTCATGAGAGAAGCCTCGACCCACACAAGTCTGGCCACGAGGATGAAATACATGTATGGAATATGAGAGAGGGAAATGAGAATGAAAGGCTGGATGACAAGGACGACTCTCTCTCAAGTACTCCAAAACAAGCAAGTTTTGAATTTAGGGGTCATTATCTCGACCTGCCTCTCGCAGTCTTACCCCTAACATTAACACTTCTCACTTTCTGCACCCGACTATCATTCACCATACTCTCCACATGTTCAGACCATCTCAATCTACCTCTCCTTATCACAATACCAATACATTGCAATCCCATCCTACCCCTCAACTCTTCCATTGTAAACCCAGCCCCCCCAAGTTTCACACTCAGGGTCGTACTGCACATTCATCTAGTCATTGTCATATCTGTACGGCTGAGCATGCGAATATCCTCTTCCTTTACCGCCCAGGTTTCATTACCATACTACATTACACTCCTAACACATGCTGCATACAAGGATCCCTTAGCACGGAGGAAGAGCCGTCTCAGTGTCAGGAGACGTAATAGCTCCCTGAACTTCTTCCAACCACTCCTCATTATAGCCTCATCTCCAGCACATAACATGTCTCCCAAACAACAAAACTCTTCCACACACTCAAGAGACTCAACAGGACGTTGTCCTTTCACTCGTGACAATCTCCATCTGCTCTCCCCGACATACCACACACACATGATATCAGCGTTATCTTGCAGTCCACCTCTAATATCACTACATCTCTTATGTACCCACTTATCACAAACACTGCACAAGATGGAATTACTTCTCACGCCCTTGTGGCAAACTGCACATAGTCACTCTCCCTCTTCTTTGACAGTACTGCCACCAGCCCTAAATACTATCACTTTTGTTTTATCTGCATTTACTCTTAAGCCCTTGTGCCTCATACCATCTCTCCCCTTCCTAAATCATTCCTCCACCTCCCTTTCATTCTCGGCATGCAACACGAAATCATCAGCATACATTCCCATGGAAGTCCACTTCTGAAGTCACATGAGAGGGCTTCATGTACGATGATAAACAGCAAAAGGATCAAAAGTAACACGGCAACATTCACGAAAAATTCATCACAAATCCCTGTTCACCCTACCTTGTGCGAGCACCCACGTACATGGCCATGACCACCCTAACCAGCCACTCCTCGATCCCAAGCTTTCTCATTGCCCGCTTCACTACCTCTCAACGGACTCTGTCAAAGGCTTTTTCCAAAACAAAAACAAAGTGCAGTTCCCTTTTCTTTCCAATATATATTTCCTGAAGCTGTCAAACAGTGAATATGACATGAGTGGTTCCTTTGCCTAGCATAAACCCAAACTGCATCTCATCAATATTCACTCACTAATCATAACTCCTAGAAGTCTCTCCAATAACTTCATTACATGGTCTTAAATTTTTGTCTCTATAATTTTCACCTTCCAGGGCAGAACCCTTCCTCTTTACACATTTACAATTACATTCTTCAGCCAATCATCTGGGACAACTCAATCATATATAATCATATTTATCAGGTCAGTGACTAGATTCATTCCTATATCTCCTGAGGATTTCAACATTTCAGCAACCAACCCAGATGCGCCTGCTGCCTCCCCCAACTGCAACCTGCCCATTGCACCAATTAAAGGGCAGTGTCAATCAAAGGCCAAGAGCCAAACACTGGATCTGCAGGAATCAAACCCTCCTTGTCCCAGTCAAGCTCCTCATTCAACAAACTGCTGTAATGCTCTCTCCATGCGTGTTTATTATCCCCAATGTTCACCACTACCCTTCCTTCATCATGCTTCACACACTGGTCACCTATGATATCTCTATTCTTCTTTTTTTTTTTTTTGTGAGGAAGAAGGAACCAAAGGCAACGAGCCCGCAAAACTGTTCCTTCCAAGAGAAAAACAAAATACAAGAGAGAGCCAAATTCAAGAACCGATCATTTCGAGATGCCTGGACACACTGCGTTTGAAAGACTGGAGATCATAGGAAGCAGGAAATACAGACAGAGGGAGACAGTTCCAGAGTTGACCTGCTGCATAAATGAAGGACTGGGAGTAACGGTTAACTCTTGCATTAGGGAGTTGGACAGAAAAGGGATGAGAGTTTGCTGCTAGACGGGTGCTACACGCCCGTCGTAGAGGTGGAGGAATGCATGCAGACAGTTCAGAGCAGAGACCATTGAAGTAGCGATAGAAAAGAGATAAAGATGCAACAGTGTGGCAAAGAGACAGAGGTTGAAGGGAGTCAGTAAGAGGAGAGTTAATGAGGCGAAAAGCCTTTGACTCCACC